>NC_092051.1:122695826-123025826 GCF_003086295.3 Arachis hypogaea | reverse complement strand
TTAGTATAAAAACTGCTTTTAGAGATTTATTTTATATCTTTGGAATATCTTTTGATCACTTTGATCTTTGAGACCATTGTTCACGTTTGGAGAAGCTGGCCTCATGGCCATACCTAGACTTTACACTTATGTATTTTCTACGGTGGAGTTTCTACACCCCATAGATTAAGGTGTGGAGCTCTGCTGTTCTTCATGAATTAATGCAAGTACTATTGTTTTTCCTTTAATTCACGCCTACTTTCTCTCCAAGATATACTCTTGTTCTTAATTCAGTTAAGTCATAATGAAGGGGTGACCCGTGACAATCACCCAATCTTCATTACTCGCTTAGCCAAGATCGTGTGGCTGACAACCACAAAGCGATCTACATGATGTTCAACGTAGTCATTGGACGACCGCTGGAGTATAATCTCTTGGATATCTAATACACGAACCGAGTCCGTGAGATTAGTATCTTCGTGGTATAGGCTAGAACCATTGGCAGCATTCCTGAGATCCGAAAAGTCTAAACCTTGTCTGTGGTATTTCGAGTAGGATCTGGGAAGGGATGACTGTGACGAGTTTCAAACTTACGAATGTTGGGCGCAGTGACAGTGTACAAAAGGACAATGGTCCTATTCCGACGCTAGCGAGAGCCGACAGATGATTAGACGTGCGGTGACAGCGCATATGGATTTGTTTTCATCCGAGAGGATCATACAGCTTGCCATGGAAGGAGGTAACGCATGGTTGGAAGAAGGCAGTAGGAAAGCAGAAGTTCAGAAGCAACAAAGCATCTCCAGACGCTTATCTGAAATTTCCACCAATGAATTACATAAGTATCTCTATCTTATTTTCTGTTTTATTTATATTTTAATTATCAAAACCTCATAACCATTTGAATCCGCCTAACTGAGATTTACAAGGATGACCATAGCTTGCTTCAAGCTGACAATCTCCGTGGGATCGACCCTTACTCACGTAAGGTTTATTACTTGGACGACCCAGTGCACTTGCTGGTTAGTTGCGCGGAGTTGTGTGAAAAAGTGTGTAGTCACGTTTTGCGCACCAAGTTTTTGGCGCCGTTGCCGGGGATTGTTCGAGTTTGGACAACTGACGGTTCATCTTGTTGCTCAGATTAGGTAATTTTATTTTATTTTTAAGCTTTTTATTTTTGAAAATTTCAAAAAAAATATTTTGTGTTCTTCAAAATTTTTAAGAATGAATTCTAGAGTTTCATCATGATCTGTTGAAGCCTGGCTGGTTGTCAAGCCATGTCTAAATTCTTTTGGACCGAGGTCTCCACTTATCATTGCAGGAGCTTTTTTATTCCCATCAATATGGCTGTTGTATGTAATGCTCTGCTGAAGCTTAGCTGGCCATTGGCCATGTCTAATATTTTGGACCGAAGCTTTCACATAAAGCTTGGTTGGCTATTAAGCCATGTCTAAATTTTTGGACCGGAGCTTTAGACTAACATTGCATGATTCCTGGAATTCTTATTAAAAATTTTGTATCTTTTTATTTTCTTTTTCCAACATAATTTTGAAAAATCAAAAAAAATTTATAAAACCATAAAAACCAAAAATTCTGTATTTCTTGTTTAAGTCTAGTGTCAAATTTTAAGTTTGGTGTTAATTGCATGTTCTAACTTTTCTTAAAAATTTTGAAAAATTCATGCATGTGTTCCTCATTTATCTTCAAGTTGTTCTTGATGATTTTCCTTGTTTGATCTTTACATTTTCTTGTTTTGTGTCTTTTCTTGTTTTTCATATGCATTCTTAAATTATTAGTGTCTATAGATTAAAAATTTTTTAAGTTTGGTGTCTTGCATGTCTTTCTTTTCTTAAAAATTTTCAAAAATATGTTCTTGGTGTTCATCATGATCTTCAAAGTGTTCTTGGTGTTCATCTTGACATTCAAAGTGTTCTTGCATATTTTTCTTGTTTTGATTCGTGATTTTTATGTCATGTTTCATTTTGATGTTTTTCTCTTTCCGCATTAAAAATTCAAAAATAAAAAATAATATCTTTCCCTTATTCTTCTCATAAATTTCGAAATTTTGAATTGATTTAGTCAAAGAATTTTAAAATTTGGTTGTTTCTTATTAGTCAAGTCAAAATTTCAACTTCAAAATCCTATCTTTTTCAAAAATCAAATCTTTTTCATTTTTTTCTTAATATTTTAAAAAATTTTAAAAATTTGATTTTCAAAATCTTTTTCTTAGTTCATATTTTCGAAATTAATGCTAACATTTAATGTCTAGATTTAAAAATTTTCAAGTTATTACTTGCTTATTAAGAAAGGATCAATCTTTAAATTCTAAAATCATATCTTTTAGTTTCTTATTAGTCAAGTAATCAACTTTAATTTCAAAAATAAAATCTTTTTAAATTCCTTTTCAAATCTTTTTCAAAATAAATTTCAATCATATATTTTTCAAAATCAATTTCAAAATCTTTTCTAACTTCTTATCTTTTCAAAATTGATTTTCAAATCTTTTTCAATTAACCACTTAACTTTTTGCTTGATTTTAAAAAGTTTATTATTTCTTATCTTTTTCAAAACTACCTAACTACTTTTCTTTCTCTTATTTTTGAAAACTCCTCACCACTTTTTCAAAATTCCTTTTTAATTAACTAATTGTTTTAAATTTTAATTTTAGTTTATTCCTTTTAATAATTTTGAATACTAACCAATAATTAAAACAAAAATAAAAATATTTTCCTTTTATTTTAATTTAAAATTTGAATTCTCTCTCTCTCTCATCTCTTTCTATCTATTTATTTAATCACTAACACTTCTTTTCTTCTTTAAATTCGAACCCTCTCTACCTCTCTGTGTTCGAATTTTTCTCTTCTCATTCTTCTACTCTTCTCTTCTTATACTCACATAAAGGAATCTCTATACTGTGACATAGAGGATTCCTCTTCTTCTCTGTTCTCTTCTTTTTCATATGAGCAGGAGCAAGGATAAGAATATTCTTGTTGAAGCTGATCCGAAACCTGAAAGGACTCTAAAGAGGAAGCTAAGAGAAGCTAAAGTACAACACTTTAGAGAGGACCTAACAGAATTTTTCAAAAAAGAAGAAGAGATGGCCGAACCCAACAACAATGGTGGAGATGCAAGGAAGATGCTTGGTGACTTTATTGCACCCTCTTCTGACTTCTGTGGAAGGAGCATCTCAATTCCTGCAATTGGAGCAAACAACTTTGAGCTTAAGCCTCAATTAGTTTCTCTGATGCAGCAGAATTGCAAGTTTCATGAACTTCCATTGGAAGATCCTCATCAGTTCTTAGCTGAATTCTTGTAAATCTGTGACACTGTTAAGACCAATGGGATTAATCCTGAGGTCTACAGACTTATGCTTTTTCCCTTTGCTGTAAGAGACAGAGCCAGGACATGGTTGGACTCACAATCTAAAGATAGCCTGAACTCTTGGGAAAAGTTGGTCAATGCTTTCTTGGCCAAATTCTTTCCACCTCAGAAGTTGAGGAAGCTTAGAGTGGAATTCCAAACCTTCAGACAGAAGGAAAGTGAATCCCTCTATGAAGCTTGGGAAAGATACAAGCAATTGATCAGGAGGTGTCCTTTTGATATGTTTTTAGAATGGAGCATCATATGTATATTCTATGATGGTCTGTCTGAATTGTCCAAGATGTCATTGGATCACTCTGCTGGAGGATCTCTTCATCTGAAGAAGACGCCTGCAGAAGCCCAGGAACTCATTGAAATGGTTGTAAATAACCAGTTCATGTATACTTCTGAAAGGAATCCTATGAATAATGGGACAACTCAGAAGAAAGGAGTTCTTGAGATTGATACTCTGAATGCAATATTGGCTCAGAACAAAATATTGACTCAGCAAGTCAATATGATTTTTCAGAGTCTGTCTAGAATGCAAGCTGCAACAGGCAGTACTAAGGAAGCTTCCTCTGAAGAAGAAGCCTATGACCCTGAGAACCCTGGAATGAAAAAGGTGAATTACATGGGAGAATCCTATGAAAACACCTATAATCTTTCATGGAGGAATCATCCAAATTTCTCATGGAAGGATCAATAGAAGCCTAATCAAGGCTTCAGTAACAATAATGGTGGGAGAAATAGGTTTGACAATAGCAAACCTTTTCCATCATCTTCTTAGCAACAGACAGAGAATTCTAAGCAGAGCCACTCTGACTTAGCAACTGTAGTCTCTGATCTATCTAAGACCACTCTCAGTTTTATGACTGAAGCAAGGTCCTCCATTAGAAATTTGGAGGCACAAGTGGGTCAGTTGAGTAAAAGCGTTACTAAACTCCCTCCTAGTACTCTCCTAAGCAATAGAGAAGAGAATCCAAAGAGAGAGTGCAAGGCCATCTACACGTCCAACATGGCCGAACCTATAGAGGAGGGAAAGATAGTGATTTCCACTGAGGAAGACATCAATGGACGTCCACTAGCCACCAAGGAATTCCCTAATGAGGAACCCAAGGAATCTGAGGCTCATATAGAGACCATAGAGATTCCACTGAACTTACTATTGCCATTCATGAACTTTGATGAGTATTCTTCCTCTGAAGAGGATGAAGATATTGTGGAAGAGAAAGTTGCTCAATATCTAGGAGCAATCATAAAGCTGAATGCCAAGTTATTTGGTAATGAGACCTGGGAGGATGAACCCCCATTGCTCATCAATGAACTAAATGATCTGGTTCAACTGAAATTACCTTAGAAGAAACAGGATCCTGGAAAGTTCTTAATACCTTATACCATAGGCACCATGACCTTTGAGAAGGCTCTGTGTGACCTGGGGTCAGGGATAAACCTCATGCCCCTCTCTGTAATGGAGAAACTAGAGATCTTTGAGGTACAAGCTGCAAGAATCTCACTAGAGATGGCAGACAATTCAAGGAAACAAGCTTATGGACTTGTAGAGGATGTCTTGGTGAAGGTTGAAGGCCTGTACATCCCTGTTGATTTCATAATCCTAGATACTGGAAAGGAAGAGGATGAATCCATCATCCTTGGAAGACCCTTCCTAGCCACAGCAAGAGCTGTGATTGATGTGGATAGAGGAGAGCTAGTCCTTCAATTGAATGAGGACTACCTTGTGTTTAAGGCCCAATGATCTTCTTCTATAACCATGGAGAGAAAGTATGAAAAGCTTCTCTCAATACAGAGTCAAACAGAGCCCCCACACTCAACTTCTAAGTTTGGTGTTGGGAGGCCATCATTAAGCTCTGAGTCTCTGTGAAGCTCTCTAAGAGCTCACTGTCAAGCTATTGACATTAAAGAAGCGCTTGTTGGGAGGCAACCCAATGTTATTTAATTATATTTATTTATTTTCCATTGTTATTTTTATGTTTTCTTTAGGTTGATGATCATGTGAAGTCACAAAAACAAATGAAAAATCAAAAACAGAATAAAAAACAGCATAAAAAATAGCACACCCTAGAGGACAAGCTCACTGGCATTTAAACGCCAGTAAGGATAGCAGAATGGGCGTCTAACGCCCAGTCTGGCAGCATTCTGGGCGTTAAACGCCAAAATGGGTAGCACTATGGGCGTTTAATGCCAAAAAGGGCTGACTGGCATCTGGCTGGTGTTAAAACGCCAGAAATGGGCATCTGGCTGGCGTTTAACGCCAGAAATGGACAGCAGAGTGGCGTTTAACGCCAGGAAAGGTAGCAGAGCTGGTGTTAAATGCCAGATTTGGCACAGAATGGGCGTTTGAACGTCAAAATGGTGCAGGAACTCTGATAAACCACTATTTTATGGTTTATATTGTGTTTAATTGTGTGGTTTTATCATGATCCTTACCCACTTATTCATTAAATTAGCATACAATTATAATTCCTTCCTAAATTTATTACATGTTTGAAAACTGCTTCCTAGAGACTTTAATTATGTATTTTTAATTCTCCTTTATTCCATTCGATGACGTGATCTGTGTGTTGAGTGTTTCAGACTTTACAGGGCATGAATGAGTTGGAGATTGGAAAGGAAGCTGGCAGAAATGGAAGGAACACAAGAATTTGAGGAGATAACCAGCGAGAAGTGACGCGGTCGCATGGCTCACGCGACCACGCGAAGGAGAGCAAATTGCAGTGACGCGGCCGCATGGCTCACGCGGCCGCGCGGATTGGAAAAGCTAAAGCGACGCGGTAGCATGGACAACCCGAACGCGTGGCAAGGAAAAGCACGAATGACGCGTCCGCATGGGTGACGCGATCGCGTGACATGTGCGATCTGCATAATCTGCAGAACTCACTGGGGGCGATTTTGGACCTTATTTCGACCCAGTTTTCGGCCCGGAACAGCAGACTAGAGCCAGAGAATATGCAAAAACAAAGGACAACATTCATTCTACACAGTTTTCAGTTTTAGATCGAGTTTTACTCCTCCTCTAGGTTTTTTTTTCTTTAGTTTTTAGGATTTAATTTTCAATTGGTCTTAGCATTGAAACATTGAGAAGAGTTAGTACTTCATCAAGACTTCGTCATTCTAGTTCGTTCTCTTAACTTGGTTTTATTATTCCATGTTCTTTGCTTTGCTCAATTTTGTCAATTGAATACTTTTATGATTATTTAATACAAGGGTTATTTCTTTTATTTTAATTCATTTTAATTTCCAATAATCATGTCTTCTTTTAATTCCCTTTCATGTGTTATGGATTTATTATTTACAATGAGCAAGTAGTTCCCTTACTTGATGGGGAGTTGATTGAAAGGAACTCTTGAGTTGGAAGGATTGAAAGAAAATTTGTAATTGGGTTAACTGTTGGATTGCTATCTAGTCACTAACACCAATCCCTTTGAACTAAGTGGGTTGCAACTCGTGAACAGATCTAGCATTCCAACTCGTTTGACTTTCCTTTACCTAGTAAAGGATAATTAAACAGAACAACCATTAATTATCAATTAATCTTGAAATCATTCCATCAATAATAGAGATTCCAACTAATCAACTCCCACTCAAGGCTTTTACTCATATTATTTAATTTTCCCAATTTAATTTTCCATCTACTTAACTCAATTTCTTTGGAAACATCTGATTAATAAAATAGAACACTTTTCTGCAACTCGTTGGGAGACGACCTAGGACTCAAACTCCCAATAATTTTTACTTTAAATTCTCTGTGACATATTTCTAAATTGATAGGCAGATTTTCGATGAGTTAAGAACTATACTTACAACGTAACTATTTTAATAATTTTTAATTCACCAACTTCTGTGCTCCGTCAATTTTTGGCGCCGTTGCCGGGGAGTTGCAATAGAGTGCTAAAGTTATTAATTAGAATTTATTTATTTGCATTTTATTTTATTATTTTTACTATGAGCTGCATGTTTCTTTCGTCAAATGACGCGTTCACTACCTAACCCCAACTTGCCAATATTCGATCCTGAAATTGAAAGGACTATTTCACGAATAAGGCGAGCTAAGCGTCGGTTAGTCCTCTCTAAGGACGAATCTGAAACGTCAGTTGAGGAAGAAACCAGTCCCCGTTCTACTAATTCGATTGTTTTACGTGCAGGAGACATGGCAGCTAGGAGAGCTACCATCCAGGAGGAATGAGCTCCTGATTTTACGATGCAACCGTTTCAAGCGCATCATCCAGTGGTAGCTACAGATTTTGAAATAAAGACCGCACTGCTAAATTTGATGCCCAAGTTTCATGGCTTACCTGCTCAAGAGCCCATCAAGTACTTGAGAGATTTCCAAGCAGCCTGTTCCACTGTCAGGCGTGATGGTACTGATGAAACTTCAATTTTGCTGAAAGCTTTCCCGTTTTCTCTTGAGAGAAAGGCAAGAGAGTGGTACTACACTCAACCTCTAGCAAATGTATCCAACTGGGATACACTCAAAAAGGAGTTTTTGGAGAAATTCTTTCCATCTGAAGTTACTGATAAACTGAGGAAGGATATTTCCACAATTGTTCAGGATGACAATGAGTCTCTCTTTGAATACTGGGAGCGCTTCAATAATCTTCTGGAAGCATGCCCCCACCACAGGATTGATAAGATGGTGTTACTCAGCTATATCACACAGGGTATGAGGCCCCAAGATAAGACTACATTGGAAAGTGCCAGCAATGGGTCTATGAAGAAGTACAAGACCACTGATGAAGCATGGCAATTGATCAGTGATTTAGCTGAATCTACTAGGAACCACAGGCAAAAGCAAGGCCATTCAAAAGCTGTTGCAGAAGTATCCTCTAACAGAGAGACTGCGGCTCTAGCTCAGAGTATATGTGAGATGACCAACTTGCTGAAGCAGATGCAATTGAATCAACAACAAGCTCAGCAAGCTCAACCTCCTCCACCACAACAAAACCAACAACTAGTCCCATAGAGAGTTTGCGGAATCTGTGTTGATTATAGCCATTATACTGATGAATGCCCGCAGCTCCAACAAGAAGACAACATGGTGGCATCCACTCATAACTTCTATGACCGCCCCAACCAAGGGTACAATCAAAGTGGAAACAATAACCATGGATGGCAGGACAATTCTAACCAGAATTGGAGGGACAACAATAACAGAGGAGGCAGAGATAATCAGGGAAATCAGAGGTGGAATAATAACAACAACAGGCAGCAGAATCAACCTTACAGAGCACCTCACCTGAGGCAAAACCAAGGACCACAGCACAATCAACAGCAGACCTCTCAATTCACTCATTCTTCTTCATCTCCTAATGAAGAGTTACTACAATCTTTTGAGCGAAGACAGCAGACCATGGAAAATAACATCATGAATAGTATTAATGCCAGTCTGAACGGTCTGACCTCTACTTTGCAAGCTCTTGTCTCACAGATTGGAGCAACGCAAAATTCCAGTAACCAACCTTCAAGCTCCACTGGAATCCCCTCTCAACTATTACCCAATCCAAAGGGAGGCGTTAATGCCATCACCCTAAGGTCCGAAACCACTCTGCAGGAGAGGAACCAGGAGGAACCAAGCCCACCAGAACACGCCTCAGCTGAAGAGGTTGTAGAAATAGAAGATGTTAAGGAGGAAGAGGACATACAGGACATAGCTGAAGAAGAAATAGCTCAACGACAAAAGGAAGCACCAAAAGGCACAGACACTACAGAAAACACTACTCCTATTCCATTTCCACAACTTGCAAGGAAGCCCAGGATGCAGCTGGAACCCGATCCTAAAATGGTAGAAATATTCAAAAAGGTCGAGGTAATTGTTCCTCTTTTTGATGTTATTCAGCAAGTACCTAAATATGCAAAGTTTCTAAAAGATTTGTGTATTCATAAAGACAAAATTAATGAATTAGAAACTATTCCTTTAGGTAGTTCCATATCTGCTTTAATGGGAGGATTACCTGAAAAATGTAGTGATCCAGGTCCTTGTATAGTTAGCTGTACTATTGGTGGTGTAGTAATTTATGATTGCATGTGTGATTTAGGAGCATGTGTTAGTATAATGCCTTTGGCTATATATGATATTTTGAGGCTCCCTCCCTTAAAAAGGTCGGCAGCTCGTTTTGTGTTAGCAGATAAAAGCATTATTACAGTGGCTGGAGTTGCTCAAGATGTTTTGGTGAACATTAAAGGGCTTACATTTCCCACTGATTTTTATATCTTGGAGATGCCCCATAATGATTCAGATAAACCATCATCAATCCTACTTGGAAGACCATTCCTGAAGACATCAAAATTCAAATTGGATGCTTTTTCAGGAACATACTCCTTTGAAATAGATGGCCGCATAGTAATCTTCAATCTGAATGGAGTCATTGACAACCCTCCAGAAGATCGTTCTATCTTCCAATGTGATGTCATAGATGAAAGTGTAGCTGAAGTTCACAAGGAAGAGTTAGAAGAGAGGCACACTGGACAAGGTCCAAGTGTGGGGACCCTCTTAACTAACAATGAGGGCACTTCGTCATTTTCACAAGCTCCAGATAATCCAGAGCCTGCCCATGATCAGAAGTTAGAATTGAAACCCCTTCCTCCACATCTCAAATATGCTTATCTTGAAGATGAGCAGAAGTTTCCAGTTATCATTGCAAGGGAACTTACTTCTCAACAAGAAGAGCAGTTACTTGATGTGCTGAGAAAGCATAAGAAGGCAATTGGGTGGAGTTTGGCAGACATAGTAGGAATCAACCCTCAAGTATGTGAGCACAGAATATTTTTAGAAGAGGGAGCAAGACCTGTCCGTCAACCCCAAAGAAGATTGAATCCCACCATCTTGGAAGTTGTCAAAAAGGAAGTGACCAGACTATTGGAAGCAGATATCATATATCCCATTTCAGACAGTGAATGGGTAAGCCCAGTACAAGTGGTGCCCAAGAAGTCTGAAGTCACTACAGTGAAGAATGAGCATGGAGAGCTCATAGCAACTAGAGTTCAGAATGCTTGGAGAGTCTGCATTGATTACAGGCGTCTCAACCAAGCTACCCGTAAGGATCACTACCCACTTTCATTCATTGATCAAATGCTGGATCGCCTGTCAGGTAAATCACGTTATTGCTTTTTAGATGGTTACACAGGTTATTTCCAGATTCATATAGCTCCTGAGGATTAGGAAAAGACCACTTTCACATGTCCTTTTGGGACATATGCTTACAAGAGAATGCCCTTTGGCTTGTGCAATGCACCAACTACTTTCCAAAGGTGTATGATGAGTCTTTTCTCTGACCTTATTGAGGAGTGTATGGAAGTTTTTATGGACGATTTTAGCGTTTATGGTGATTCTTTTAGCCTTTGCTTAGATGGATTATCTAGAGTGTTAGATAGATGTGTTAATACAAACCTTGTATTAAATTTTAAAAAATGTCACTTTATGGTAAAACAAGGGATTGTATTGGGACATGTGATATCTAATAATTGTATTTCTGTAGACCCAGCAAAGGTGAATGTTATTTCTAGTTTATCTTACCCCTCTTCTGTGAGGGAAGTTTGTTCGTTCCTTGGCCATGCAGGTTTTTACAGGAGATTTATTAAGGACTTTAGTAAGGTAGCACTTCCCTTATCCAGATTATTGCAGAAGGATATTGAGTTCGAGTTCAGTGAGGATTGCAAACAAGCGTTTGATAAGCTGAAGACTGTTCTGACTCAAGCTCCAATTGTGAGAGGACCAGACTGGAGCCAGCCGTTTGAAATCATGTGCGATGCTTCCAACCATGCAGTAGGAGCAGCGCTGGCTCAGCATGAAGGTAAGGATCCTTTTGTTATTGCTTATGCGTCTAAGACTTTAGACACTGCCCAGTCCAATTATACTACTACTGAGAAAGAGCTTCTTGCTATTGTTTTTACTCTGGATAAATTCCGAGCTTATTTACTTGGTACTAGAGTAGTAGTGTATTTGGACCATGCAGCTTTAAAGTACCTACTAGCTAAAAAGGAGTCCAAACCAAGACTTATACGTTGGATACTGCTGTTACAAGAATTTGATTTAGAAATAAAGGATAGGAGTGGTAATCAGAATTTAGTGGCAGACCACCTGAGTCGCCTTGAGCATATTAACGATGATTCTACTCCTATAGATGATAATTTTCCTTTTGATAACCTGCAAGCAGTATCTGAGGTAGTCTCTTGGTATGCACCTGTAGCTAATTATTTAGTTAGCCGCACATTTCCTCCAAATTTTTCTAAGCATCAAAGAGACAAGCTGAAAAGCGAGTCTAAATATTATATATGGGATGACCCGTATTTATGGAGATGTGGCACTGACCAAGTAATTAGACGTTGTGTGCCTCAATCAGAATTCCAGTCCATTTTAGAGGCCTGTCACTCATCTGAGAGTGGAGGACATTTTGGCCCTCAAAGAACAGCTAGAAAGATCTTAGACTGTGGATTCTGGTGGCCTACTCTTTTTAGAGACGCTGCGGAGTTTTGTAAATCTTGTCTCCCATGCCAAAAATTTGGTAATATATCCAGGAGGGATGAGATGCCTCAACAAATTATGCTTTTCTGTGAAATTTTTTATGTTTGGGGCATTGACTTCATGGGTCCATTTCCAAATTCTAATGGATATTTTTTATATATTATTAGCTGTGGATTATGTTTCCAAATGGGTGGAAGCAATTCCTACCCGTACTGATGATGCTAACACTGTTGTTTCCTTTGTGAGAAACCATATTATATGTCGCTTCGGATCACCACGAGCAATCGTGAGCGATCAAGGCACCCATTTTTGTAATAGGAGACTAAAAGGATTAATGAAGAAACATGGGATAATTCATAAAGTTGCAACGGCTTACCATCCCCAAACTAATGGGCAAGTCGAAGTGTCAAACAGAGAAATTAAGCGTATCTTACAAAAGATAGTAAAGCCTCATAGAAAAGACTGGAGCACCAGGCTACAAGATGCACTCTGGGCATGTAGAACAGCATACAAGACACCCATTGGGATGAGTCCTTTCCGCTTAGTTTATGGAAAAGCTTGTCATCTCCCAGTTGAAGTAGAGCACAGAGCCTTTTGGGCAGTTAAGGAGTGCAATATGGGAATTGAGAAAGCCGGAGCTGAAAGGAAGTTGCAACTGCAGGAACTGGAGAGCCTTCGCCTAGAAGCTTATGAGAACTCAAGAATATACAAGGAGAAGATGAAGGTTGTACATGATCAGCACATCAAGAAGAAAGAGTTCCAACCTAGGGATTTCGTCCTCCTTTACAAATCTCGACTAAGGCTCATGCCAGGTAAGTTGAGATCACGATGGGAAGGTCCATACAGAGTAGAGAAGGCCGAACCGTACGGAGTTTATCACCTAAGCCATCCTTCAAGCTCTGAACTTATTAAAGTTAATGGACAACGCCTGAAGCTATACCATGGCGAGAAGATGCAGAGAAACAAGGAGCTTGAGATCTTCCTCTTGGAAGATCCCCACATAGCAGAAGATTGAGCTAGTGGAGCGTCCAACTTACGGACGTTAAAGCAAAGTGCTAGGTGGGAGACAACCCACCATGGTATGATCGTTGTTTTCTTTATTTTTAGTTTCTCCTATTCAATAACTCTTCTCTTTATTAGTACTTTCGTGCATCTGCATTTACATGTTTCTATTTTTCATAAAAAAAAAAAGAAATTTAACATGGTGTTAGAAATTTATTTGAGTCATTTTTCCTCATTATATGCTTGTGGATATTTGTAAATTGTTTGGCAATTATATATTATTTTCTTTAAAGAGTTGCTTGCATGTTAACTTTAATACTTTCTTTACCTTATTCACCATGCATGCTATGTGTTTGTGAAAAAGCCCTTATGGCATTAGGCACTTCTCTCTTATACTCTCTACTATTTAATGCTTGCTTTTTCATAAATTCTCTTTACTATTGTATTAATTGAATTTAATTATCAATACAAACATGGTAATTTATTACAAGTAATGCTTGGTCTATGCTACTCATGCCCTTTTCTGGCATGCCAATAAACACCTTGCATCCACTTATCTTTCGATGCACTGGCTATTTTTCATTGCTGGCTTTTCACATGTACTCGAGAGCATGTGTTAATATCAATTACATCCTAATGTGCATCCATCACCACTCTTCCATTCTCTTTCTTGCTATATATCTATTTGAATTTAATTTACTTTCTCCTCCCTTTTTCAGGATGGCCACCAAGAAAGGAAGGGAGAAAGCAACTCCTAAACCCCCAGCAAGAAGAGGAACTAAAAGAGCATTAGTGGCAGAGCCGTCTTCAACCGCAGTCAAGCCCTCAACAAAAAGAGTTAAGAGGATAATAAAGGTTGATGAAAAGGAGAAAGCCTTTCCAGCAAAGGACATTGCGTGATTTTCCAATCGCTACTATGAGCAGATGTTCCCTATCTTGGCAGAAAAGAACTATAACAATGAATACCTTCTTATCCTCCCGTCCAATATTGCTACCTCTGTTGAGCCGCGAATTGAACGAAGATAATGGGATTTCCTACGGAGACAGCCAAGGCAGGTCAATCTTTCTTGGGTAGTTGAGTTCTACTCTAACTTCTACATGCCAACCCTGCAGTCTGTTTATGTTCGGAAGAAGCAAGTCCCCATTACAGAAGAGGCCATTCAGCAAGCTCTGAGTCTTCCCCCTATTCCAGAAGGAATGGACGCCTTCCAAGAAGCCGCACTTAAGCGCCAGAGGTACCAATTTGACTGGGACTCCGTTCTCGGAGTTATCGCCTTACCTGGCAGCCGTTGGATCTACGGATACCACCGTACCCGCCCTAAGGGAATCTTGGCTTCGGCACTTACCTTAGAGGCTCGCGTATGGGCACAGATCATGTCCCATTACGTCTTCCTAAGCACTCATGAGTCCTCCTTCACTGCGGACATGGCTGTTCTACTCTGGTGCATCCTTACAGACCAACCTCTGAATCTCTCAAGACATATCCGGAATGCTATGGGACACGTACAAATTGCGGGCAACTTACCTTTCCCCGCCTTGGTCTCAGATCTTGTCTCAGCAGCCGGAGTCTCCTACAGGGCTGGGGACACCAAAGCCGTGCTTCCACGGGATGATCAGTATGTCCCTAACGGGAAATACCTCAGACTTCCAGTAGCCACTACAAGTCTTCCTACTGCTCCAGTTGAAGATAATCCTTCTTTAATACCACAAGCACCTACAACTGATGAATTGCTCCAGCAGATAATCAAAAAGTTGGATCGGCAAGAACACAAAGCTAAGTTAAGAAAGCGCCGTAACAACCGAAGATTCAAACAGCTCAGGGAGCTACTTAGAGGAGATTGCAGAGACTCAGACACCCCAGAATCCACTTCTTTTACCAGCACAGGAAGCCATGACGGTCCCGATTATGGAGATACTGCTACCAGCCCACCCCTGTTCCTGACAAATGGCACCGCGGACGGTGCAAAGACTTAAGTGTGGGGAGGTCGGTCAGTACCTGACTTCAGGAGATAATTTCTCTTCTCTAGCACCAATAATTAGGATATTTTAGTTAGATTTTCTTTCTTTTATAGAATAGAATAAATTGCATAGGTTAGGATAGTTGCATGCATGTTCTACTTGATTGAAAAGACAATAAGTTTCTTCTAAAACTCTATCTTTGGAACAAAATTTCACTAATTTTTCAAAATTTTTATGATAAATTTGCTTGAGTTGTATTTAGAACATGATGTTTGAGCTAAAGAACACACAACCTGTGAAAGATTTGAGCCTTTATGTATGGTTACATTATTTAACCATAATTATTTCATTCTTGTGTGCTTCCCTCTCTATGATTGTAATCTATATTTTGTTTTATCTTATATGTCCAATATTTATTATATTTGCATGCTTGCACATGATTGAGGCCATTATTTGTTTAAACTCACTTATCCAAATTAAGCCTACCCTTTTCAATTACCTTTGTTAACCACTTTGAGCCTTTAAATCCCATTTGTTCTATATCTTACCACATTACTAACCTTAAGCTGAAAAACAATTGTATATCCCAAATTGAATCTTTGGTTAGCTTAAGATAGAATTGTGTGTGCTAGTTAAGTATGGGAAATTGTGGGAACAAAAGTTGTTAAGAGAATGTGTCATGAGAATTTAATGGGAATTTGGATACCTACTCATGTGAAACTATAAGAATTAAAAATCTATGTGCATTGATAAGCTATATTTATTTTTAATGTCAAAAAAAAATTTATTATATATATATATATATATATATATATATATATATATATATATAATAAGGGGATAAAATTACCCCAATGATGAATTAAGAATTCAAAAGATCAATGCACATATGATAAAATCAAAATAAAAAGTTGATACATGAGTATGGATTGAAAAAGGGAATTCTGGGTAGTTAGGTATGAATTCTGAGATTACATTAAAAATATACAAGTTGGGTTGGAGTTTGGGTTAATTAAAGATTCAATTTATCAGCTCACTTAACTAAATGTATATCCACATCCTCACCTTGGCCCTATTACAACCTTGAAAAGATCTCATGATGTTTGCATTGGTATATTAACTGTTGTTGATTGGTTAGGAGAAGAACAAAAGTTAGAGGGCATGATTAGAGAAGGATAGAGTGATTACCCTATACACTAGAGATTAGAGCGTACATACATTATCAGTGAGGGTTCAATGCTTGAATTTCCATGTTCCCTGCTTTCATAGGCTATCCTCTTGCATTTTTATCTGTTTTACTGTATAATGAGAGAATTAGTGGAATTTGATTTGTAGTTATTTTGAAGAGCTTATTTACTTTTAATCAAGTGGACAAGAATCATATAGTTACATTTATTTATATATATATAGGATTGCATTGCATTTCATGAGTTTCTACATGTTCATACTTATCTACTTTATCTCATTCAATTAAGCATGAGGACATGCTAATGTTTAAGTGTGGGGAGGTTGATAAACCACTATTTTATGGTTTATATTGTGTTTAATTGTGTGGTTTTATCATGATCCTTACCCAGTTATTCATTAAATTAGCATGCAATTATAATTCCTTCCTGAATTTATTACATGTTTGAAAATTGCTTCCTAGAGACTTTAATTATGTATTTTTAATTCTCTTTTATTCCGTTTGATGCCGTGATCTGTGTGTTGAGTGTTTCAGACTTTACAGGGCATGAATGAGTTGGAGATTGGAAAGGAAGCTGGCAGAAATGGAAGGAACACAAGAATTTGAGGAGATAACCAGCGAGAAGTGACGCGGTCGCATGGCTCACGCGACCGCGCGAAGGAGAGCAAATCGCTGTGACGCGGCCGCATGGCTCACGCGGCCGCGCGGATTGGAAAAGCTAAAGCGACGCGGTAGCATGGACGACACGAACGCGTGGCAAGGAAAAGCGCGAATGACGCGTCCGCATGGGTGACGCGATCGCGTGACATGTGCGATCTGCATAATCTGAAGAACTCGCTGGGGGCGATTTTGGACCTTATTTCGACCCAGTTTTCGGCCCGGAACAGCAGACTAGAGCCAGAGAACATGCAGAAACAAAGGACAACATTTATTCTACACAGTTTTCAGTTTTAGATCGAGTTTTACTCCTCCTCTAGGTTTTTTTTTATTTAGTTTTTAGGATTTAATTTTCAATTGGTCTTAGCATTGGAACATTGAGAAGAGTTAGTACTTCATCAAGACTTCGTCATTCTAGTTCGTTCTCTTAACTTGGTTTTATTATTCCATGTTCTTTGCTTTGCTCAATTTTGTCAATTGAATACTTTTATGATTATTTAATACAAGGGTTATTTCTTTTATTTTAATTCATTTTAATTTCCAATAATCATGTCTTCTTTTAATTCCCTTTCATGTGTTATGGATTTATTATTTACAATGAGCGAGTAGTTCCCTCACTTGATGGGGAGTTGATTGAAAGGAACTCTTGAGTTGGAAGGATTGAAAGAAAATTTGTAATTGGGTTAACTGTTGGATTGCTATCTAGTCACTAACACCAATCCCTTTGAACTAAGTGGGTTGCAACTTGTGAATAGATCTAGCATTCCAACTCGTTTGACTTTCCTTTACCTAGTAAAGGATAACTAAACAGAACAACCATTAATTATCAATTAATCTTGAAATCATTCCATCAATAATAGAGATTCCAACTAATCAACTCCCACTCAAGGCTTTTACTTATATTATTTAATTTTTCCAATTTAATTTTCCATCTACTTAACTCAATTTCTTTGGAAACATCTGATTAATAAAATAGCACACTTTTCTGCAACTCGTTGGGAGACGACATGGGACTCAAACTCCCAGTAATTTTTACTTTAAATTCTCTGTGACATATTTCTAAATTGATAGGCAGATTTTCGGTGAGTTAAGAACTATACTTACAACGTAACTATTTTAATAATTTTTAATTCACCAACTTCTGTGCTCCGTCAGACTCAAATTCCTTGACACCTCAAGATCTGTGAACCCCACAGGATCCCCACCTATCCCACCTCTTCTTCTCTCCTCTTCACACCTTTCTATAACACTCTTCCCCAAACACCCTTGACCAATCCCATCAAAATCTCTTCCCTAAACACCTCTCACCTATCAAATCCTACCCTCTTCCCCATATTCTCTTCACCACTCACATCCATCCATCATTAAACTCCACCTACCTCACCATTCAAATTCAAACCATTTCCCTCCCAAACCCACCCACACATGGCCGAATACCCTCTCTCCCTTACCCTATAAATACCCCTCCTTACCACCTTCATCTTCACACAACATACATACTACTACACCCTTGGCCGAATTCACACACCCCTACATCTCCTCCATTTCTTCTTCTTCTACTCCTTTCTTTCTTCTTTTTTGCTCGAGGACGAGCAACCATTCTAAGTTTGGTGTGGGAAAAGCTAAAGTTTTTTGTTTTCCATAACTACTAATGGCACCTAAGGCCAGAGAAACCTCTAGAAAGAGGAAAGAGAAGACAATTGCTTCCACCTCCGAGTCATGGGAGATGGAGAGATTCATCTCAAAGGTCCATCAAGACTACTTCTATGAAGTTGTGGCCAAGAAAAAGGTGATCCCCGAGGTCCCCTTCAAGCTCAAAAAGAGTGAATATCCGGAGATCCGACATGAGATTTGAAGAAGAAGTTGGGAAATTCTCACCAACCCCATTCAACAAGTCGGGATCTTAATGGTTCAAGAGTTCTATGCTAATGCATGGATCACTAAGAACCATGACCAAAGTGTGAACCTGAACCCAAATAATTGGCTTACAATGGTTCGGGGGAATTACTTGGATTTTAGTCCGAAAATTGTGAGGTTGGCATTTAACTTGCCAATGATGCAAGGAGATCCTCACCCTTTCACTAGAAGGGTCAACTTTGATCAAAGGTTGGACCAAGTCCTTATGGACATCTGTGTGGAAGGCGCTCAATGAAAGAGAGATTCAAGAGGCGAGCCGGTTCAACTAAGAAGGCTTGACCTCAAACCCATGGCTAGGGGATGGTTGGAGTTCATCCAACGCTCTATCATTCCTACTAGCAACCGGTCTGAAGTTACTGTAGACCGGGCTATCATGATCCATAGTATCATGAATGGAGAGGAAGTAGAAGTTCATGAGATCATATCCCTAGAACTCTACAAGGTGGCGGACAAGTATTCTACTTTGGCAAGGTTAACTTTCCCTCATCTCATTTGTCACCTATGCAATTCAGCTGGAATTATCATAGAGGAAGATATCCTCATTGAAGAGGACAAACCCATCACTAAGAGAAGGATGGAGCAAACAAGAGAGCCCACTCATGGACCTCAACAAGAGCATGAGGAAATTCCTCATCATGAAATCTCTGAGATGTCTCAATGGATGCACTTTCCTCCACAAAACTATTGGGAGCAAATCAACACCTCCCTAGGAGAATTAAGTTCCAACATGGGACAACTAAGGATGGAGCACCAAGAACATTCCATCCTCCTCCATGAAATTAGAGAAGACCAAAGAGCCATGAGGGAGGAGCAACAAAGGCAAGGAAGAGACATAGAGGAGCTCAAGCACTCCATAAGATCTTCAAGAGGAAGAACTAGCCGCCATCACTAAGGTGGACCCGTTCTTTAATTTTCTTGTTCTTATTTTTTTTGTTTTTCGAAAATTATGCTTTATGTTTTGTCTATGTTTGTGTCTTTATTACATGATTATTAGTGTTTAGTGTCTATGTCTTAAAGCTATGAATGTCCTATAAATCCATCACCTTTCTTAAAATAAAAAAATGTTTTTAATTGCAAAAGAACAAGAAGTACATGATTTCGAATTCTATCTTGAAATTAGTTTAATTATTTTGATGTGGTGGCAAATACCTTTTGTTTTCTGAATGAATGCTTGAACAGTGCATATTTTTGAATTTGTTGTTTATGAATGTTAAAATTGTTGGCTCTTGAAAGAATAATGAAAAAAGAGAAATATTATTGGTAATCTGAAAAATCATAAAATTGATTCTTGAAGCAAGAAAAAGCAGTGAACACAAAGCTTGCAGAAAAAAAAAAGAAAAAATATGCAAAAAAAAAAGAGAAAAAGCAAGCAAAAAAAGTCAATAGCCCTTTAAACCAAAAGGCAAGGGTAAAAAAGGATCCAAGACTTTGAGCATTAATGGATAGGAGGGCCTAAAGGAATAAAATCCTGGCCTAAGCGGCTAAACCAAGCTGTCCCTAACCATGTGCTTGTGGCGTGAAGGTGTCAAGTGAAAAGCTTGAGACTGAGCGGTTAAAGTCGTGGTCCAAAAGAAAAAAGAGTGTGCTTAAGAGCTCTGGGCACCTCTAACTGGGGACTCTAGCAAAGGTGAGTCATAATCTGAAAAGGTTCACCCAGTTATGTATCTGTGGTATTTATGTATCCAGTGGTAATACTAGAAAATAAAATGCTTAGGGTCACGGCCAAGACTCATAAAGTAGCTGTGTTCACGAATCAACATACTGAACTAAGAGAATCAATAACACTATCTGAATTCTGAGTTCATATAGATGCCAATCATTCTGAACTCCAAAGGATAAAGTGAGATGCCAAAACTGTTCAGAAGCAAAAGGCTATAAGTCCCGCTCATCTAATTGAAGCTAATCTTCATTGATAAATTTGGAATTCATTGTATATTCTCTTCTTTTTATCTTATTTTGTTTTCAATTGCTTGGGGACAAGCAACAATTTAAGTTTGGTGTTGTGATGAGCGGATAATTTATACCCTTTTTGGCATTATTTTTACATAGTTTTTAGTATGTTTTAATTACTTTTATTATATTTTTATTAGTTTTTATTCAAAAATTATATTTCTGGACTTTACTATGATTTTATGTATTTTTCTGTAATTTCAGGTATTTTCTGACTGAAATTGAGGGACCTGAGCAAAAATCTGATTCAGAGGCTGAAAAAGGACTGCAGATGCTGTTAGATTCTGACCCTGCTGCATTCGAAGTGGATTTTCTGAAGCTACAGAAGCCCAATTGGCGTGCTCTTAATTGCGTTGGAAAGTAGACATCCTGGGCTTTCCAGCAATATATAATAGTTTATACCTTGCCCGAGATTTGATGGCCCAAACTGGCGTTCAAAGTCAGCCTAAAACATCTTGGCGTAAAATGCCCAAACTGGCACCAGAATTGGAGTTAAACGCCCAAATTGGCACTAAGGCTGGCGTTTAACTCCAGGAACAGCTTATGTACGAAAAAAGCTTTAATGTTCAGCCCAAGCACACACCAAGTGGGCCCCAGAAGTGGATTTCTGCACTATCTGCACTTAGTTACTCATTTTCTGTAAACCTAGGTTACTAGTTTAGTATAAAAACTACTTTTAGAGATTTATTTTATATCTTTGGAATATCTTTTGATCACTTTGATCTTTGAGACCATTGTTCACGTTTGGAGAGGCTAGCCTCACGGCCATGCCTAGATCTTTCACTTATGTATTTTCTACGGTGGAGTTTCTACACCCCATAGATTAAGGTGTGGAGGTCTGCTGTTCTTCATGAATTAATGCAAGTACTATTGTTTTTCCTTCAATTCACGCCTACTTTCTCTCCAAGATATACTCTTGTTCTTAATTCAGTTAAGTCAGAATACCCGTGACAATCACCCAATCTTCGTTACTCGCTTAGCCAAGATCGCGTGCCTAACAACCACAAAGCGATCTACATGATGTTCAACGTAGTCATTGGATGACAGCTGGAGTATACTCTCTTGGATATCTAATACACGGACCGAGTCCGTGAGATTAGTATCTTCGTGGTATAGGCTAGAACCATTGGCAGCATTCCTGAGATCCAGAAAGTCTAAACCTTGTCTGTGGTATTCCGAGTAGGATCTGGGAAGGGATAACTGTGACGAGTTTCAAACTTGTGAATGTTGGGCGCAGTGACAGTGTGCAAAAGGACAATAGTCCTATTCCGACGCTAGCGGGAACTGACAGATGATTAACCGTGCGGTGACAGCGCATATGAATTTGTTTTCATCCGGGAGGATCATACAGCTTGCCATGGAAAGAGGTAATGCATGGTTGGAAGAAGGCAGTAGAAAAGCAAAAGTTCAGAAGCAACAAAGTATCTCCAGATGCTTATCTGAAATTCCCACCAATGAATTACATAAGTATCTCTATCTTATTTTCTGTTTTATTTATATTTTAATTATCAAAACCTCATAACCATTTGAATCCGCCTGTCTGAGATTTACAAGGATGACCATAGCTTGCTTCAAGCCGACAATCTCCGTGGGATCGACCCTTACTCACGTAAGGTTTATTACTTGGACGACCCAGTACACTTGCTGGTTAGTTGCGCGGAGTTGTGTGAAAAAGTGTGTAGTCACGTTTCGCGCACCAAATACCAAGATATTTGACTGGCAACGTTGCTTCCTTAAACCCCAACAAGCTACACATCCTTTGTGACCACTCTCGCTCGCAATTAACCGGAATCAAATTTGTTTTGAAAGTAAACACAAATTTTTTAAAAAATAGGAAATAAATACATAAATTTTTTAATGATAAACATAAATTTTTAAAAAGTAAATAGACAATTTTTAAAGAAAAACATAAGAATTAAACACAATTTGAAAATAAATATACAAAATTTTAAATAAAAACATTGAAAACAAACACATTTTTTTACGCTAAATACATAAATTTCGTGGAGATAATCACATACATTGTCTTTTTTTTAACGTAAATACACAAATTTTTCTTACTAATCTACCCACACTGGATTTGAAGGTCTTCTAGTCTCGATTAATATACCTTTTACTCCACAACCCGCACTAATGAGAATCACTATATATTCTCTTCATTCAATTCCATTCATAAACTTCTTCCAAAAATCCAGGTACAAATTAAACGGAAATGGATCCTCTCAAAAAGAAGCAGATCTAGACAAAACCATAGGAAAACGAACTTATAACACCATCAAAATGAATACACTAATTAACCACATGAGAACTTCAAGATGATTTGTACGAGTTATTCATTTGGTTCTTCTAATAGTCGGTCTCAAATTTTTCCATTCACTCTAATGATCCCGTGCTTGCTCCTGTTGGAACTCTGTTTTCATTTCAAAGAGTTTAAACCAAAAAGAAAAATTTTAAAATCCTTTGGCCTAACCCATCTAATCTCTTCCATTAGCATCGCCTTCTTCCTCAAATAAGTTACATGTTGCTTCATTATTTAAGTTCAGCATGTTAAACTCACCAGCCTCATCTTCATATTTAGCTTGATAATAATAGCAAACCAAACCATTTCCTCCACCTTTGGAGGGAATAGTTCCAAATCAATTTGTTTTCATCACCTGCATTTTTATTAAAATTACGTGAGCACTTAATTATAAAAAAAAAATGAATAATCTCATATCATTAGATGTAATTTTACACCATTAAAAGCATTAATAATGACTAATTGATAACTATAAATCGTAAAACTTGTTGACCTCCTAACACTCCTCTTTGCAATATAAAATGTAAATTCATAGTGGTTTTTTTTCTAATAAGACAGCTCAACATAATACAGTGGAGCAACATACAATCAAACTGCAACCATGATCATAAAAGGAATTAAAAACAAAATAAAGCAAACTATCCTGATGTCATCTCCGGCATTGTCATCAACAATAAAAGGAATCCAAACTATTCCACTCTCTATAACTGGTCAAAGATCTCTGAAATACATCTTCTTTGTTATTAAAAATCCGCATGTTCCTCTCTAGTCAGACATTCCAAGTAACCGCACAGAAGTATATCATCCACTTATTTCGCTCCTCCTTTCTGTTACCAACCCCTGTCCAACTCACAAAATGTTCTTTTATTGAGTCCAGCATAGTCCACGATCTCCCGAAATCAGAAAGCCATCGACACTACACCTGCCAAATGAACTTACGACCCAAAAACAAGTGGTGAATCTGTTCAACATCTCTTTTACATAAAACACGTGTTATTCTTCTTCCAAAATCAGTGTTCTTGATGTCAAAAGAAATCAAGTAATGAAGAACTGGAAAATAGCCAACCTATTGGAAGAACCAAAACTAGCTGCTTGAGAGATTGATCAGATAGAGAACGAATTACATAAATCTAAAAATACGTGCGTGGTTCACTTAACCAAAATATACAACCTTATGATTAAACACAACCCTCGATTTGTTTAATTATTGTTATCAGTGCCCTATCCACCAAAACTAACATCATCTTAATTAATTATAGAGAGTATAAATGTAACCTTGCACTATGCAAGCATAGGAATCAGCGGAAAACAATTAAGTGATAACGCAGAACGCAGAACGCAGGCCGCATTTTTTATGTACACATCACTTTCATATAAGGTCAAACATAGCACATTGATAATTAAATTAAATTTGGTTCATAGTATCATTCTATTCACACACGTTGTTATACTCCCCTTGATGATTATTACAACACAACTTGTTTCTTTCCCATTAAATAATATAAAAAAACATTAAAAGTTCTAGTGAAAGCCGACTATAGCCGAATCCCTTCCATTCCTATTTCGATTTTTCTATGTATGCATTATTTCGATGAAATCAATTTGAGTCCTACTATATATAGACCAAGTTGAAATGCGAATTGATGTGAGTTAACAAATATTCATTCTATCAAAAACATATACATTATATATAGCTATTATTAAGTAATTACTAACTCTATTTTTGTCCAAATCAAATAATTAATATGGCTGCTGCTTTTGTTGGTCGAGTAGCATTCTTTGCCATTTCCATGGTTTTGCTTTCATCATTTGCTACTGCAACTGACTTCTTTGTTGGTGATAATGACGGATGGAAACTTGAATATAATTACACAAAATGGGCCCAAGATAAAGTTTTCCATGTTGGTGATGTCCTTGGTAGGTTTCACATGTTTTTTTTCTTTTTTCTTTTTTTGAAAAGAATAATATCCTAAATTAATCTCTAACGAATTTTTAGTCCTTATTAAATCCTATCACCAAATTATTAAATTTCTCATTTTATCCTTAATTTATTTATTTAAATTTTAACTACACTATCTAACTCACTCCCTTCTGTTTCATTACGTTATTCTTTATTTTGGAGGAAAAAAAAGGTTATTATTAAGCTTTTATAGATACTTATAGTTATATTATATTATTTTTATCCTACTGAATTTTAAGAACTTTAACATTGTACTTAAATAGATACAAATTTAATAGTAAGTAACTAACCAAAATGCTATTTACATACTAAAATCAATAATTAAAATTAACTACTAATATATTTGTACATATATAGTTTAATTTATTTTTAATTTGTATTTATATTCCAATATATATTATATATTATTGGCTGATTTTAATAGCTAATTTTGATATACATATAATATAGTGAATCAGCTAATTGTACAATACTACATCTTGTTGAGTTTACAATAATTTATATCAATATTGAGATTATTATTCAATTAATCTCTTAATAGCTTGTAAAAAAAATCCCGTGTTTTTTTTTAGAAAAATATTGGGAAAACATAGTAATACTTTTCCTAAAATTAATTTTTACCCTTCATATTTAAACTTTTTTTATATTTTTCTTCTAATATTTTTAAAATGGTTTTAACTTTGTCCCTTTTGGTTAAATAATCAACGCTCAAACGTTAATTTAACTTTTTTTGAAAAAAAAATTGAAACTTTAAACAAAATTTTGAGACATTTAGTATATTTTATTTTCTTTAAATTACTAATTATATATGCTATAATAACTCCTATATGGCTGTATCAATACAATTATATTATGTGTAAAAAAAAAAAAATTAATCATCATCTACATAGAATATATATTTAAAAAATATATTAAAAATAAATGAAATAATATATAAATTTAGACACAAATATACAGCAATTAATTGTTTTATATACATATAGCATTTTCGAGATTCACATATAGCTAGGGACTTAAAGTTTAAGGCAATAATAAACTAATTTGTGTTCTTTTAACCTTTTTAATTTTATTTGTGTGTTGGGTAGTGTTCAAATACAACAATGAGAGCCACAATGTGCTGAAAGTGAATGCAACATCTTTCAAGGACTGTGTCACCTCTGATCCACTGGAAACATTCCGAAGCGGCCATGATTGGATTTCCCTTCAAAGCCCGGGAAAGAAGTGGTACATCTGCGGCATTGCAGGCCATTGTGCTGACCACCAAATGAAGCTTGTCATCAACGTCCTCGCCGACGGCCCCGCCCCCGCTCCTACTTCTTCTTCTCACTCTCTTCTCTCCTCTCTTGCTGTGATGGTCGCAGCGGCCATGATTGCCGTTGCGGCCATCTTCGCCTAGAGAGAAGACCGTCGCTGGTGGTATTGAATTTCTTCAACTTTTAATTATTGTTTTGTGTTGTTATGGAAAAATAACGGAATAAGACTCTCTGGGTAGGTGTATGAGTTTCGGGTAGCTTCTACAAGCGGTTGACTTTGTTTATTACATCATTACATGGTTGTTCACTACTGAATCACGATAATTAAATTTGATTTTATATTATATCTCACCAACATGTATTTGTCTGTCGTTGTTCTATTTTCGGAGGACACTTTTAAATTTGTGCCAACAAATTTTAGATCTCACATTTTAGTTTCTAATAAATTTAAAAAAAATACTCTTTTATTTTTCATCATTTGTTCAAAAAACAAAATATCATTCATAATTTAAAAATTTTTAATTAGTCTCTTACTATTTATGTAATCGGCCTAAACGACTCCTTTGAGTCTCTTAGACCAACAACAAAGACAGCTAAACCATTTACTTTAATGATTGGAGATCAATTAAAAATTTTTAAATTGACAAGAGTAACTTTGATTCCATTAAATAAATAACAAAGTTGCGAGAATCAAACCGGTCAATGAATCGGTCGAGCGACTGGTGGTATAATAGTTTAATGGACATTAAAGTTAAATTAAGATATTCTTCTTCTTTTATTTTATTAAATTTTTCATATTTACATAGAATGATAAACTAAACAGAAACAAGCAAATCATAACACTACTACTATATAAAACAAACTACTACTAATAGTCGTTAATAATGGGTCCTATAATAATCAAAGTGGATATACAAAGAACAACCATAAAACTAGCCAGATAGCTAAACAAATAATTAAGAAGAAGAAGATGATGAATAATTTAACCATGAGTGGAGCCACCACCATCACCACCACCACCCCTGCATCGATTAAAGGCACTGCAACCACGGTTGTAACGGTTGGCAGGAGGACCCGGGCTACAATTCTTGGTAGTATTATCATTTTTCGAACATGGAATTCCATCCCTCCCTATTGCACCGTTTCCTATCACCTTGTTCTTTGATTCAAATATCTCCATGATACTCTCTGAATCCATCACAAATTCCTTCTTTGCTTCCATGCACTCCCCTATTGTTCCATTGTATGATGACTTAGGTATAGTCTTTGACATCATGCGCATTCCGACCACCATCGCCGTCATGGTGACCATACAAGTCACGATCAGAGCTAAGTGAAGTGAGTAGTTTTTGTTGGCCATTGTATTATTATTGATTTATTAGTAAAAATAAAGATTAAGAATATTGTTGATCAAGTGTGACAAAATTATCACGTCTAATACCGATATTTATAATAAAATATTGATGTGTAAATCGTATATCAAAATCTTATTATTAATTTGAGATAATTTTTTTTTGTTATGAATATGTATGTATAAAGATCACAACTCACTAAAAATAAGATAATCGAAATTCTAAGAAGTTAAATTCAAGTTATTTCTTAATTCATATATTTTACAGTAGATTAAAATTAATCTTGATATATATAATTGTAGTATATATAAAAAATATGGGTATGTATTTTATTGATGATGTAGGTATGGTGGAAACATTGTCAACCGAATTATCTTAATTATTTAGACAACAAGAAACAATTATTATTTGAAGAATAATGGATAAAACATTATCCACAATATATTATAGGAAACCACATACAAAATTATTTGATTGAGATTTAATATGATTCAAAATATATCTTATTAAGATTTGGTATAATTTTAGACATATACATTATTTTCTCATTCAATCTTCTATTATCTACAAATTTTATTGCAAATTAAATTGGCCAACACATCTTTTTTCCTTACTCCTCGGACGATCCTTTGCGCCACCATGTTATGTCGTTCACAGTGGCGGCGTTGATATGAAAGTGCAGGAAATTTCACATGAAAGTATATAATATTTTGTATAAGGTGAAAATTCAGATGCAGTTAATTTTATGTGAAATTGATAGTTAAGAGTTGTTAAATAATTTAATAAGTTTGATTAAATTGTCATCTAACGATTCTCAACTATCAATTTCAGATGAAATTAACTGCACTTAAATTTTTACCTTCGTATAAATAAAGTATATAAAAATGTGAAAATTTACATAAAATTGATAATTAAAAATGACTAAATAATTGACAAATTTAATTAAATTATTATTAATAATTATCAACTTCACATAAAAATAACTAATTACATATGAATTTTTACTATATCAAAAATCCTAAATCTTATAACAAATTAACGTATTATAATAAGCCATGGGTTATAATTTGGTCCTATTTGTGTCCTCAAGTTTGTAATCCTTCCTTACTGATAGGGAGAGTTTTTTTTTTTGTAAAAAAAATATTTGTTGTGGTTATTAATTTTATTATAATTTATTTAAATTTTTAGAATACGTATTACATATTTACATGTTTTTTTCTTATATTGGATTATATTTAAACTAATACTAACTAAATTTTCATTATATCACTTTTATTTTTTCACTAAATATATTAGTCACTATTATTATTTGACACTTATTTTAATAAAAATATTAAAAAAAATTTATATAAAAATCTTTGTTTAAAAATATGACTTATTTGTTTAGTTATATTTTAAATAAAAATAATATTTTTATAACATATTAAAATTAAATTTTATAATTTATTATTCAATAATCAAAATAAAATATCTTCTCATAAGAATAATTGTAAAATCTTTATGAGCCACTAATTTTTCTATATAGAAAAAAAGGAGGCTGAAAAAAGATAAATATTTAATAATAATAGTAACCTAACGTCTAAGTCTTTGAAATAAAATTACATATTGACTGAAAAAAAATTACAAGAGTAGCATTATTAATAGAAATTCTTCAACGGACATCAAATGTATGTTTGGATTAGAATTTGTAAACGAAAATTTGTATAAAATTAATTTTACAAATTTGATTTTGATAAAAAGTGAGTTAGTGTTAACGTGATTTATGTTTAGTAATTTTGTATCAAAATAAATTATAATAAATAAATGTAGCTTGGAATATATCATTTAAAATTACGTTTAGACAAAAATTACTAAAAAAGACATCAATTTATATTATTTAAAACTATATTATTTTAACACTCTTTGACTATAATTTCTTTTGAAAAAAATTTAAATTTATGTGTTAAAATTTAGTACTCTTTTAATTATAATTTATTAGTACTTTTCTTTAGTATTCTTTTTGTATTTAATTATATTTTTCTAATGAAATTTATATTATAAAGATTAACGATAATAAATAAAATATATACTAATTTAAGAATATATAGTTAAAAATATACAAAGTCAAATAAAAAAATAAAGTTCTATAAAAAAATACTTATTAATAAAAGTGATTAAAAAAATTTATATCAACAATGAATACTAAAAATTTTATTAAAAAAATAAAAATACATAAGTGAACATAAAAAAACTCGAAACAAAAAGATTCATACTATTAACAAGAAAAATAAATAAAAAATTAATAAAAATTAAAACTTAACAAAGAGAAATAATAATATTAAAAAAATATTTGTTTGTAAAGCATAGCCATGAAAAACAAATTCAAGAATTCTGATGATTATTTTTTTTATTTTTTATTGTAAATGAGATTGAATGATAGAATGGATAGAATATTAATTAATTTTTTAATTTATCAAGTGAACATAAAAAGTTACAATTTGTTGCTTATGGTGAATGGGAGTTTAAATCCAAAATCATGTTCGCGTTTAGAGAAAAACAAGTTAGCCAAACAAAAATTACAGCATTAAAAAAGATTGAACGTGCTTCTTGTGCTTTCAATCTGTTTATGAAACACACCCTAAGTAATCAAAGGCAAAAGCTAAAGAAAATAACAATAAGAGTAAGCTAAGAGAGATTAATGCTTAGTTTGGTAAAGCTTTTCGAAGAGGTGTTTGTACTTTTGAAAAGCTCAAACTCCTCATTTTGTGTTTGGTAAATCAAAAAGACCATGTGCTTGTGCTTGCAACTTTTAAATTATCGGGATACATAGAGCTTTTCAAAGTTGGCTTATGCTTTTCAAAATTTAAAAGTTTAATATATCCTCGTATGTTAACTAATTTTTAAATTTAATATTTGTATTTACGTCTATAATAGTATTTTTAAGTTTTAAAAGCTATTTTACCAAACACAATTTTTGTTGCTTGTATTTATTGAAAGCTATTTTTAATTTAATTTACTAAATATAAATGCTACAACTTTTAAAAAGTCATCTTTTAAAAATTAACTTTTGGGTTATGCTACGTGTACACCAAAATCAGCCACCAGTATAAAATACATGCTGGAATATAAATACATTAAAAATAAATTAAACCACACATGTATGTATATACAAATACATTTGTCTTCAACGTTTTCATCCTATTTAAGTCTCTAACGTTTCAAAATCGTCTCAATTTGTCCTGCTGTCAATTCTGTTAACGGATCCCTAACGGCAGGACAACATTGAGTCAATTTTAAAATGTTAGGGACTTAAATAGGACGATTAAAACGTTAGGAACAACTTTGTGACTTACCACAAACATTGGAGACAAAATTGATACTTTATTCAATTGGGATTTATAATTTATTATCTTAGTTGGATTTTGAAACCAACATTGTTCATGCATGCCCCTTCATTATGCTACAAAAAAAATACCGATTCAGTCACACTTTTTTTAAACTACATTTAAAAAGCGTAGCCTATTCATAGAATAGGCTTACCATTTTATAGAAGAATAATAAACATAGTTATGGCATCACTTAAAAAATGTGTCCTTAAATATTATAACAATCACTTATAAAGCATAGCCTTATCTTAATGGTTATGTTTTGGGTACGCTTACAAAACGTTTCCTAATCTAAACGCGCTATAAGCTTAATGAATTTTTCTCTTTCATTCGTTCAGAGATCAGAGTTTACCTTCATCGCTGTTTTCGCCCTTCTTCTTAACAAACCTGTGAAACCCTTCTTTATCCTTAATCTTGCAAAACCTTTTCCCTTTCCCCTTCTAATTCTCTGAAACCACTCTGATATCTCTAAAAAGTAAAAACCCTTTTCCCTTTCTAATTCTCTTGAAACCCTTGCCCTTTTATCTCCAAAACCAAACACTCTCATCTCTCAACACTCATTTACGGCACCGGCACTGGACAGACGATGGCTAATGGCAGGGAGATATTGAGTAACGGAACCATGACTGGTAGAAAGCAACAGAACAGAGGAGGTGAGGTGAGCTGCGACGAAAACTAAGCTGCAGCCGCGAGAAAGAGGTGCGATGGTGACTGATATGGGGTGGAGATGCGAAGATGTGACCGGAACCACCACTCGCCACTCCGGCTCCACATTCTAATGTCTCAGAATCTCTCTATCCCTCTCGTAACCACTCAGTCAGTCTCGGTCAAAACCGCTCACTCTCTGTTCTCAGTGACGAAAAAGAGTGAAGAATGTCAAGTTGGCCTTGGCAATGACGAACCGCGATGGAGAACTGAGATGGTAGTGATGATGAACCGAGACATTAGCAATGAACATAGATCAATGGTGTGTATGAATTTTTCTGGTTTTGCAATTTTTTTGAGGATTTGTTGTTCTAATATTTGGGGTTCTACAATCTTTTGTAATTTCTGCTTCTTACTATGTTAGAGTTTGCTTTTTTATTTTGTATTTTGCTTTATTATTTTGCATCTTGCTTTTTTAGGGTTTGTTAGTTGTTATTAGTGTTATTCTCTCATTGGAAACCAAGTACCAGCAGGTTTGGTAGTTGTTATTAGTGTTATTCTTGAGGAACTGTATTACTTTCTTGGGATAAACTAATTATTATGGATTAAATTACATGCTGTATGGCAAGAATTTACGATAAATATCATGAAATAATTATTGATAGATTGGTTTACCTAGTCATAACTTGACCTTCATGCTACTCTCTGATGATCTGATCATAACTTGCCAAAGTGAATTTAAAATATTTTAACCTGTTCTCACTCATTCTTTAACTTGCTCTCACTTTTCAGTTCGAAGGTGAGTATGATTTTGATAGTGATGATTAGGTATGAGATATATAGAATTCTTCTCTTCATTCTATTCTATGATAATTTCTATTTAGAGAGTATCACAACAATGCAGTGTGCTGCGAGTGCTAATTTAAAAATTTCTTCTTCTGTTAATCATTATGGCATAATCAGATAGAGAAAAAGTGGAGTCTCTTTGGAGAAACAATGTCACAGGTATTTCAATGTCTCTATCTTGCTTTCTGCAAATTGTCAAACTCTTCGTTCCAGATTTTATTTTTGATGAATTAAACAAAGCATTATAGTAGAAGATGTCTGGGGCTGCTTTAAAAAATATTCTATGCGTACCATCCTACTTTTCAATTATTGATTTAATTTGATAATGTAACTTGGATGCATATTATTATTCACACTGTTACTTTTGATACCTTTGCAGGAGAATGCTGACAATTTTGCAAAGTTAAAAGGCCTGCTGCAGGGTATAGTACACGCTACTTCAAATTTTGAGTTGAGTTCTTTATGGTTACCAAGTAGATTTAGGTCAAAGGTAGGCATTGTTGCATTAATACCATTACATTATAGTTCTATTGAAACTGAGATTTGATGGCTAAAATTTGGTAATGAGCATCCCAGGTTTATAATGTTGCTTCACCCAATGATTGCTTGGGACCCACCTGAATTAGCAAGGTAAAACAAGCTCTCAAATAGTAAAATTTTTTTAATTTTGATGCCGAACAAAATGTTATTGTTTGAATTTTAATTTTGACCTCTTGGACATGTTTTATCGCTTCCTATTATATTCTTTAACCTTTTAATTGTTATAGGTTTCATGGGCCTTTGGCTTTCATTATATTAAGATTCTATGTATATATAAGATAGAAAGAAATCTAGCTGTAGCTGAATATAAATCCTTATCAATTCCATAGAGGAGTTTTCAAATTATTTGTGTTCGGATTTATATTTCAGTGATAATGCTAAAACTGTTTTGCTATTCTACTTAGGATAACCAAATTAGGATTGAGTTGGATCTGTAATCTTCTTATCATTTAGTTTGTAATCTCTAAGTTACACATTGAGACTAACTTCAGGGTGCAACTTGGGCTGACTCTCCAAAAAAATAACTTAGTTCTATTATGCTAATTATTTTTATTTGAAAGTTGAAACAATGGTCAACTAGTTCCATTCGCAGTATCCCAGGTTTATTGAGACCTTTGGTACCCATATTGTTGTTGGAATGAAAATGGGAGGAAAGGATGTAATATATTTGAAGCAGCAGCACTCATTAGCTCTCCAACCTGCTGATGTTCAAAAAAGACTGAAAGAGATGGCAGATAGAAGATTTATGGATGCTACTGGCTAATATACAATTGGAATCCGGGAACAGAGGATAACATTCGCTAATATCAGTCCATCAAGTTCTTATTCTAAGGAGGTATGCATTGAACATTACCCTTGACAATATTTAACCTGTTTACTAGTTTCTTGCTAGTTGTGTAAGGAAGAAATAATTACATGCCAGCTGAACAGAAGTGGAGTATTTCAATTCCTTTGCATGTTAAAGTTTTTCTTGAATTTAGATCTTAATTTGGTGGGCTTTGAATAAAACAGAACTAACATAAAATACTTAAAATTTGTTGAGGAGAGTCGACCGAAAAGTTTGCATTAACTGTAAAATTATCCCGGGAGAGAGTTTGACAACACAACATAGGGTGCTCGTTATAGATTTTCGCGTTGAGCAAAAGTTGAGGAAAAGACATCATACGAAGAACCCAAGGACAAGGTGGTGGCGGATGAAAGGTGAGGAACAAAGAAGCTTCCTAAGACGGATAGGAGAAGAGGCAAAGTGGGATGGGAATGGAAGCGCGGAAGAGATGTGGAGGGAGATGGCAGAAGTTATCAGAAGAATAACAAAAGAAAGTTTTAGTGAATCTAAAGGAATAGGATCAAGAGACAAGGAGTCCTGGTGGTAGAATACGAGTATACAAGAAAAGATAAAGATAAAAAGAGAGTGCTTTAAAGAGTGGTCTTTATGCCGCAACGCAGATAACTGAAAAAAATATAAGGCGGCTAAGAAATAGACAAAAGTGGCTGTAAGTGAAGCAAGAACAAGAACATATGAGGGTCTCTACTAGTCTTTGGGTACAAAAGAAGGAGAAAAAGATATATATAGAATCGCAAAGAGTCGGAAAAGAAGAACGAGAGATTTGGATCAGGTTAAGTGCATAAAAGATAAGGATGGAGAGGTGTTGGCTCAAGAGGAGAAGATTAATAAAAGGTGGAAGAGCTACTTCTACGAGTTATTTAATGAGGGACAGAAGACTCTTCCGAGCCTTGGTCGATTATGCACAAGGGAAGAAGATCAAAACTTTGACTACTATAGAAGGATTCGAGACTTCGAGGTAAAAGAGGCTCTAAAGCAGATGAAAAATGGCAGGGCAGTAGGACCTGATAATATCCCGATTGAGGTTTGGAATGGTCTTGGAGAAAAAGGCATCAACTGGTTAACCAAGCTTTTTAATAAGATTTTAAGGTCAAAGAAGATGCCTGATGAGTGGAGAAAGAGTACCTTGGTACCTATCTACAAGAATAAGGGGGATATATAAAGTTGCGGAAACTATAGAGGAATCAAGCTTATGATTCATACTATGAAGTTATGGGAAAGGGTGATAGAATGGAGGTTGAGAAAAGAGACACAAGTAACAGAGAATCAATTTAGATTTATGCCAGGCAGATCTACCACGAAAGCGATATACCTATTAAAAAGGATGATGGAGAGGTATCGTAGTAATAAAAGGGATCTATATATGGCGTTTATTGATTTGGAAAAAGCGTATGATAGGGTACCAAGGGAGGTCTTATGGAAGGTTTTAGAAAAGAGGAGAGTAAGGATCACATATATTCGGACAATTAAAGACATGTATGATGGGGCCACAACTAGTGTGAAGACTCAAGGTGGTGTGACAGAGGAATTTTCTATTGGTATAGGATTACACCAGGGATCATCCTTAAGTCCATACCTTTTCACATTAGTCTTGGAAGTACTCACAGAGCACATCCAAGAGCATGTGCCATGGTGCATGCTTTTTGCCGATGATATCGTCCTTATGGGAGAGTCAAGGGAAGACCTAAATAAGAAGTTGGAGTTATGGAGAGAAGCTCTAGAAGTGTATGGTCTGCGCATAAGCCGTAGCAAGACGGAATATATGGAATGTAGGTTCAGTCTGAGAAGGGAAAACCCTAATATAGAGGTGAAGATTGGAGAGAACATCCTACGAAAAGTTAAAAGTTTTAAGTATCTTGAGTGCATCATACAGGATAACGGAGAGATTGAACAGGATGTAAATCATAGGATCCAAGCAGGTTGGTCAAAATGGCGGAGTGCATCTGGTTTTATATGCGACAAAAAAGTGCCTTTAAAACTTAAAGGTAAATTCTATCGCACCGATATAAGACCGGCTATGCTTTATGGTACGGAGTGTTGGGCGGCTAAAGGGGAGCACGAACATAAGCTGAGTGTGGCAGAGATGAATATGTTGAGATGGATGAGTGGTCATACGCGATTGGATAAAATAAAGAATGAAGATATAAGGGAGAGAGTTGGAGTAGCACCCATTGTGGAAAAGATGGTTGAATCGCGTCTCAGGTGGTTTGGACATGTGAGAAGAAGACCGATAGAACATCCAGTCAGGAGGGTGGATGAGATGGAAGATGGACAAAGGGCAAATGGCAGAGGAAGACCTAAGAAGACCATCTGTGAGGTGGTCAAACGAGATCTACATGTAAACGGTCTCTCTATAGACATGATACATGACAGAGCACAATGGCATCGTTTGATTCATGTAGCCGATCCCACTTAGTGGGACAAGGCTTTTGTTGTTGTTGTTGTTGTTTGTTTTATTTTGCCTAGAATTATAATAAATGGAAAAAAATAAGTGTCTCATTTTACGTTGATTCTTAATTTACACAACTATTGTCAGTTTGGTTTCTAATAATTTTCGGTTTGATTTTTTAATTTTTATAATTGCAAATGTCATTATAATATTTTTCTAATTACTTTTCTATATAATTATGCAGGATAATATTGAGGAGATAATGAAGATTAAGCTATTTATCATTGTGGTTTAATTTATTGGCTAAGATGGAGTAGTGTTGGGAATGGATACATGTATGGTTGACTAATGACTTTTATTAAAAGATATTTACGTAGGATATAATGTTTTAGTTTTTTGCATAGTATTAGTAGTAAATTTTAAGTGGTCTCATGCTTATTTTGGTATGGCTATGCTTAATTTAGTGTGAGATGTATGAATATTCAAAATTAACTTCATTCCAATACTTTTGATTCATTATAAATATATTTTGTTTATAGATAATTTTTTTATTTAAAGAAATTATTTAATATAATTATGTATTTTATTTTTATTTTATAATATTTAACTCATTTAATTAAAAATACAGAATTATATATGTAATTATATCACTAAATATTATATTGTACAAAAAATTATTAGAATATTATATATAGGTAAAAACAAAAAAACAATGAGGGATCTAAGATTACATTTATATAGAGTAGTTATGGTATACAATGTGGCTACGCTTTAAAAATGATATAATAGTGTAGCCTATTCTGGTAAGTATGAAAACTGAAAAGCATAACTTTTGATTCTAAACGGTATCACTTAAAAAGTGCACCCTATTTTCAAAGGCCAGAAGCGTAGCTTTTTATACAAAAAAGCATAACCTTTGAAAATAGGCAATATTAATATAGACATCTCTTACAAAAGTGTTTTCGAAACCTAAAAAGCGTAGCCTTTATCTAAGGTATCATGGTTTTTCATTTTTTGCTACACTTCTATTAATATTGAAGAAAACTATCAATTATGTGTTACTAGCTAGAAGAGTATGTAGAAAATTAAATCAGAATAAAAGTAAAGTTATGAGCTAGTCTATCTTTTAATGAGAGTTTAAAATTGGATTTGCTACATTATTAATTTGTGCTTCATTCACGTGGAAACATATATAATATAATAATTAATTTGATTCAACAAATTCTTACTTGAACTGTAAATGTATGTGATTATTATACCCTTTTAAAGTCTTTCATATGTTATTATTATATTATGTACAAAAGTCTACAATGAAATATGTAGTTAATTGTGTCTCTGTACATGACATGAAACACTATCATGAAAGTACAGGGACTTCGCATGAAAGTATATAACATTTCTTATAAGATGAAAATTCAGCTACGTGAAATTAATAATTAAAAATCGTAAAATAATTCAAAAAATTTAACTAAATTATTATTTAATAGTTCTTAATTATTAATTTTACATAAAATTAATTATATTTAATTTTTTATCTTTATATAAAATATATAAAAATATGAAAATTTATGTAAAATTAATAATTAAAAATTATTAAATAATATAACAAATTTAACTAAAATATTATTAATAATAATCAACTTTACATCAAAATAACTAATTGTATATAAATTTTCACTATATCAAAAATCCTAAATCCTATAACAAATTACCGTATTATAATAAACCATGGACTATAATTTTGGCCTAATATGGGCATATTTGTGTCCACAAGTTTGTAATCCTTCCTTACTCATAGGGAGAGTTTTTTTTTTAATATTTGTTGTGGTTATAAATTCTATCATAATTTATTTAAATTTTTAGAATACATATTACATATTTACATGTTTGTTTCTTACATAGGATTAATATTTAAACTAATAATACTAACTAAATTTTTATTCTATCACTTTTTATTTTTTCACTAAATATATTAGTCACTATTATTTTTTGATACTTATTTTAATAAAGATATCAAAAATATTTTTATATAAATATTTTTGTTTAAATGTATAATTTGTTTATTTAATTATATTTTAAATAAAAAATATTTTTATAATATACTAAAATTAAATTTTACAATTTTTATTATTTAATGATTAAAATAAAATATCTCCTTATGAAAATAATTGTAAAGTCTTTGTTGGAATATCACTAAATTTTCTATATACAGAAAAAAAAAGGAGGCTGAGGAAAGATAAATGTTTAACAATAGTAACCGAACGTCTAAGCCTTTGAACAAAAATTACATATTGACTGGAAAAAAAAAATAAATACAAGAGTGACATTATTAATAGAAAATTAGAAATTTTTCTATGGATAAGTAATCAAAGACAAAAGCTAAAGAAAATAACAATAAGAGTAAGTTAAGAGAGACTAAATGATAACATAAAAAATAAGTTAAATTAAGAGACTCTTCTTCTTTTATTTTATTAAACTTTTTATATTTACATAGAATATTAAACTAAATCGAAACAAGCGAATTCATAACATTACTACTATATAAAACAAACTATTACTAATAGCAGTTAATAATGGGTCCTATAAAAATCAAAGTGAATATACAAAGAACAACCGTAAATCTAGCTAGATAGTTAAACAAATAATTAAGAAGAAGAAGATGATGATGAATAATTTAACCATGGGTGAAGCCACCACCACCCCTGCATCGATTAATGGCATTGCAGCCACGGTTGTAATGGTTGGCAGGAGGACCCGGTCTACAATTTTTGGTGGTATTATCTTTCTTCGAGCATGAAATTCCATTCTTTCCCATTACACCGTTCTCTATCACCTTATTCTTTGATTCAAATATCTCCATGTTGCTCTCTGAATCTATCTCAAACTCTTGCTTTACTTCCATGCACTTCCCTATCGTCCCATTGCATGATGGCGAAGGTATAGTCTTTGTTATCGTGCGCATTCCAACCACCGCCACAGTCATGATAGCAATGCAAGCCACGATAAGAGCCAAGTGAAGTGAGTAGTTTTTGTTGACCATTGTATTATTATTAACTTTGTTAGGTACCAGAGATCAAGAGTGAAGAAGATGAAGATTGAAGAAGAACGTTGCAGAAAAGATTTTGCAATTAACAATGAAATTGGTATTTTTGTATCATTATTCAATGAAATAGAAGAAGTTTTATATTGTACAAGAAATGGGCCACATAAACCCTATATGTAGAACTCAATCCTGACCCAATAACTAATTGATAACAGATTTTCTTGCTTAGTCAAGTTATCTCAGTATTACTATTGTTTATACACTTAACACCCCCCCCCCTCAAACTCATGGTCGTTTTAGACAAGACCCTGAGTTTGTTCTTGAAACGATCAAAGGTGGGAAGGGACAGAGGCTTGGTCAAAAGATCTGCAACTTGGTCTGTGGCTGGGATGTGAACTACAACAAGCTGATTGCGATTTACTCGCTCCCGTACTGAATGGAGATCAAGGTCAAAGTGTTTGGTTTTGTTATGGAGGATAGGATTGGCTGTGAGCATGACAGCACTGATGTTATCACTGTAAATCACAGGAGTGTTTGAACATTGGAGTCGAAGTTCAGTGAACAAGTTCAATATCCACCGAAGATCTGTTTCGGCTGCAGCAATGCTCCTGAACTCAGCCTCAGCACTGGACTTGCTGACAGAATGTTGCTTCCTACTTGCCCAAGAGACCAGATTGGTGCCAAGATAGACACAGAAGCCAGTAGTGGATCGACGGTCATCAACGTCCGAGCCCCAATCTGAATCTGCAAAGGCAAACAAAGTCAAATCAGTACAAGATTGAAAGAAAAGTCCTTGATCAATGGTACCTGCTAAATATCTCAAAATTCTCTTAACACACTTCCAGTGTGGGAGAAGAGGTTTATGCATATACTGAGAAACTTTATTCACAGCATAAGCAATGTCAGGCCTGGTTAGAGTGGCATACTGAAGGGCTCCAACAATTGATCTGTAATGAGTTGGATTATCAAATACATCACTGCCATGAGCTGAAAGTTTAGTACTAGTAATCAAGGGAGTAGGCATAGGATGAGATTCATGCATCTTAGATCTAACTAAAAGGTCTCTAATATACTTTGATTGTGATAATATGTAAGATCCTGATGTTGTTTTTGTTGCTTCTATGCCTAAAAAGAAATTGAATTCTCCCAAGTCCTTCAAAGCAAAAATGGAATTAAGTTGGGATATAAGTTGAACAATCTCAGAATCACTATTACAAGTAACAAGAATATCATCAACATACACTAAAACATACATAGTAGAAGTTTTAGTAAATCGTACAAACAAAGAAGGATCTGACCTGGTATCCTGAAAGCCAAATCGAGATAAAGTGGCAGCCAATTTAGTAAACCAGGCTCGAGGGGCCTGTTTCAAACCATAAATTGACTTATGAAGTTTGCAAACCTGATTTGGGGAGCCTTAGGGAAAAGAGGGAGGTTGTTGCATGTAAACAGTTTCTTGAAGGTCACCATTGAGGAAAGCATTGTTGAAATCGAATTGTCGAATTGGCCAAGATTGAGAAATTGCAAGTGTTAAAATGATACGAATGGTTGCTGGCTTGATGACAGGGCTGAAAACTTGATCATAGTCAATTCCTTCTCGTTGATGAAAGCCTTTGGGCACTAGTCGTGCTTTATATTTGAGAATTGTTCCATCGGGATGTCGTTTGATAGCAAAGACCCAACGGCAACCTATCACTGTGCTATTTTTTGGTGGTTCAACCATTTTCCAAGTTTGATTTCGATGCAGAGCAGCCAACTCCTCCTCCATGGCTTTGGTCCAATGTGGTGTTGTAAGAGCAAGTTTAGTATTGGGGGGTATTTCATTGAGAAGATCAGGAGGAGCTTTCACTGTGGATTGTAAAGCTTTAGGCTTTAGGGACCCAGTCTTTGAGCGTGTGACCATAGGATGAACATTGGTGGTGTTGGAGTTGGCAATGGGCGGAGGTGGAATTTCAATGTCCTCTATAGAGATAGGATCTGGGGTTGGGGAATTAGCTATTGTATCTGAGGAGGAGGCTGGAGGGCTAGTACTAAGAATTGGTGTGGTAGATGTGTGAGTGATAAGTGAAGGAGAAACTGAATTAGGTGTAGAATCGGTAGTGGTAGTCAATATAGGAACCGGCAATATAGAAGTGACAGTAGGATTTCTGGCTGGCATGTTGCACTGTGCTGAAAACATAGAACTATATGGAAAAATTGTTTCATCAAAAAGCACATGACGAGTAATAAATATCTTACCTTGAGAATTCATACACTTATAGCCTTTGTGATGTGGGGCATATCCCATAAAGACACACAAATCAGATTTAAATTGAAATTTAGTAGAGTTATAAGGTGTAAGTAGAGGATAGCATCCACATCCAAACACTTTAAAAAAAAACTATAATCTGGCACTTGTTTATGTAAAAGTTCAAATGGTGATTTATTTGATGTCACAGTGGAAGGTAATCTATTTATAATGAATGCAACAGCTAAAAATGCATCATCCCAGTGTTTAAGAGGCATGGATGCAGTAGCTAATAATGAAAGGCCTACTTCGACTAAATGTCTATGTTTCCTCTCAACTCTACCATTTTGTTGATGAGTATAGGGACATGAAAATCGATGTATGATGCCATTTGTTGCTAAAAAGGATTTAAAAGAATGAGACATATACTCTTGACTATGATCAAATTGTAATTGTTTAATTCTTAAACCAGTAAAATTTTCCATCTGATTTTTGTATTGCTGAAAAGCAGCGAACACTTGTGACTTTGAGGATATCAAGTAGATGCAAAGATATCTTGTGCATGCATCTAGAAATGAAACATAATATGAGAAACCATGATGAGAAATGACTGATGAGGGTCCCCAAACATCAGTGTAGACCATTTCTAATGGATGATTGAATTTAAAATTGTCAGTGGTAAAAGGCAGTGAGTGCATTTTGGACATACAACAAGACTTGCATAGAGATGAATGATTAATATCATTTTTATTCATATGAATCGAAGAAAGATTACAAGAATTAAGTACTGAAGATACAATTTTAGGGGTACAATGACCCAATCTTTGATGCCAGACCTGAAAATCAGTACAAACAGTAGTAAAAGCAAGAGGATTGGATTGAATTTTAGATGATTTAGTTATAGCAACCCTCTCAAATTCATACACTTCTTGCTTAGGAGATCCTTGGAGCAGAATCTGGTGGGTGCCCTGTGATTTTACATAACATGCATCAGGATGAAATTCAAAATAGCAATTGTTGTCAACTGTGAATTGATGCACACTGATTAGATTATGAGAGATATCTGGTGCATGAAGTAATTGTTTTAAAATAAATCTGTGATTATTGTCTAAAGAGATGAGATAGGAATGACCAATGTGTGTAATAGGAGTTTGAAAACCATTACCTAGCACTACCTGTTCTGCCCCTTGAAAATCCGAAGAGGAGTAAAGATTGGTCTGATCATTAGTGATATGATGTGAGGCTCCCGTGTCTGGGAACCAGGAGGATTCAACATCAGATTTAGGTGTTGTAAAATAGGCTCTGGGGTTGTGAAAAGAGTTTGGTGGTGGTGTTACTGAGGATGAGGAATTGGAATTGTTGTTTGAATTTGTGTGAAAACTCTGGTCGAACCGATGAAAACATGAAGCTGCAGTGTGGCCAAATCTTTCACAGAGTTGACATTGAGGACGATTTGTGGAATTCCAATTCGATCTGCCACCTCTAAAGGTTCTTCCTCGTCCCCTTCTTGCTGCAAAACCTCTACCATTTCCTCTATTGTTGAATTGATAGCTGGTTTGAGTGAAGTTTGATTGTATGATTCCAAGATCAGGTTTCTTGAATTTTTCCAACATACTTTCATGAGAGATCAGTAATGCTTCAGCATCTATTAGACTCATAGAGTCTGATTTTGACATCATCGAGATGTAGACTTTGTATTCTTCATTTAAACCCTCAGTAATGGCTTCAAAGTGCTCATCAAGTGTTAAATGATGACCCATGGCAGCTAAAGAATCAGCAATTTTTCTAATTTTCTTGAGATACTCACTAGCTGAACTTCCTCCTTTCTTGATGCTTTTCAATTCTGTCCTCAATTGCTTGATTTTGATTTTCGAAAATTTTTCAAAGTGCTCTTGAATTCTTTCCCACATCTGATAAGCAAATTTACAACCAATCATTTTTGTTTTGAAAGATTCATCCATGGATTGAAGAAGCCATGTAGTGAGAAGATTATCACGTTGTTTCCACTGCTTGTAGCTCTTTGAAACTGTGTTGGATGCACGATCTGCTTCAGAATCAAACATGGAGGGGACCAATTCTTTCTGGAGGTGATCTTCAAGATCATTGGCTCCTATTGTGAATAAAGCAAGTTGTTCCCAAGTAAAGAAGCTTGCTTCATCAAGTTTGTCACCAATCGGCATGAATTTCTGAGAATTATTTGTGAGAAGAGGAAGATTGTTGGTCATGGTTAGGGTTTTGGAAGATGTGATTTCTGGTGAATTTACTTCTGGATCGGAGTCTAGCTCTGATACCATGTTAGGTACCAGAGATCAAGAGTGAAGAAGATGAAGATTGAAGAAGAACGTTGCAGAGAAGATTTTGCAATTAACAATGAAATTGGTATTTTTGTATCATTATTCAATGAAATAGAAGAAGTTTTATATTGTACAAGAAATGGGCCACATAAACCCTATATGTAGAACTCAATCCTGGCCCAATAACTAATTGATAACAGATTTTCTTGCTTAGTCAAGTTATCTCAGTATTATTATTGTTTATACACTTAACAAACTTACTAGTAGAAATAAAGATTAAGAATATTATTGATCAAGTGTGATAAAATTATCACGTCTAATACTGCTATTTATAATAAAATATTGATATATGTAGTGTATAAATTGTATACCAAATCTTATTATTAATTTAAGATACATTCTATTTTTATTTTAATAATTATGAAATTTGAATATAGTTACATGTAATTAACTGTTTTATGGATATGTATGTTTTTTTGGTGACACCATTTCCGTGCTAGTTCTGGTCATTAGAATGAGATAATAATAATCGAGATTATCTTAATTAGTTACTAGAGATATCATATATACTCATTATTTTAGGAAATCAAATTCAAATTATTCTTTAATTCACGTATTTAATTTTACAGTAGATTAAAACTAATCTTGATTTATTATTAGTAGTATAAAGAATATATATGTATTTTATCTTAATAACTTAGACAATAAGTAACAACCATTATTTGAGGAATAATAGATAAAATATTATCCACAATATATTATGGGAAACTACATACAAAATTATTTGATTGAGATTTAATATGATTTAAAATATATCTTATTAAGATTTGGTATGATTTTAGATACGATAATACATTATTTTCTCATTCAATCTTCTATTATCTACAAATTTTGTAGCAAAATTTGGCCAATACAAGTATACAACACATCTTCTTTCCTTACTCTTCCGATGATCCTTTGTGCCACCATGTTATGTCGTTCACATTGGCAGCGTTGACATGAAAGTGCAGAAAAATTTCACATAAAAATATATAACATTTCGTATAAAATATATCAAAATATAAAATTTACGTAAAATTAATAATTAAAAATAATTAAATAATTTAATAGATTTAACTAAATTATTATTAATAATTCTAAATTTCACATAAAAATAACTAATTATATATAAATTTTTACTATATCAAAAACCCTAAACCTTATAACAAATTAACGTATTATAATAATTAAGGATGTTATGGTTTTATATGATGGTCCTTTCTACTGTGTTTGTCTTTTAATGTGCCCAAATACGAGGAACAGGGTCTGTGTCTAGACAACAAAATCTCTATTGTGGCTGAGGACCCCATAACAACATTTTCAAGCCTTAAACTTTTTAAAAGCTAATTATTTAATTACATGTAAATCAAAATAAAATCTTCATTCGTGCTTAGCTTACGGACACAAAAAATTAAATTAATGTAGAATAGGTTGTCTAAACTCTAAAGTAGGAGATATGCCAAGGACGATTCGATGTCCGGTTTATCTTTACCCATCCATGTTAATTAGTTCTTCACCAAAAATTAAAATAAAATAAAATTCTTTTATTTTCTTTATTTAATTTTTCGACCAAAAAACAATCATTTTCTATTATTTTCTATGTATGATATCATTCATATATCTTTAGTCGAAAACATAAATTTTATTAGATAAACCGAATTTTAAATAATAAAATTTAGAGGTTAACAATTTAGTCAAGATCAAATAATACACCCATCACAATATTATTGGTAGACAAAGGGATGGACAACATAATGTTGGTCATGTTTATTCACACATACACATAACTACTTTATAAAATTAATCTCTTAAATTAAATTCTCTATTAATATCTAAACACTAACTACTCTATATATATTCAGTTCACTTCATTTCTTTCCCTTATTCACTTCACAAACACACATGGAAACTGAGCCAACTTATTACGGCGGCATCAAGAGCTACTTGAGGAGGCGCTGCTACCAACGCGGCAGCTCCGGCAGTGGGGGAAGGAAACAAAGGTCATAAGGTGGTTGAAAAGAACACTTCTAAAGGTTAGATGGGTAATTAGATCACCTTTGAAGATGTTGATTAAGCTTAAGAATGTTTATATGAACTTCATGTTAAGGTTAGCCGGCAACATAGGATCATTGAACACTCAGAATAATGTTGTGTTTGGTGGGAAAAGGATCCCAAAGCTCCTCAATTTTCTATGCATTTTTCTGGTGATGCTTTTGAGGCAAGGCTTATATATGAAATTTTCAAGACCTTGGTTGCTTCTCATGAATTAAATCCCATGTAATAATTGTCAATTTTTTTATTCTCTTCTTTCTTTTCTTTTCTTATTCTTCTGTTTTTTTTTTAATTTATATGCGATTGCAGTTAATTTTATATGAAGTTGATAGTTAAGAATTGTTAGATAATAATTTAATTAAATATGTTAAATTATTTAAAAGCTCTTAGCTACAATTTTACATAAAATTAATTATCTGAATTTTCACCTTTATATACTATGTTAGTTTATAAATAAGTCTAAACGTAATTACTTTTTATACTATTGTTTGAAAAATAATAAATTTTATTTTTATGTAATAATATTTAATCACAACTTTTTTGATTTTGTTCATGTGATTGAATAAATTTTCCTTCATCTGTATGGGTTGAGAATTCTTTTTCCTTTTCAAATTCTAATTCATATTTTTTTTATAGAGAAATCTCTAATTAATAATAAATAAGATCCTTTTTAAATTGTATTTAAGAAATTTTTTGGTCTAGATAAAAAAATAATGCCGCTTGATTATTATCAAACTGATTGCAATTTTTTTTGTATATAAATTTTATCAAAAGATATTCTATTTCTAATAAATTATGAACTAAATCAAAATCATTTTTAACGAGTCTATAAGAAGTGATCCTATTTTTTCATAAGGTGGACTTAGATTTATGTGTATTATTGGAATCTATACTATTAATAAGTCAGTCGTTAATTATTTTTGTCTTTTATTATTTCCTCTTGCCTTTTATAGTATAATCTGAAGTAATTTTATTTCTAAGAGTAATACAAGAAAATTCATACACTCTATTTGTTTAATAATATAAGCGATCATATAGAGCTAGATGATGATTGACAATTGGACATATATATAATATATGATATATACTATTATTTTAGGGTAAGCACATCAACATCCGATCGAGCTTTATTAGTATATATTCAATCATGAAAATAATTAACAATATATAATGACGTGTTGCGAGTTAAAAATAATTGACAAAATAATAATTTGTAGTACTAGTAACATAATAAATAAAAAAGAAGAAGAAAAGGAAATTGTAGGTGTAAGTTACCACAACTCTAATTCACACAACAAGACTGCAATTTGTAACTGCTAATTCAGAACTTTCAAGGAACAAATCCGCAATAAGTTACAACAAATAACAAAGGTAGCAATGAATCCAATCCATTTCAAGTTACAATAAATGGCGGGTAATCATTATGCAGGGTATGAGGAAAAGTCGCATCCAAAAGTTTATAATATTAGAATTCTATGGCTGAAATCTATCAAAACAATATAACAATAATTTAAAACCCTAATCACAATTATAGTAATAGCCTTCATAACGCAAAAGTGTCTACAATGGCTGAAGATAAGGATCAATCATAGCATCACGTACATTATCAGAAGTAACATGTTTTCAGTATCAATTAACTACCTTATTATTAATAAGAAGCAAGGTTACGCATTTATAAAGTTAATATATATAAACACCTTATGGAGGATATATAGCAATTATATATAAAGAAAGAAAGAGAAAAATAATGGATTGAATTGAAACCTCGGAGGGACTTTCAGAGGAAGAAGGAGATTGGGCGGAAGAAGAATGAAGGAGAAGAGTGAAGAAGATAATCAAGGCCAAAGCCATGAAATAAGAATAGAGGAAGTAACCAATAAAGTATATGTACAATGTGTACAATGGGAATTTAGAAATGTTCAATTCAGTAGGATATCAGATATTTATTATTTTTGGTACCCGGATAATTATTCTGGATAGTATGGATATATTGTGTTTTAAAAATTAGTAATATTTTATCGTGAATATTCATTTTTTAGCTCATATTGAACCAATAAATAATTCATTGTACACATTGTACAAATACTCCATTAGCTTTATAGCAGGATTCATAAGAATAAGAATGAGAAACGCAATATAATTATTTATGAAAAATTCATGTTATTTAGTTCGTTGCATGATCTATCTATATAATACAGTTGATCACTTCAGTACAGGAAATTTGGAATATATCCTTAAAACACTTGCTTTCACTTAAATTCTAATATTAAACCTATTTGTAGGGCATTTTTATTTCCTCCAACAATTCAATTAGAATTGCAAATGGGAGAATATAATCCTTTAACCAAAGTACTCCCAATTTCTCATTTATTTCAATTATTTTTATTTTTATTTTTATTTTATTAATTATAATTAAGTATGTTTTTTATTTTTTAAAAAATCATTAAGTAATTTTTAATTTTTTACTTTTTACTATTAAATAAAAAATTACTAAAAGAATTTGATGAAATTAACAAAAAATACTAGAAATACGTTTTCTTTATTAGAAGTTTATTATCCACATTATCAATAGTTAAAATTTAAAACGGCTGTATAGGAAAAAAATATGTTTTCATGTAAATATAATAATATTGCTACATTGGCCCCAAATATTATTATTTTGGACTAGCAATCAATAATAATTTATATTCATATTTACAGGATTTACATATATACTAAAAATATATAGTTTACATAATTACAATTATATTTATTAAAATTTATACATACATATAAATTATTATAGTTTGTATCTATATTTATCAGAATTATTTTGCACACTTAAATTAGTAAAATTTATTTATCAAAAATAATTTAATATTTATATTGGTCAAATACAAATCAAAATTATTAAGGATCAGTTTAAATTGACTTTTGAAAATAGTATTTATTTTTTTATCTTTTCTTTAATAGACAAAAATTATTTCACATATACTTTTTTAATATAAATATTTAAAAAAAAAAGTATTTAAATATGTTTAAAATTAAATAAAAATACCTTATTTAAAAAATTATTTTTTTAACTAGAAAAATAATCCAAACCAACACTAAAAGCTGTTGGCCAAATATCAGGGTTTTTGAAATATAAAGGTTTGGTTTGATAAATTTTTTATTTTTCAAAAGTAGCTTATAAAAGTTATCTTTTAAAGGTTAACTTTTTAAAAGTTGCAGTACCTGCGTTTGGTAAAATCAAACTAAAAAAATTACTTTCGATAAGCATAAGTACCATAATTGTGTTCGATAAAATAATTTTTAAAAGTAAAAGGACCATAATAAATGTATATATAATAAAGAATAATTCCTTTTTTTTAGTGTTAATAATTAATAAGGATAATTTTAGATATTTATTATTATATATAGGATTATATTAGACTTTTTAATTTTGATAAGTACAAGCCAACTTTAAAAAGCTTCCGTACATTTAAAAGTTGCAATCATAAGTACACGAATTTTTAATTTATCAAATACAAAACGAGATGCTTTTGTTTTTTTTAAAGTAAAGATTTTCTCCAAAATATTTTACCAAACCAATGCTTAGTTTGGTGAAATTTTTAGTTTTTAAAAAATGTAGCATTTATATTTGATAAATTAAATTAAAAATGACTTTTAATAAACACAATCAACAACAATTACGTTTGATAAAATAGCTTTTAAAATTTAAAAATATTATAAAAGATATAAATTTAAGCGTTAAATTTGAAAATTAGTTAATATATGAGGTTATATTAGTGTTTTGTCGATTTTTAGCAAATCGATGGTGGTTCGATTCTAATGGTCTGAGAGCAAAACCTACTCCTCTTTCACAGGTACCAGTTTTTCTATAAGTGCATCAAAGGTCCTCGAATTAGACGAACATCAAAAGGAAAACGAGTTCAAAAGGTGCAAAAGACTGAAAAAGTGTAAAATAAAGATTTCGAAAAATAAAATTGACTGAAATTGAAAAAGGAATTGTAATGAATTTAAACAAAGTGATAAAATGCCTTCAATTGAATCAAATGACTTTTGACATGGAAATTAAAGATGTTGAAGAGTAAATTTGACATGGAAATTAAATAATGCTTGAAAGATAAATGTGCTTGAAAAGTAAAGTTTGCTAAAACTGTAAATTTAAAAAATAAAGACATGGAAGGAACCTTACAGAAATCAAACTCGAATGCAGACTCAGGAATTCACTGGGGATATGAGTGTGCTTGAGTATATTTCTGGAGAAAAGTTCCAACCCTTATGCCGTACTGCTTCCTATTATTTATAGTCCTCTTTCCATAACTGATCACTAAAGAATTCGTGCCCCTTCATGTGCGGAGATTAAGGTAACCGTTCTTGCTCTGTTGCCCAAGAGCGTTACTTAACAAATCCTTAATTTGAATAAGTCTTCGATCCCCTCCATTCGTGCAACTGCTCAATTCTTCATTTGAGTATCTGCTCGATTTACCAAGAGATCGAAATCGAACTTATGCTAAATAATTCCCACTTAATATTTGCACATATATCTCTTTTAGTCCCTGCTTCCATCTCGACACTCTACTAACTTTCAAATTGACTTAGTCTTTCGAAAACAATTATTTCGACTAACAAATTGCCCCCTAGGATTAATGTGTTTGCTTTCAAAGCCGCTCCTTGAAAAATAAAACACTTAATCCTAATCCAGTCTTTAATTACTTTAACCAGTCATAATGGCCATTTTCCTTTTCTATCAATTCTGACCCGTTTGACACGTCTCCCACGATTCACAGTCTTCCTCTCTCCACTACTTCGCCTTGTTTGCAAAGTTACCTCCTTTCTTTTTGAATTCTTTATGCAATAACGGTTAAGCCGAAAAATCCCCCCTTTAAATTCAAACTTCTCATCTTTGCTTAACTTTCTCGAATTCTTACTCTCTCGACCTCTTTTGCATTTCTCCTTCTTGTGTGACCCCTATCTTTCATCCTTTATTTTTCTTTGCCCATCAATGGCTGCTTCTTCATCTCACATCGCTACTTGGGACAAAGGCAAACATCCTATGATGCAACCATCGGCTCCTCCGGCCTTACACATACTGAACCAGATCAATGATGAAGTCATTGATGACCCACAGCTCCAACTCGATGATCCCAGAATCCTTATCCCCTTCACTGTAGGCAATGACACCCACTGTTTTGTTGGCCCCATTGAAAGCATGGAAAGGGCGAACAAGCGACTTCTTTACTTCCCCAACGCTTAAGGAGAAGACCTATTGATTAATCAAGACCTTGACATCTCCTTTTTTACCAATCAAAAATCCTTCAGAAATAACCCTAAAGTCACCCCTCGTGGAACCAACTTTACGGCCTGGCATGAGCGTCTTGCACCAGTAAAGAACGCTGCTTGGGGGACTCTTGGGATTCAGGATCTTCTACGACTTTCTCACTTCACTCCTTCAACACTTCCCTGGATGATTGGGGCCGTAACTTATTTCTGGAACAAGACTACCAACAATTTTCACCTTCCTTGTGCGATGATCGGTATGTCACTTCTCGATGTCACTGCCATCACAGGGCTCTCAATTAGCTCTCCAGATTTTACCTCTGATATACAACTTAAACAGCAATACAACATCGCTCCCATGACTTCCTACAACGACTTCATTGCTCACCATATGGGCAAAGAGAACAACCCTGTTACAGATGATGAATATGTGGCCTTTTTATTTTATTGGTTAAACGCAATAATCTTATGCTCTCGAAGTTTTCAAATGTAGAAGCTTTTCCTCCCTCTTGCCGCCCTCCTCTATGAAGGAAACAACTTTAATGTGGCCAAGTTACTTCTAGAGCATATTTTCGAAGAGCTCGGACAGTTTGTCAACTGTCTTTAAAACAATTACTTGATTAGTACGGGAGGTCCTCTCTGGCTTCTCCAACTCTGGCTAAATGCCATTTTCGAAAAACATATGATAAACCCCAAAGGTGGCGTTTCGGACAAACAGCATATCGATGGCTTTTGATTAGCTAATTTCAAACCAAATTTTCCAGAAGCTCAATCGGATGAAAATCGATTTTGGGTTGTTTTTTCCTTTTTCATTCTTGTAAAAATTTATATAATGAGGACCTCAATTTCACCCCCTTTTTACATCAAAATTGTGGTCTTGTTTGGCTTGAACGTCTCCTTTTCCCCAATGACACCAAAGAGAGTGAACTTGCCAACAGAAATTGGGCAGGCCTACTAGCGGTACAAGTGATCCCAACAGGGCTACCTCAACACAAAAAGGAACGTTTCAAAGCCACCCTGTATGCCCCTCACTATGCAGCCAGACAACTAGGCTTCTCCCAAGCTATCCCAACTCCACTCCCCAAGAATAGCAAACCCTTCTGCCCTGTCACTTTGGCTTCGAAGAAAGAACTTGATGTTTGCCTCTACAAAGAGAAGGCTATAATCATCTTGCTTATGATCGTAGCTCATTCATTACAAAATCTTGCTTTGACTGGTGGACTACTTACTATTCCAAGTATAGCCGTACTTTAGATGAAATCAAGAGTTCTGTTATCCGAGCAGTTCCTACTGCTGAGGGCTCTCCCAAGAGGCCTCTGAAAAAAAGGAAAGCCGAAGCTAGAACTTCTTCACGACAACCACAAACGAAAGGTCGAAGAACTACTTCGAAGACTTCCAGAAAGGTAACTGTACTTTATTTATATATATATACATTTTCCCCAACATTCTTCGGAAACCATATTTGCTTACAATCCTCTTGATTTCAAAATTTCTCTAGTTACAGTTGCAACCGTCAAGCGAGAGTTCTTCTGATGATAGTGAACGCTCCATCGAAAATCTCCTTGCTGTATCCTCGAAGTCAGATTATACAATTGATTCGAATTCGAGCTCTCAGTTGATTCGAAGAACAAGCCTCGTTCCAATAATATCATATTGTCTTCAATTATATTAATTTAATCAGAGTAAACCTCGACTGATGTATGTTGTATTTCAGCCTGTCACTGCTGCTCAATCGATCACTTCATCTCTTGCACCTGACCAACCATTTCAACAACATCAACAAGATTTGGAGCAGCAAGCATCTCATTCATCAATTCAAACCATCGCTTCTGCTGAACCTCTCCAAGTAGCTCCTCCAACTTCATTTGAGACCTAAATAGTTGATTTAACAGGAAGACATGCTCACCATTCTCCAATACAGATCTTAAGTATCGAAAATCCTTCTCCGCTAAACCAAGTTGAAACCTCAATTGGATTCCAGGTGGCTCCTAATTCTGACTCTCCTTCTCGAGTCGCTGAAACTATTGCCCCTGATTCAGATTCTCCATCCCGAGTTCTGGAAACCATCCTTTCACCACAAAGGATTCCCAGTCCACCCAAGGATACTGAACTCCTAACTTCTCCTGGTTCAAGAGCTGGAGATCTGGGCATAGTCCCTGAATCCACAGATGCTGACCTGCTTACACTAGTTACTATCCTGAGTCGAGTCATTCAGGAGGATAAGGTGCCCATTTCTACCAGCGCACTTATAGGTCCTTCTTCATCCAATTTCCCGCTTGAGCCAAGTATTAGTGCTCGAGAACAACTTTTGGCCCTTCTCAAACTTTTGGATCATCCACCCACTAAATGGACAAATAATGCAACTTTAAACCCAATTCTGTCTGATATCCTGAGTTCATCTCTTGAACTTCAGGTTCCATCCCAACACTCTGCTATAATCGGCCAATTCATAAAAATTGCTAATAGGTGTGTATCTGCTCAAGATAAGCTGCAAGAGGTCAAAGATAAAGTAGCTAAAATTCGGTCTGAATCAGATAGCTACACTGTAGTTCTCCAACCTATTAAAGCTTCCCATGAAGAGTTCAACTTAAGTATCTCTCAAACCTTTTCTGCTCAAGCTTATTATGACAAGGAAGAAAGAGAACTTGAGGCAGAATTAGCTCAAATCAATGAAAAACTTGCCAAAATTCGGAAGAGAAAGGCTGATATAGCAACACCTCTAGCCACTACGCAACACAAGAACCAAAAGCTCGTACAAGAAATCCATTCCATTGAGGCCAAACAAGAAGAATGTGAAAAACAACTTGGCAAGGCCCAATATGAAGAATACGAGCAAGTCAAAACACTTTCGGCTCTGGATAGTGAAAGGATTAAGCTACGTTCAGATTTATCAAAGCTTATGGCGCGTTACCTTTCTCCTCCTTAGGGTTCAATACTTGTAATGATTTTCTTTTGTTTTTAACCTCAAACTTATGCATTTCAATTCTGAGTTAACAAAGAAAGATATGGCTTTAAATACTTTCCATTTATTGAATTAATTACATTTCCAGATTCGATATTTTTGACTCGATATGCGTTTTCAGAATATAATCCAATTACTTGGAAAGGACACTTCCAAGTATGGGACTATTTGCCAAGAATTCTCGACTTCTTTTTCATTGGCAAAATAACTTTCAAACCAACTTACCTATACTAAAGCATTTTTCTTTTACTCGACGGTTGTAATTTCGGGCAACATTCTCTTTTTGCCTAATCACGTTTTCGAGCACCAAAATGCGCTTCGAGTCTAACTCATTCAACTCATCAAACATTTCATTCCAATAATCATCGACTAGCAAATCGTCTTGCTTTGACCCCCTTAAAGTGTTAAGATTGATTTCTAATGGTAACACTGTATCATGGCCATATACTAATTTATAAGGTGAAGTACCTGTCGATCCCCTTGGTGAATTTCGATAAGCCCACAATACTTGTCTTAAAGTTTCATGCCAAGTTCGGGGTCTATTTCTGATTTGCTTTTTAATCAAACTAATCAAAATTTTATTTGCTACTTCAACTTGGCCATTAGCTTGTGCATAATAAGGAGTTTAAGTAACCATATTAATATTCCTTGAAGTTGCAAAATTCTTGATTCGCTGACCAGTAAACATAGTCCCTTGGTCAGTACTCAATGTTTGAAGAATTCCAAATCGATGGATTATATGTTCCTCGATAAAATCTATTATTTCATTTTGCCTAGCTTCTATTAAAGGAACTGCTTCGACCCACTTTGTAAAACAATCTATTATTACCAGAATAAATTTATGATGTTTTGATGAAGAGGGATGAATCAATCCAATCAAATCCAAAGAACATCCTCTAAACGGCCATGGCTTAATAATCAAATACAACTCAGATGCTGGGATTTGTTGTATCGACCCATGCCTTTGACATTCTTGACATGCCTTTACGTATTCAATACAATCTTTTATCATTGAAGGCCAATAGACATGATTTTGATATAATACCTATTTCATTTTCATTCCAGCCTGATGAGCACCACATATACCTCTATGGACTTCATCTAAAGCAATGTCTTTATCATCTTGACTTAGACATCTCGAAAGACTCCCATCGATTCCCTTCTTATACAACTCATCAGCCATTAAGACAAAATTCATTGCTCGCAATTTTATCTTTTTATCGATTTGAGTACTAGGATTCTTTAAATACTCAGCAATGGATTTTCTCCAATCATCATCTTCCCAATCATCTACACATAAAACATCTCTTTCATCTACACGTACCAATATTTGGTAGATATTTGCCAACTTTCTTAGTGTTTCTGGACCTATCTTGTACCTCGAAGCAATTTGGGCCAACTCATTAGCGATTTCATTCTGGATCCTTGGGATATGGACCAGTAAAACTTTTCGAAAAGAAATTAACAATTCCCAAGCTATTGCCAAATATTTTTGTAACCTCTCATTGTTACACTTGAACTCTTTCAATAATTGTTTTAAGACCAATTGAGAATCTCCTAAGATTTGGACTTCCAAAGCACCTTTCCCAATCAAAATTTCCAGGCCTAAAATTAAAGCTTCATATTTTGCCATATTATTCGAGCAAGGATATTTTAGCTCGAACAGAAATTCTGATGGGATTCCCGCTGGTGACACAATAAGAATTCCTACCCCTGCACGATCTTTGTGCTTCGATCCATCAAAATATAACTTCCAATAATCAACTTTAACATTGAGTATATTTGCCCCCTGGTCATTCAGATTGTTCGAGCTATCTACTAGAAAATCTGCAATAACCTGACCTTTCACAACTTTAGCTAGTATATACTGCAAATCAAACTCTGTCAAAGCTAGCATCCATTTTCCCAAACAACCTCGTAACATTAGAAAACTCAACATATATTTGACAAGATCAGTTTGTGCAACAACTTTCATAGGTTTATCTACCATGTAACACTTCAATTTCATGCATGCGTAGTATAGGGATAAGGACAATCTCTCAATTGGGGAATACCTTGCCTCAATATCAGTCAAAACTCGACTAAGGTAATAAATTGCCTATTCATGTCCATTTTCATCATCTTAGACTAACATACACCCAATTGCATCTGTAGATGCTGCAATGTACAATTTCAATGGCTCATGTGGGCGAACATTCGCCATTATTGGAGCTTTAGACAAATAAGCCTTTATTGACTCGAATGCATGTTGATGCTCATATGTCCATTCGAACTGTGAGTCATTCTTTAACTTTACTAAATGTGCAAATACTTGAGTTCGACCAGAAGGATTCGAAATAAACCTTCGAAGATAATTTACTTTCTCCAAGAACGATTGCACTTCTTTTTTCGATTTAAGAGAAGACAATACTAATATTGTATTAGCCTTACTCTTATCGATTGCAATCTCCTTTTTGTGAGCAACAAAACCTAGGAAGTTTCCTGCCGACACACCAAAGGCACATTTTAAAGGATTCATTTTCAATTCTTTTTTCCGCATAGTAACAAATGCCTTTCTTAAATGATCAATGTGTTGATTCACTAAATTTGACTTGACCATTACATCATCAATATATACCTCCATAAATCTCCTGATATACTCATGGAATATGGCATTCATTGCACGTTGGTAAGTTGCACCAGCATATTTCAAACCGAAAGGCATAACTACCCACTCATACGTGCCTAATGCCCCGGGACAACGAAAAGTAGTTTTGGATACATCATCTTCTGAAATGAAGATTTGGTTATATCTTGAATAACCGTCCACAAAACTTAAAATCTCATTTTCTGCTGTAGAATCGATTAACATATCTGCTATGGGCATGAAATATTCATCTTTCAGGGTGGCATTATTAAGATCCCTAAAGTCAATACACACCCTTAATTTTCCATTTTTCTTCATCACAGGAACAATATTCGAAACCCATTCAACATAATGTGCGGTTCGAATAAATTTTGCTTTAATCAACCGTTCTATTTCTTCCTTAATCTTTTGATTGATTTCGGGAGCAAAAAGTCGAGGAGTTTGTTTCACAGGTCGAGTATTTGGTTTCAATTCCAATCGATGTTCTACAAGAGAACGCTCAAGACCAGGCATCTCATGATAATTTCAAGCAAAATAATCTTTAAATTCATGTAAAAGTTGGGAAAGTTCAGTTCGAAAAGGATCCGGGAGACCTTTACAGATGTAAGTAATTTGAGCATCATCAATAGATCCCAAATTAATCTCCTCTAGGGGATCTTGGGATTCAAATCCTCTTAAAGGATCCTCATCTTTTACTGAATATTTTTCAAAATCCAATGGTTCTAAATCATAGATGCAATCAAAAGAGAAATCAATAGAGTCATTAGGAATAGAATGAACTTGATCATTTGCTGGATTAACAACACCTTCATTTTCGATACAATGAACTTCTCTTATTTTATCAACAGTTTGACTAATAATATCATTTGAATTAGATAATGAAGAAAAACTTAAACCATGACTAAACTCTATCAAAGACATCGAATTCTTACTAGTAACAGAAGAAATTACATTCCTAAGTGATTCAACTTCATCAGAAGAACTAACTTTATTCTCTACTGAAGGAAAATTACTTATATAATTATTTAAAATTACCAGATAATATGAGACATCTTGATCATGTTCCATCGAACAACGTCTTGAATCCATTCTAGGACGAACAATCCCAACCAGTTGGGGGCATAGCAAGGTGTGGATAAGGCAGTTTCACCGTCAGACCTTCTGAAGACAAATAGTAACCCTCACAATTGTAAGAATTCAACACCCTGTCAACATTCAAAGACTTTAATTTTGGACTATATACCCTGAAATCAACATGTAGTTGTTCAACATACAAATTTGAATCAGCCTTAACAATTTCAGGCTTTTCATCTTTTGTCCAAAGCAGGACACTTTGATGCATAGTAGATGGTACAACCCTAGCTCCGTGAATCCAGTCCTGGCCTAATAAAGCATTATAACTTGCCCTCGAAGGTACTACCACGAAAACAGTGTTTTGTTCGGAAGACCCCACCTTTACCTCCATGGTAACCAAACCTTTCACAGGAGTAGAAGTACCACTAAAGTCTGTTACAGTAATGTTGGTGGGGACCAAATCATCAGGATACTTACCGACTTTCATCAACATCCTCTCTGGTAAGAGACTTATTGTTGCCCCACCATCAATTAAAACTTTACTTACTTTAATTCCTCTCATAGTTGTAGTGATATGAAGTGGACGAAGATGAGACTTTTATTTTTCAGAAGGCCTTACAAAGCACCCCAGTTCATCTTCATATCGGATGAAAGAAAAGGCCTCTTTAGCATCCATATCATAATCTTCTTCAGGGTTACCTTCATATTCACCCAAGTATTTGGTTGGGATAATTGAAATTGTTCCAACCATTTTAACATCACCCTTTTCGAAATACTTTTCATCTAAATCAACATCCTTATCTTCGTCCACACCTGGAGTATTAACTACTGCTTTGCCTTTATCCAATTTCGCATGAGAAGGAATACCTTTTGAGTAAGTTTCTCCATCAGATGGAAAAACTACTCAAGAGTGCACTGATGGTGTTGCCCCCTTGCCTTTCTCAGTTTGAGGCTTCTTTATTTGCTGTTGATTCCTTCTTCCTCTGCCCTTTGGGTACCCCCAAACTCGGCCATGATAGTACAGATACTGACCTCGAGGAGGTCCTCGATGTCCCCATTGTGGGTTTCGCCTGTATTGAGCATCCCCATTCTGGAATTCTCGGCAATTCTGAATCCACTGAACTCCTATAGCTTGAGAACGGCTTATTGGCATGGTAGCATCTTGTTGAGGAGCCTTAGAACTTTGTCCATCTACTCATTGAATTGGTTTCCTCTGACGAGCCTGCTCCTTTCTATGAGCCAATTCTTTTTTCATCCTTTCTTTTTCAAAGATTGCTGCAGCCTCAGCATCAAACACAACATTACATCGAAGACACAGAGATATGTCATGATCTTTGATCTTTTGCTGCACCAAAAAAATCCAACAAACCATCCCTCACTCGAGGATATACTGATCGGACTTGTGATTTGAAATCACCCAAAGTCTCATTAAAATCATAAGACATTCCAACTATGTTCACACCAAAATATGGCTCAGCAAAACTGGCTTTAGCATCAAAAGGATCAGCATCAACTTTCATCTCTTTTTTCCCATCATCAAATTTCAAATGTCCTTCCATAATAGCCTCCTGTATCAAGTCCCTAAAATGAACACAGCTATTAGTCGAATGACTAGTTGCTTGGTGAAATTTACAGTAAGGTTTTCCTTTTATATCTTTCACTGAAAGTAAAGTTCTACCATCAGGCAGAATTAACTGTTCATCTTTAAGTAACACATCGAAAATCTATTCAGATTTCGAAATACCAAAACTATATTTCTTTCCACTCTTTAGTTTTGAATCATTCGACTTTTCATTACTAGAGAGATTTCTAAGCAAAGAACACACATATTGAGGACCCTTCTTAAGTTCAGCTAAATCAGCCTCCGCTTCGAAATCGAACTCCTCCTCTGAGGATTCCATGGTCACATAAGCAATCTTTTCCTTTCGGGTAAAAGGTCTACTTTTTAACCTATGTTCACTCTTATATTTCTCTTTTTCCTTTTTCATAAGTTCAACCTAATGAACCTTTTCAGCCAAATTGGCTAAGTCAGGTATATGCACATTAAGTAGTTTTCGACGCATATAAAATCATAACCTCATAACTGCTATTTTCACCACTTTACTTTTAGGTAGTGACACATAACATATACTTCTAGTATTTTTGAAACGTATCATATAATCATTGATGGTTTCACCATCTTCTCATTTTAACGCTACTAGATCAGTAACTGATACGTTCAACTCCCCTCGATAAAATTGAGCATGAAAAGAAGTTTCCAACTGATTCCACGTCGTTATCGAATTTGGTTTGAGATTCGAAAACCAAGTAAACGCATTCTTTGTTAACGAAGAAGGAAAAAACTTCATTTTCAAATTTTCATCATTGGCTAGATTCCCAATCTCAACCAAATATCGATTGACATGTTCAGTAGTCGACTATCCAACTTCCCCTGCAAATTTTGTAATTATTTTCAGATTCTTCACTCCTCTTGGGACTTCGGCCATTTGAACAACTTGAGGAAAGCAGACACAAAATGAGGCCGGTTCACAAATCCAATGTTCAAATCGACTCTATTGAGTACATCCTCCACAATCCTTATGCCTTGGTAACGTTCACCACCATGATTAGTACGTAATCGGGCTAGAACATCATCTGCATTTTGACCACGGAAAATTATCTGAGGATTCTCTCTGTTTAAAACATTATTTTCATTTTGAAATATATTTTTGAAACCCTCATTATTCCCCCTGACATCATGCCCTTCACCTTCATCATAATCAACGATTCGAGTAATCCGTTCAACTTGTCTTGCAAGTCGTTCGAACTTCGATTCGTGACCAGCCATCATAGGATTTGAAATTGTAGTCATTTGTTGAGTCAATAAGTTGACCAAATCATGATGGCTTTCTTCTACATGTTGTTGAAATGCTGCTAAAGAATTAGAGGCATTCAACGTAGAACCCACATTATAATCACGAGAAAATTCAGAATACTGTTGTGAATTTTGAGAATTATTTACTCCATTTACATTCCTAAAATGAATTGGAGGAACAAAACCACTCACCGGTGGAGTATAACCTTGAGGAAGGCCATAAGGAGGCCAACCAGTAGTTACTGGGGGCTGGACTGGTGGTAAATTACCACGTGGACGAATACTACGCCCATTATTTCCAATTTGTACACTAGTAACTATTGTACTTTCACTTACAATCAAACCTTCTGAACATGAAGTAACGTCCGAAGATTGCACAGTTACTGGTATGCTGTCATTGGTGGACGAACCACCATTCATATTTGACACTTCGTCAGCCTTTTGAATAGTCCTTCCACTTCTTAATTGCATACACCAAATGACACCAAAAATCTTTTGACACACTTCAGTTTAAAACCGTCCCACCGGGTGTGCCAATTTGTTTTTTTCGATTTTTAATAAATCGATGGTGGTTCGATTCTAACAGTCTGGGAGCGACACCTACTCCTCTTTTGCAGTTACCAGTTTTTCTATAAGTGCATCAAAGGTCTTCGAATTAGACGAACATCAAAAGGAAAACGAGTTCAAAAGGTGCAAAAGACTGAAGAAGTGTAAAATAAAGATTTTGAAAAATAAAACTGACTGAAATTAAAAAGGAATTGTAATGAATTTAAACAAAGCAATAAAATGCCTTCGATTGAATCAAATGACTTTTGACTTGGAAATTAAAGATGCTGAAGTGTAAATTTGACATGGAAATTAAATAATGCTTGAAAGATAAATGTGCTTGAAAAGTAAAGTTTGCTGAAACTGTAAATTCAAAAAATAAAGACATGGAAGGAACCCTACAGAAATCAAACTCGAATGTAGACTCAAGAATTCGCTGGGGATATGAGTGTGCTTGAGTAAATTTTTGGAGAAAAGTTCCAACCCTTATGCCGTACTGCTTCCTGTTATTTGTAGCCCTCTTTCCATAACTGATCACTAAAGAATTCGTGCCCCTTCACGTGCCGGGATTAAGGTAACCGTTCCCGCTCTGTTGCCCAAGAGCGTTACTTAACAAATCCTTAATTCGAATAAGTCTTCGATCCCCTCCATTCGTGTAACTGCTCGATTCTCCATTTGAGTAGCTGCTCAATTTATCGAGAGATCGAAATCGAACTTTTGCTAAATAATTCCCACTTAATGTTTGCACATATACCTCTTTTAGTCCCTGCTTCCATCTCAACACTCTACCAACTTTCGAATTGACTTAGTCTTTCGAAAACAATTATTTCGACTAACAATTAGACTTTTAAAATTTGAAAAGCACAAGCCAACTTTGAAAAGCTCCACCTTAATTGCTTTCAAAAGTACTGCGATCTTTTAAAAGCTGCAAGTACAAGTACGTGATCTTTTTGATTTACCAAACACAAAATGAGAAATTTGTGCATCTCTTCGAAAAGTTTTACCAAACCAAGTCCAAGTCTAACTACTTGTCCAGTTAACTTGAACAACTTTTTAAAAATTTTAAAAAAAATCTAATTTTAAAATTTTCAAATTTTAAATATGCGTTCAAAAAATCTATTTTCATAAGAAAAAAATGCAAAGTCATTCTTCCCCTCTTCTAATGCGACATCGCTGCTCCTCTCCTCCTATGTGATTAGCCTCCTCCTCATTGCATCGCCGTTCTCAACGAAATCCTCTCACACCGCATTGCTTACACGTATTGACATCCAAGCTTTTTTCGCGAAGTCACAATTTGTGTACTCCCTGATATCCAGCATGTGGTGTCATTGACCCGAACCACCGTCGCACATATTGTCTTGCATTGTCGTGGTGCTGCCCACAAGAATCGTCTAACTACCGCAGCAATGACGCAGAACGCAACGGCCTAACCACTCTTCCATATCTCCTCCACAAACGAACGCATGCATGCGCATATTTTGTTGCCGATTGCAGACGGATATCTAAATAAACGTGAGATGTTTCTTTTATTAAAATTCAGATGTTTCTTTTTGTTTAACTACAATAGAGGGCACATCAAAAAAAGTCTAATAACACAAAAAATCATCCCACATTCTTATCCAAATCTAATCCTAGTTTTACTTTTCATTTTCACACATAGTAAAATTCAAAAAACAACCACACACCTACTCTTCTTCCTTTTTCACTTCCACTCACACTGCCACTCTGATTCACGCAGTTGTGCTGTCGCCTTCCAACCGGTGCCGATGAATCTTTGATTTTAAGCGTATATAATTTTTTTTAAAAATATCCTAACGTTTAATTTCAATTAATTTTATTTGTAAAATTTTGAAAATTTTTGGTATTTCTTTGATTTTTTATTTATTTTATTTATCTTTTGAGATATTTTTGTAATTGAAAACGATTAATACTTGCGTGGTTTGAGAAAAAAGTAAAAATTATAAAATAAGTTTTTTTAATGCTTTTTATAAATTACAAAAATTATATCATAAATAACTATTGATTAAGTTATCAAAATTTATGTTAGATAAATAATTAAATTTAATCCTAATATAAACTAACTTATTTTCACCAATAATAATATGACATATAACAAGTGGTATCTTATTCTTTAAAATTAAGAGAATTGAATAAAATTAATTATAAAAATAAAATATTGACTTAAAATATATATTAATTAATATTAATAAAAAAATATTATTTTATAATTATTTTTAATCTTGGTTAATAATAAGATGGAGGCCCAATTCAAAGCCTTCGCTAAAATAAGAACAACCCTCAATTCAAAGGCCTCTTTATTATTATTAAGATCCTGTTTGATTTGTGTATGTTATAAGGTGTTTGACCAACCCCATATATAGTTTTGGAAAGTACCACTTTAGAGTTACCAGTAGAAAAATTATTTTTAGTGGTTATTTAATTTATATTTAATGATAATAAAAAATAATCACAAATATATGTATTGATAATTAAACATTAATTATCTTATGATTTATCACTAAAAATTTTTAGCAATAACTATATAATTGTTAAATATTTTTTAATAGTTGTAAAAATTATATAATTATCATTATAATATATAATAATAACGATGAATATATAATTATCAAAAAAATAAGTCAAATAAAATAGATCATGATCGTTATATTATTGACACTAAAAATTTATAACTAAATGTGATAGATTTTTTTATTGAAGTGCGTTTAGACTGTTATTACAAATAAGAAAGGTTAACACTTATACCTATTAAAGTAAAATTTTTGGTAAGCAAACCCATAGTTAGTATGAAAAAGTTACATATACCTACATTTAGAGCTATGTAAAGAAAAAGTATAAGGACCAGCACTTTTAATAAAAAAAAAAAGAGAAAAAATATAATTAAACATGCAGAACAGCTAAGTCCAAAGTTAACAATGAATCGCTCACCGGCAGGACATGACATAACTAAAGGTAAATAACATCACCGGCGAGATAAGAATGTAGCCGATGATCCCTTCTAGCATTACAATAAAAATTATTATAATTGAAAAGTAAAAGATCCTAATGTTGATCACCGATATAGCAATGAAATCATAGGCTATCCCCGGTATCCTTGGCACTAGCGGTGTTTGTAGAATTGAGAGAGAATGATGAAGTAGTAGAGTCCACCTGGTGGATCCAATGCTGTCTGATAGGTGCTGGTTATAATAAGACATGCTATTTCTAATACGACGTATATGCCATATCTTTCTCAGAAATACTAGTACTGCTTTCATTAAGTTGGGATGACGACCGCTTAGCTCCCTCTAGTATTCTTTCAATCTCTGGATGAGAATTAGCTAGGTCTAATGCTGTTTGGTTCGAAGAATTCTCGGCATTTTTGTCCATCTTTTTACTTCCAATCAATAACATAATAGCCTGGGTATTAGAGGTCCAATAAACATATCAGTCATATATGAATCAATTTTTAATTATAGATAAAAACAAACAAACAATGCTAGATGATTAATAAAATTTATTATTTTTAATCAACACTTATTAAGGTTCTAAACCTAAGCATTAAATTTTAAATTAACTATAAATTCTAGTAGCATAAAAATAAAATATGTTGGTCCTGGTACATTTCTCAAAATAAATTTTTTATAAACACAGTAGTGGAATCTTAAGACATTATTGTTTAGCATAGGTATACTCTATGCAAGCATATATACCTGTATATTACGGCAGATTGTTGCAAGATGCAAAATGTTGTTCAGGATGGAGCGTTCTAAATCGTCTGCACCTTTGAAGGTGTTTTCTTTGAGCCAGTCAACCATTTCTTGAATGGCACTCAGGGCAATGTGGAGTGTAGTTTCCTTTCTTACATTCACATCCTTGATAGAATCGGGGCATATATCGAGGAAATGAGTTAGAAGATGCAAAGGAGTGAGGCGTTCCTTCCCTTTGACTCGGACTAGGTCTTTATTAATTTCTACAAGGCGATCAACCAGACTGTAATGATTGTTATGCAAAGCAACGTGGATGGGCTTGAAACCAAATGAAGGTTTCAATCCCAAAATCTCGATGTGCCCCGCAGAAGCAGCAATATGCAAGGGAGTGTTCACAAATGGAATTGCATCGACTTCCTCCAGAATGCTTGGATTCTGCTGAATTGCTCGGTAGAGCATGTTCATATTTGTTGAAGTTACATCTTGTTTCAACATTACATTAACTTCCTCCTGAATGCTTCGATCCTGTTGAATTGCTCGGGAGAGCATGCTTATATTTCCAAAAGTTACAATTTTCCTCATTGCATTGACTACCTCTGGAATGTTCGGAAGTTGTAGCCAGTTCATACATTGCATAGACTACATGCAAAATGCTTGGATTCTGTTGAATTGCTTGGTAGAACAAGTTTATGTCTCTAGAAGTTGCAACTCGTTCCAGCATTGCGTTGACTTCCTCTAGGATGCTTGGATTCTGTTGAATTGCTAGGTAGAGCATGTTCATATTTTTAAAAGTTGCAGCTTGTTCCAACATTGCATTGATTTCTCCCAGAATGATTGGATTATACTTAATTGCTGGGTGGAGCTTATTTCCAGAAATTGCAGCTTGTTCCAACATTGCATCGATTCCTTCCAAAATGCTTGAATCTTGTTGAATTGCTTGGTAGATAGCTAAATAAATATTAAGAAGAAGAAGAAGATGATGAATAATTTAACTATGGGTGGAGCCACCTGCATCAATTAAAGGCACTACAACCACAGTTTTAACGGTTGGCATGAGGACTCGGTCTACAATTTTTGGTGGTATTATCATTCTTCGAGCATGGAATTCCATTCTTCCCTATTGCACCGTTTCCTATCACCTTATTCTTTGATTCAAATATCTCCATGTTCCTCTCTGAATCCATCTCAAATTCCTTCTTTGCTTCCATGCATTTCCCTATTGTTCCATTGTATGATGACCTAGGTATAATCTTTGTCATCATGCGCATTTCGGCTACCGTCGCCGTCATGGTGACCATGCAAGTCACGATAAGAGCTAAGTGAAGTGAGTAGTTTTTGTTGGCCATTATATTATTATTGATTTATTAGTAGAAATAAAGATTAAGAATATTGTTAATTAAGTGTGACAAAATTACCACGCCTAATACCAGTATTTATAATGAAATATTGATGTATAAATCGCATATCAAAATCTTATTATTAATTTGAGATACATTTTTTTTTGTTATGAATATATATGTATAAAGATCACAACTCACCAAAGATGAGATAATCGCGATTATCTTAATTAAATTTTAGGAAGTTAAATTCAAGTTATTCCTTAATTCACATATTTTATAGTAGATTAAAATTAATCTTGATATATATAATTGTAATATATATATAGCAGAATATGCGTATGTATTTTATTGATGATGTACATATGGTGAAAACTGTAAGATCCAGAAATTTTAAAAAAATCTTATTAAGAATTAATTTTGATTTATTTATTCATTACATACCTTAACCTCAGAAATTATTTTATTAAGGATAATTAAAGCAAATTTTGATTAATTGAGTTTAAAGTAATTTAAGGTTTTATTTGATTTTATAATTATCGAATTATTTTCTATATTTAAATAATAAAGTTTAGTAAATTGATAGTTAAATGATACTTTTAAGTAATTTTAAGGGATTAAATTGGATTTCAAATTAATACGATATACTCTAATTTTATTAAAATTATCATCAAATTCCAATTTAATCCCAAATTCTCAAATCAAACTCTAACTAAACAAAATCCTAATTTTTCTACCTTAATAAGATAACGGATACCAAAATTGTTTTCTTTTATATATTTATATAAATTTTAACTAAATAAATATCTAATATAAATATTATATGCTATGTGTATTAAACAAAAAGACTACTAACCTTTAAACTGTTAAAGAGAAAATAAAGATTAATAAACTATTAAACCATGATTCACTATGCATGCTTCTTTTGAATACCAATTCTCTTCTTTGACCTCATCATTAATTTTCTTTCTTTTCCTTGCTTATTGTTACCAGCCGCCACTAACCCCTTTTTCCCAAAACTCAATTACTATCAGCTTCAGAAAAAAAATTAAAGAAAGAAAAAAAAAAAGAGGAAAGAAAGGGAAGAGAGGGGAAGGGAGATGCAGGAAAGGGAGAAGGGGGAAGGAGAGGAAGGCGGCGTGGTGGGTGTATCACCGCCACCGCCACCGCCGCTATTGGCAAGGGAGAAGGAGATCTGAGAGGAAGAGGGTGCCGGGATGAGGGAGCTATAACAGAAAGAGAGATCCGCGAGAAGAGGAGGAAGAAGACCACACCTAACCACGTTCAGTCCGCCGACGCGCCGCCACTGCACAGCGTTGCCGCCATACCTTTGTTACTATCGAACGCCGTCAAGCACGAAGGGAGCCAGACACCGCTTCTCTGAATCCTCTATTGGTAAGCTCTAACCTTGCCTCAGCTTCTTTATTCGTTAAATTCTCCATTCCCATGAGAGTTATTGCTGAGGCTGTTTGTGATAGGGACCGCCGTTCTTACCACCGCTGATGAAGCCCATCGGAGTTGCTCGAAGGTTATTGCCACTCTATTTGGTTCTATTGGAAGATGCACTGTTGCGGGCGTGGTTGCCGAAAACTGCCGCCAGAACCGGTGCCTTCTTGGTAAACTCTAGCCCTGTTCTGGTTTTCCTTCATTGCCGGTCAAAATCCTGGTTACTATAAGAGTTGTTGCCGAAGTTGTTTATGCCAGGGATTGTTTATCGCGAGTTGCTCTGTTGTATGTCGCCGTCGGAGCCACCATTCCACTGCTGTCGTCTTTGCTCGGAGCAGTTTGTTGTAGCAAGTATTGTTGTCGTTGCGGCTGCTCGGTTAGTCGCTCTTCTTTAGTACGGTAAGCTATTCCTTATTTCAATTTCGAACTTTGTCAGTCGTTGTTCCACTATATATTAAGATTCTGCGACGTTAATGTTTTAGGATCGAGATCCGGTTGCTGTACGTTGGTGAATTTAAGTTACTGCTGTGGGTGCGGATACCATGGAGCTGCGGTTGCGGCTGTTACCAATGTCGGGCCGAGAGGAAAAGAGTTCCGGTGACGTGTTTAGTTTATAGTCTCAGCTAATTGAGGTAGGGGTTTTTCTTAAATTCTATTTTATATTACGGAGTTGTTATAAATAGATATTGACGCAGAGAGATATACTTTTGTGATTATATTTGTCTTGTGAATGTGATGGTTTGTTAGACTGAATTATTGGTTGCTTGATTGCTTGAGTGAAGTACGGTTGTTGACAAGAAATGGGTTTGAAAAGTTATTTACTTAATTATTAAGAAAAATGGTTTTTTCTTGGTTTGGAGTTAAAGCGGTTTGGTTTTGAGTCGGTTTGATTTTATAAATGATTTAATACTTGAGCTGGTTTGATTTTAAAAGGAGTTTTATTATTGGAATTGGTCTGATTTGAGAATAATTTGATATTGGAGCTGGTTCAACTCTGGAAAATGTTTGGAATTTGAAAATGGTTGAGAAAAGGTTTGAGAAATGTTTGGGTGGGACCCGAAAAGGGTGGCAGTGTCCGAGTTTTAGAGGAGATGCTGCCGAAATTTTATAAAATTGAAAGCTTTGCCTGAAGTGATGATTTAAAAAGATTTAGTTTTTGAACGTTATATGTTTTAAGATTGATTTATTTAGAAAAGAAAGAATTATATTTTGAATTGAGATCGTTGATTAACGGAAAGAAGGATGATGAAGATTGATTTGAAATATGATTTTTGAGTGAATTTGGAAATGGGATATGGATTGACGAATGATGATGATATTGAGAATGGCTTAGATGTTGATGAATGATGAATGAATTATTTATATGGCTTATGAATTTGAAATATCTGAGATACGAGGTTCCCTGGATTAAGTGCCGTGGCTTGCCACCACGTGTACCAGGTTGAAAACTCGATACTCTGTTGACCCTACGACGTAAGTGTGACCGGGCACTATATAAATTCCCGGGAATGATACCCCCATTGAGTAATATTGATTATTTGAGAAAAAGCTATGCATAGACTCTTGGGGATGCACGTCGGGGGACGGTCTAAGGACAATTCAGACTTGTCGGGTTGGCTGGATAACCGACAGATGAGCCTCATCAGCCATAGGACAGGCATGCATCATATGCATTTGTATGCTTTGCTTGGGTTTGAACTTGTTTTGGTTTGCCTAATTGCTAAATTGTTCTTAACTGCTACTTGAACTATTTGCTGTAACTGCTACCTACTTGTGCTTTCCTTGTCTGTCTTGCCTGTGTTTGTTCTGGCGTGCTACATTTGAGAATGAACTTGGATGCTGAATTAATGATTGTGTTGTTTGATTGCATGGTTGATTTCTAATTGAGATTTTCTTATAAGAAAGGAAAGATTTTGGATTTCTGAAAGATTAAACATTGTTTCTTTGAAAAGGGTTTTGAACGATTTCCTATTGGTTTTAAAAGATTCATAAGGCAATGATAATCACTGAGCTTGAAAACAATTTCTTATTAAATATCTTCTTATAACAACTTTGAAACTCCGTAGTGAGACCGTGTGGTTAGGTTCTCACCCCCTACAGCTTTACCTTTTCAGGAACCGGATGAAGAAGCATTAAGAAGTGATATACTGCGTTTGGTTTATAAGATGTTGTATTAATTAGATTATTTTCTTCCCCCGCCTTTGTTATTACGAGTTTATAAGAGGGATAGGAATTGTATGTTTTATATGTATATTATATTATGAGTTATTATGTAAGGAGTCTTGTATATGAATCTATGCCTGTTTGTATTTTTCTTAAGATAAAGTGTTTAATTTCGGTTTTTCTAAGAAATCAGCGATACAGTGTTGAGTCACAGGCTCCTATTTTAGTATTTAGTATGTAAAGTAGTCGTAATACTTCTTGCTATCAGAGTAGCGCAGCCGAAAGTGTGACTTCTGATAGTGAAGGTGTTACAAAAACATTGTCAACCGAATTATCTTAATTACTTAGACAACAAGAAACAATTATTATTTGAAGAATAATGGATAAACATTATCCACAATATATTCTAGGACAATTACTCTAAAATGATAATTAAAAACTAAAATGATAATTATTTTGATTTTATATTATATCTCACCATCATGTATTTGTCTGTCGTTGTTCTATTTTCGGAGTAAACTTTTAAATTTGTGCCAACAAATTTTAGATCTCACATTTTAGTTTTTAATAAATTTAAAAAGAAATACTTTTTTTTTATTTCCATCATTTGTTCAACGAACAAAACGTCATTCACAATTTAAAAATTTTAAGAAAAAGTATATGGTATCAATATATTATTTGTCAATTTATTATCAATAATAATTAATATTAAAGACTTCTTTACTAAAAGACACATATAAAGAAATATATCTATGAAAACATTTTTATTAGACACAGTCATAAAAAAAATATTTTTATTAGACATATTTACAAAAATATTTTTATTAAACACAATACTAAACAAAAGTTGACAAATTTTAGTAGAATTCTTGTTGGTTATATATAATGGGATTGAATTTTTAATTAGCCTCTGACTATTTATGTAATCGATCTAAGTGACTCCTGTAAACAATAATCTGATGCATTAGGGGTTGCTTAAACTAGTAATAGGAGCCGCCTGGACCAACAACAAAGACCGCTAAACCATTTATTTTAATAGTTGGAATCAATTAAAAATTTTTAAGTTGTGAAGAGATACTTTGATGTTCTTGGAGTAAATAGCAAGATTGCAAAAATTGAAATGGTCAATGAATCAGTCGAGCAACTAGTTTAATAGTTTAATGATCTAATCGGATTGAACTGTAATTAAATTGATTTAATTAAATATAAAATAAAATTATTAAAAATTTAATATATAATTTTAAATTTTTTAATTCAATAATTTTTAAAATTTTACAATTTTACCTAATGATTTAAAAAATTAAACAATCAACAACAAGACTAACTCAAAAAATTAACTCAAAATGAATTCTTTAATATTATTGAATGTTTTAACAATTTTCTAAGAAATCAAAATGATACAATGGTTTGTTTTCTTTTTAGATCTCCATATGGTTATGGTCCAATCCGATATTCATCCAATCCATCTATTTGCCTATTTTAACCCATCAATTACCATACATTTTTTCTATACCAACAATTCAAGAACAAATTAAAACAAGAAGCAGGCAACAAATTACTATAATAGAGAGGATGGAAGTTTACAAAAAGAAGATGTCTAACCTTAACCAACTCAATAGCAAATAGCTTTGACTATTAAACAATTTATTAAAACAAAGAACTATTAAATAGTAGGAGTGTAAGTTATCAAATCAAATCGAAATTGACTATAAAATCAAATCAAAATTTTTAACAATCGAATGAAAAATTGAAAAACTATTTTTTTTATTTTTTTCGAATTAAACCGATCGGTTCGATTTAGTTTTCAGTTGGCTTGGCAGAAACCAAATCGAACAGTAATACTTCTTTTTACTAGTTTACCCTTTAACCTAGTAACAAAATCTCCAAATCCCTAACTCTAATTCCATTTTAGCTTTTACGCAGCCACAAGCCTACAACTCACATCCATCTTCCTCTTCCATGCCTGAGAGAATGAGAGCCTGAGAGAGCCAGAGAGCGTCGTGCCGCTGTCCTCCAATCGCAAGTCGTCCATCGTCGCTCTTAAGGACATCGTCACAACTGCAGCAGTCATCTCTGTCCCAGATGTAGCAGAGAGCTGGAGAGCGTTGTCGTCTAGTCCACAACGTCGTCCAGTCCGCGGCGTCGTCCAGTCTGCGCCGTCATCCAATTCGTGTCATCATCCAATCTGTGTTGTCGCAGCCCCTAAACTGAGCACTTCTTCTCCGTTGCCGAGTAGCACTCTCTGTCGCCGAGCAGTTCCTCTTCGTCACCAAATAGTTCTCTCTGTCACCGAGCAACAACCTTAGTCCGAGCCCTCTCCTGCAACTTACAATGTCTTCTTCTGAGGTTAGTAACTTAGTCGGGTTAAGTACGATTTTGGTCCCTAAGGTATAAGCCAAAAATATTTTTCGTTTCCAACCTTTTTTTGCATACAAAATCATCCCTAAGGTTTAAAACCAAGTTTTAAAATTGTTCTTTTTACTTAAATATTAAAATTTTGGACCAAATTACCCATAACAAAAAATTATAAAATAAAAAAAGAAAAGAAAAAATAAGATAGAGAGTGTTTCTGCTCCTGCAAAGGGGAAAGTGAAGAAGGAGAAGAGGGAAGGGAAGAAGAAGAAGAAACTATTCACGATCCACCTTTGCATCTACTTTCGCTGCCACCTCCGTACGATTTTGGTCCTAAGGTAAGAACGATTTTAAAACCAAGTTAAACCTTGAGGACGATTTTATATACAAAAAAAAGTTAAGGACAAAAAAAATTTTGGCCTATACCCTAGAGACCAAAATCGTATTTAATCCTAACTTAGTATATTCACAATTTTTTGCATAAATTTTGTTGTTGCTGCTGGTCTGTTGAAAAAAACAATTTTTTTGAACGTTATAAGTTGATAATGGTAAAATCTTCGACCTCGTTATGGCTATAATTTTATTGTTGTTGCTGGTCTGTTTGAAACTTTTCAATTTTTTTAAATGTTATAAGTTGATAATGGTAGAATTTTCGACCTCATTGATTTCTTTGTTTTGTTTTTGTAGAAATTGCACCAATCGGAGAAGATGATGATGAAGTTGGTGTGGATTCAGACTAAGCATGGTGTCTGTTTTGGTTTTTATTTAGCTTTAAAGTGGCTGTTTCAGTTTTTATTTAATTTTAAAGTGTGTTTGTTTTTGTTGTTTGTTAGACATTTTTGACATTTTTAATTGTCTTTATTTTTATGTTTAATTATTGGAACAGGTTGAAATTGTATTGAATTTGGATGTGATATACTATTGTTATTTTAGTTTATAGACTGTTTTAAACTTCATTTATGGTGATTAAAATTCTGATTATTAACTTTTAAAAAATAAAAAAATTGATCGAATCAAACCGTTGTTAGTTCGGTTCAATTTGGTTCAGTTCGATTGTCCTACAAATAGCAAATCGAATGGTTGATATTGTAAAAGAATTGAATAGGTCGGTTCGGTTAATTTTCTGCCTAAAACTGAACCAAAAACCTAACCGATTAAACCCTTATTAAACATTACTGTGACATAAAATGAATTTCATTCATAAACACCAGTACAAAGATAAATAATACAGATGTGTTGCTTCAACTATATAATTAAGACTGCATTCTCAGTTTAAGTTAATCTGTTCAAAATTTTAACTGACATTAAACCAAAAACTGGCTCTAAAGTGTCTTCTCATCAGGTCCATGAACTTTGTTTGCTCCATCATCAGTCACTTCTTCATTACCTGTGTCATCATTATCTCCTGCACTGAAATGTTCATTGTACTGCTCATGTGTCCCATTGCTTTGGACCAACGAAAAGTAATTATAGAAATTAAATTAAAATTGAAGATCAGATATAATTTTTAATTTCCTCACTCACCTAAAACTAATTGCCCCATTCCTTATCCAAGTAAGCACAAAAAAGAATATATATACAACAACAATCATAAAAATTAACACAAAAAAAAAACGCAACTGAAGAAGTAGTAGATGAGTGCTTGTCAGAAAAGAGAAGACGGGAGAATAGTAGAGTCGTTCGCGTGGAACGGAGGTAACGGTGAAGAGAAGACGGTCGAGCAAACACATTTGCGTCGGCGAGGAGACGACCTCCAAGCAGACCTTCGTAACGACAAGGAGAAGAGGGACGAGCAGCATACCTTCTAGCACTTGAAGAGGAGATGACGGGGTTGGGGCGATGGCTACAGCTGCTGGCTGCGCTGGAAGACCTTAGGATTGGATTTTTCATTTTTAAGGGGATCAAAACGACCATGTTTTCATGGGGATCAAAGAACCGGTCCTTTAAAAAATAGGGCCGGTTTAGCCAGGTCATCGGTTTAATCGGTTCTTTGACCGATTTTTTACAAGTCGGTTTTAGACGTTAATCGGATAGGTTCTCGATCAACCTAGTCGAATCGATCAATCCGGTCCGATTTTTAGAACTTTAATAAATAGTCAAGAACCAAAAAGGACATTTAATCATATTTTTTTATTATATTAAAAGTTTCAAGAATTACTTCCATTAGACAGATTGCTCCGGTAGTTATATTTTCAATATATCCGTTAAACAAATAAATTTCTAAAAAAAATTATTATAAGATAATTAGATATAACAATTTATGGTCACAGGATAAATTAGTCGAATATGGTGTTAATTATGAAGAAATATTTGATGTTGTTGCTCGACTCACATTTATTCAAGCTCTCCTTGCCACCATGACAGTTCTAAAATAGTTTCTCAATCGAGGGATGTAAAAAATAAAATTTTTTAATAATAATTTAAAAAAGAAAGTTTACATAAAATCAGACTTAGGATATCCTTGTTCTTCCAAAAAAAATTTGCCTTTTTTGTATGACACTTTAAATTCTATATCATAAATCCTAAACTCTTAATTAAACACTCTCTTTGACAATAGTTTGAGAAGTTTAGCACTATTATTTGCAACATCGAATTACCTGTAATCCCATAAATATGCTCTATTTATTTGTAAGAATAACTAAAATGTTGTTCTTTTGCTATTATATGTTGATGACATGATCATTACTGGAGATAATAATGTTACTGATATTATTGATCTTAAAGCCTTCCTCAACTACTATTTTAAGATAAAAGATCTCGAATCCGTCAGTTGTTTTAGAGTCATAAAATTATATCATCTGATGAAAGTACTTGTCTTAAGCAAAATATGCTTCTAATCTTTTTGTTTGAACAGAGATTATAGACAATCACAAAAAAATTTATTCCTTTTGAGTCTAATACTCGTTTTACTCCTATAAATGGTGTGGTTACGAATAATTTCACTCTCTCTATAGACAATTAGTCAAAAATCTTGTCTAATAATTACATGACCAAACATTATCTATCATATTTATGTTGTTAATCAAATTTTATTCTCTCATACTTTGTATTCATTTGTCATTGTATATTTTATATTTTAATATTTATTTTATATAAATAATTAATTTGGCATATGGTTTTTTATACACATAACATGGTTACTGTAACACCCTACCATACAGAGACTTATGCTTAAGTCATAATTCAGAGATGGCAAGGTATTACGACCTCTAAAACAAAAATTTAGTACGTATAGTAGTATGAATAATTGATTATAACTAGGAGCCTTTATAGAAAAAAGGGGTAAACAAAAACCGTAACTCGAACACGCAACACTCCGATCGATAACGTAACGAACAAGGATAAGCTAGCGCAAGATCATATATATAAAGAGTGTCAAAAACGGGAATATCAAGACTCAAAATCCGGCTGCGAAGATAACCGGTCCGAGCATAGCAATATATACATATAATAAAATAAGGAAAACCCCAAGGAAAACCCAAAGGGACACAACTACAGAAACCTATTCTCCAAAATCTCCCATAAGAGGAGTCATCACAATTTGTATTATTTAATGGAGATAAAAGTATCTAAACAAGATATATAAACCAAAACAGAGTCCCGAGAACAAAGGATCTTCGCTAAATCCAGAAGTCTCCAGCATGCCTCAACGAGAAGCCTCGCGTCCTGCATCTGAAAACCACAAAATCCGCATGGGTGAGAACCAGAGGTCCCCAGCATGGTAACAGCTTCCACATATATAATACATAATAATAGAGGAAAGCCGAAGGCAATCCTAGAACTTCCTCCAGATAATATCAAAGCTTATAAACAAGCTAAACCGTAAGTGGCAACTGACTAAAGATTCTTCAGTCTAACTAATACTTCCCTTTCCAATTCCTTCAGACCTCCCAACCACCAGCAGGAGTATAATATAGCAAACACAGTTATATCAGACAAGATATTTACAAATAGGAACAGATAGGGCATTTAGACAATTAGCAAGTAATATGCAGTCAAATAGGCAATCTCAAACAATTCATGTAGTATGCTTATGATGCATGCCTGTCCCTAGTGGCTGATGATATCATCTGTCGGTTATAGAGCCAACCCGACAAGTCCTGGTAGCTAGCCATTGGACTGTCCCTCTGTCGTGCATCCCCAACTCGAGTTATACTAATCATAAACTTGATCATAATCATGATCCATATCCATCACCCTCACTGGTGAATATTTATCCATCACCATCACTGGTGAATATTTATGGGGGCGAGCTCATCCGGGCCTTTCACAGTGCCCGGCCACACTTACGACATTGGGTTAACAGAGCTTCGAGTCTCAACCTGGAGCACATGGTGGCTAGCCATTGCTACTACCCAGGGAAACCCTCATCTCCAATGGTGGAAGTGCAAACATTCACAATTCAATCAACAGCATATATGCATTTATACTTGGCCATAAACATGGCTCCGCCGTAACACGGCAATAATCTAACCATCCGACTCACGGTTAAATCCATAACCAGCCAATTCATTAACAATTACGGCCCTTCGGCCCATGGCACAACAAGCACTTCCACCGCCATCCTCCGCATCTCACATAATCATCTTTGATCCTCAATGATCATTCATTTTTCCCCTTGCTTCACTTGCAAGTTACCACATTCACTAGCCCTTTTCCTCATGCTAGGCATATCATAAGGATTCAAGACATAAGTGGTGAGATCGGAGGCTTAGAAGTATGAAATTTGGCTTTTAAAACTCAAAAATCAACTTTGGGATGAAAACAGGTCCACGCGTACGCGCACTCCACGCGCACGCGTGGATGGCCTTAAAACTCATCGACGCGCAAGCGTCATACGCGCGAACGAGTGGGTTGAAAAATATCCAAACGGCGTGCACGCGTCAGCCACGCGTACGCGTGGGTACTCTTGCGCCCCAGGTACAAAACTGGCACAACTTTGGCACAACTCTCGGGAAAATGGCTGGGCATTGGGTGCAGCACATTCGGCGCGCCCGCGCACATCACGCGCACGCGTGGATGGCGCTTCCTGAAAGAACAGCGCGTACGCACCAATTGCGCCTACGCGCGAGGGTCATTCTGCTAAAAATTTTCTAAGTTAAAAATTGCAGAATTCACAGATTCAACCCCCAATCTTCCGACGGTCATAACTCTCTCATTTTAAATCATTTTTCACCCGTTCTTCGAACGGCATGGACATCCCGGATCCAATTTCATTTCTAAATAGATTTGGCACAAATCAGAGATCCGTAGTCCAAGTTATGTCCCGTCAAGTATGCCCAAAAACCATGTTTTCATTCAAAACCACAAAGTGCCATTTTCAAAACAAGCCACTTTCAACTCTTTTCAAAATCAATCAAATCATGCCAATTTCAACCCTTCTCTTTGAAATCATTCAAGATGTACCAAAATCAACAACAAGCCATCCTCAACTCACACATTGACATTTTACCAAAATTCCCAAAACCACATCCAACCATTTTAACACTTTTCTATCAAATGGCTAAAGGACAAACACAATATCATGTCATACATCCTTCCTCGTCCCAATTTCCAACAATACCATTTCCAATCAACAATCATTATACATAATAAACATCATACTCACCATCATGGTACCACCCACCAATTCAACCTTAATCATCCATCAAGCATATATCACAACATGCATTTCTCATATATCACACAATCAAGGCATCAATATTCATAATCACATATATGAACACATCATATATCTCAACCATTCAACAACACCAACAATTCATTGCCTATCTTAGGGCCTCTAGCCTAAGTATTTCCTACCACATTACATATTAGATACGGGAAACCGAAACCATACCTTAGCCGATTTCCCAAGCTCAACCGGAGCACTTCCAAACCACTTGTCCACAAGCTCTCAAAGTATCAACACCTCCAAGAACAGATTTTATCACACAAAACCCCCTTTCAAGCTTTCCAAAATCACCAATCAAGCTCCAATATTCACATATACACAACCTAAGCCACAATCATCATATCCATACACAACATCTCAATACCCAAACATCATAAAATCAATAAATTACACTAGGGTTGAGTATCTTACCACACCCAAGGTCCAAGGAGACAAGATTAACCTTCTCCTTCAAGAGAGTTGGGTCCTATAACATCAAAGAACCCAAAATCTCAACATTTTTGTTTATGAAACACGAAATCAAGGGCTGGAATTTCGAACAGTAAAACGTGGCTTACCTCAAGATTGATTGTATGGGTTTTGTAGAGCTCTCCGCGGTGAACGCGTGGCTGCAAACGGTGCGGCGATCGGAGCTCTAGATCAAAAGTTATGGTGGTTTGAAGATCAAGTGAGAGAAAGAACTTGAGAGAGTGTTCTTCCCTCCATAGCCTCCATTTTCAGCGTGTTTAGTGTGTTGTGAGGAGAGAGAGTGCTGAAAACTAGGGTTTTGGTTTAGTTTAGTTGGGCCAAGGGCCCATTTTGGGTCCGGTTGGACCGGTTTGGCCCGTTCGGTCCAATCTTGGTCCGATTTTTATAAAATTGGTACCGAAATTCTCGTCTCAATCTCCTCTATCACATTTAGCCATAAAAATAACATTTTTGGCTTTCTAGAATAAATTCTCATTTATGGGTTAATTAGCCATTAATTAATCGGGTCTTACATTCTACCCACCTAATTGGGAATTTTGCCCACAAAATTCAAATTCAATTACCTGAGAATAAATGCGGATAATCCGTTCGCATCTCCGACTCAAGTTCCCAAGTGTGTTCCTCAACACCGCCTCGACTCCAAGCCACTTTGACTAATGAAACCTCTTTTCCACGCAATCGTTTGATATTAGTATCATCAATTCTGACTGGAGCCACTGGAAGCGTCAAATCTTCCCTTAACTGAACCGATTCAGGTTCTAACACATGGCTAGCATCAGGAGTGTACTTCCGAAGCTGTGACACGTGAAACACATCGTGCAGGTTCGAAAGATGAGGTGGTAGAGCCATCCGATACGCCACCGGCCCAATCCTCTCCAGGATCTGAAATGGACCAATGTATCGAGGATTCAACTTCTTCGCTTTAATCGCCCTACCTACTCCTGTGGTTGGAGTAACCTTCAGGAAAACATGATCTCCTGCCTCAAATTCCAAGGGCTTCCGCCTCTGATCGGCATAACTCTTCTGGCGACTCTGCGCCGTAAGCATCCTATCTCGGATTTTCTTGACTTGTTCAGTGGTCTCAGCTATCATTTCTGGCCCCAACAAGCATTTCTCTCCAGCTTCATACCAACATAGCGGAGATTGACATTTCCTCCCATACAATGCCTCATACGGAGCCATTCCGATGCTCGCATGGTAACTATTATTGTATGCAAACTCCACTAACGGCATATACCGATCCCAACTCGCCGGTTGGTCCAAAACACAAGCTCTCAACATATCCTCTAGTGTTTGGATCGTCCTCTCGGATTGACCATCTGTTTGAGGATGGTAAGCTGTACTCAAGCTTAATCGGGTTCCAAAAGCTTTCTGAAATGCACCCCAGAACCTCGAAGTGAAACAAGGATCTCTATTAGAGATTATAGTAGCAGGTACACCATGGAGTCTCACAATTTCCTTTATGTATAACCGTGCTAGCTCCTCAAGGGTGTAAGTCATCCGAATGGGCAAAAAGTGAGCTGACTTCGTCAGTCGGTCCACAATCACCCAGATAGCATCAAAACCAGTCCTAGTCCTTGGCAATCCCGACACAAAGTCCATTGCAATACTTTCCCACTTCCATTGCGGAACCTCTAAAGGTTGCAACATCCCGGAAGGTCTTTGATGTTCAATCTTTACCTTTTGACAAGTTAAGCACTTTGAAACATATTCCGCCACATCATTCTTCATACCCGGCCACCAAAACATCGCCTTTAAATCATGGTACATCTTAGTACTTCCCGGGTGAATGGAGAATCCACTTTTGTGTGCCTCCTTTAAGATATCTTGCCTCAAGGTACCAACATCCGGCACAATGATCCTACCCTTGAATCTCCATAACCCATCTTTTTCTTCCGACACTCTCCACTGTTTTCCTTGCTCGATAGCCGGTAACACCTTCCATAACGCTTCATCATTTTCATGATCCTTTAGGAGTTCGGACTTAAAGTCACTTGAGATTTCTAATCGGCTCAAACACAAGGTTCCAGATACTTCTCGAGCACCAATTTTTAGACTCTCGAATCCCTTGAGCAACTTCTCCTCTTGAAGCATCATCCAAGACGCATATAACGACTTCCGACTTAACGCATCCGCCACTATATTCACTTTTCCCGGATGGTAATTCAACTCAAAGTCGTAGTCCTTCAATAATTCCATCCACCTCCTTTGCCTCATATTAAGCTCTTTCTGATCAAAGAGATATTTCAGGCTCTTGTGATCAGAGAAGACTTGGAACTTAACCCCATAGAGATAATGCCTCCACACCTTCAAGGCAAACACGACCGCAGCGAGTTCCAGATCGTGCGTAGGGTAACTAACTTCATGTGGTCTTAACTGTCGTGAGGCATACGCCACCACATTATGATGCTGCATCAGCACGCACCCTAGACCCTTTAACGATGCATCACAGTACACCTCAAAAGGCTCGTTCGGCTCAGGTAACACTAACACAGGTGCAGTGGTCAACTTTTTCTTCAATGTCTGAAAGCTCTCCTCGCACTCAGGAGTCCAAACAAACGGAGTGTCTTTGCGGGTTAACTTTGTCAACGGCAAGGCTAATTGCGAAAAGCCTTTGATGAACCTTCGGTAATAGCCAGCTAAACCCAGAAAACTCCTTATCTCGGTTACTGTGGTTGGTTGCCTCCAATCCATCACAGCTTCCACCTTGGATGGATCTACGGCTATTCCCTTCTTACTCACCACGTGACCCAAAAACTTCACCTCACTCTTCCAAAACTCACACTTAGACAGTTTCGCATAGAGTTTCTTCTCCTTTAGAATCTGCAACACGGTCCTCAAGTGTTCCGCATGCTCTTCTTCAGTCTTGGAGTAAATTAGTATATCGTCAATGAAGACAACAACGAATTTATCCAGAAACGGACGGAATACTCTATTCATGTAATCCATAAACACTGCAGGAGCGTTCATCAACCCAAAAGACATTACAATATACTCGTAATGACCATAACGAGTCCTGAAAGCGGTCTTAGGGATATCCTCACCCCTCACCCTTATCTGGTGATAACCGGATCGCAAATCGATCTTAGAGAAAACCCCAGCTCCTTGTAACTGATCCATGAGGTCATCAATCCTTGGCAATGGGTACTTATTCTTTATGGTGACCTTGTTCAGCTGCCTGTAATCCACACAGAGTCGCATACTTCCATCTTTCTTCTTTACCAGTAACACTGGAGCACCCCACGGGGAAACACTTGGTCGGATAAAGTTCTTACCCAACAATTCCTCTAACTGAGACTTTAGCTCGGCCATCTCTAACGGTGACATTCTATAAGGAGCACTTGAGATTGGTCCCGCCTCAGGCACCAACTCAATAGCAAACTCGACCTCTCGGTTAGGTGGAAATTCCTCAATATCATCGGGAAACACTTCCGGAAACTCACACACTATCGGAATCTGATCCAACCTTTGATCATCACCCGAAACACCCGCGCTTAACAACAGGATACCCTAACATTCGATTCCAGAACAGTTCACCATCATCGAATTCAAGTAATAATTATTCACCACGACCGGCCCTTCTGTATCTTCCGGCATAAAGTACACCGACTTCGTAGAGCAATCAAGCAGGACATGGTTCTCAGATAACCAGTCCAGTCCCAAGATAAGATCAAGACCGATCATCGGTAAGCAGATTAAATTATGGACAAAATCACGCTGCTTGAACCTAAACGAAACTTTCGGGCATCCTAGCCTAGTTACTATAGCTTCATGGGTAGCATTATACACTTTTAAGTCATAACCTAAGGTTACGATCTTCAATCCTAACTCCTGGACTTTCTCAAATGCAATAAATGAATGCGATGCTCCCGAATCAAATAAAGCATTTAAAGTTTGACCAGCCATTTCACAGTTACCTCGAATGAGTGTCTCGGATCCCTCTGCACCCACAGCTGAGGTGGTGAACACCCGACCAGTCTGTTGTGCTTTCCCAGCACCTTGCTTTTGCTTCTCCGGACAACTTGCGGCTTTATGCCCCGCCTTTCCACAATTGTAGCACAATTCCCATCCGGCCTTGCATGGTACTCCCAGATGGTGACTTCCACACCTAGTACAAGCTTGATCATTCTGAGGCTGCTTCCCAAACCTTTTTCCTTGGGAGTAGTTGTTGTTGGGCCTCCTAAAAGAACCTCCCCTCTTAAAAGGTGGACCTCGAGGTGCAAAGCTCTTCCCTCAGTTCTGTGGGAATGAACCTTTGTGACTTCCTTTCTCAACGGCTGCCCTCTTCACGCACTCTTCAGCAACCCTACACTTGTTCACCAATTCGGAGAAAGTCCTAATCTCCATTGGCCCCACTGAACCGAAAATATCACTCCGGAGTCCTTCTTCGTACTTAACACACTTCCATTCCTCATATTCTACCAGAGTCCCTTGACACATACGAGAGAATCTGAACAGCTCCTCAAACTTGTCAGTATACTCAGATACGGACATAGTACCCTGCTTCAGCTGCAACAATTCGAGTTCCTTGGCCGTCCTAGCAGAAGTCGGAAAGTACTTCTTATAGAACTCCTCTTGGAAGACACCCCAGGTGATATAATCATCACCCTGCTGCAGGAGGCGTCGGATTCCTTGCCACCAATGCGACGCTTCGCCAATGAGCAAATAGGTAGCGAACTCCACACGCTGCCCTTCAGGTACCACCTGCGCTTGCAGTGCTCGTTCCATAGCCTGAAACCATGTATCGGCTTCAGTCGGACTAGTGGTTCCCTTGAACTTAGGTGGATTAACCTTCAAAAAGTTTGCCAGTGTCATCGGGCCCTGAACTCCACCTCCGTCATTACCATGGTTGTTCATCTGTTGATCAAGAGCCTCAGCAGTGGCTTGCATAGCAGCAGCCATGTTCTCCAACGCAGTCATAAAGTTCACCGGGTCATTAGGGTTATTCTCCGGCGCACGAGCATTAGTACGACCACTCCCACGGCCTCTACCGCGTCCACGAGGCGCCATCTGGTCCCTATACACACCAAACAATCGATATTAAGTTGATCAGTCTCAATATCGGAAGTCTAGTGCTTCAAAGTCCCAAATGCATGCTCATGAATGTTTATGCCAATTATATCAAGCAGATATACTAACAGCACATAACACACACACAGAGAATGCACAGAAGCATAGTCAGTCCATTCCTCAGGCTCTACAGGAACGAACTGCTCTGATACCATAATGTAACACCCTACCATACAGAGACTTATGCTTAAGTCATAATTCAGAGATGGCAAGGTATTACGACCTCTAAAACAAAAATTTAGTACGTATAATAGTATGAATAATTGATTATAACTAGGAGCCTTTATAGAAAAAAGGGGTAAACAAAAACCGTAACTCGAACACGCAACACTCCGATCGATAACGTAACGAACAAGGATAAGCTAGCGCAAGATCATATATATAAAGAGTGTCAAAAACGGGAATATCAAGACTCAAAATCCAGCTGCGAAGATAACCGGTCCGAGCATAGCAATATATACATATAATAAAATAAGGAAAACCCCAAGGAAAACCCAAAGGGACACAACTACAGAAACCTATTCTCCAAAATCTCCCATAAGAGGAGTCATCACAATTTGTATTATTTAATGGAGATAAAAGTATCTAAACAAGATATATAAACCAAAACAGAGTCCCGAGAACAAAGGATCTTCGCTAAATCCAGAAGTCTCCAGCATGCCTCAACGAGAAGCCTCGCGTCCTGCATCTGAAAACCACAAAATCCGCATGGGTGAGAACCAGAGGTCCCCAGCATGGTAACAGCTTCCACATATATAATACATAATAATAGAGGAAAGCCGAAGGCAATCCTAGAACTTCCTCCAGATAATATCAAAGCTTATAAACAAGCTAAACCGTAAGTGGCAACTGACTAAAGATTCTTCAGTCTAACTAATACTTCCCTTTCCAATTCCTTCAGACCTCCCAACCACCAGCAGGAGTATAATATAGCAAACACAGTTATATCAGACAAGATATTTACAAATAGGAACAGATAGGGCATTTAGACAATTAGCAAGTAATATGCAGTCAAATAGGCAATCTCAAACAATTCATGTAGTATGCTTATGATGCATGCCTGTCCCTAGTGGCTGATGATATCATCTGTCGGTTATAGAGCCAACCCGACAAGTCCTGGTAGCTAGCCATTGGACTGTCCCTCTGTCGTGCATCCCCAACTCGAGTTATACTAATCATAAACTTGATCATAATCATGATCCATATCCATCACCCTCACTGGTGAATATTTATCCATCACCATCACTGGTGAATATTTATGGGGGCGAGCTCATCCGGGCCTTTCACAGTGCCCGGCCACACTTACGACATTGGGTTAACAGAGCTTCGAGTCTCAACCTGGAGCACATGGTGGCTAGCCATTGCTACTACCCAGGGAAACCCTCATCTCCAATGGTGGAAGTGCAAACATTCACAATTCAATCAACAGCATATATGCATTTATACTTGGCCAAAAACATGGCTCCGCCGTAACACGGCAATAATCTAACCATCCGGCTCACGGTTAAATCCATAACCAGCCAATTCATTAACAATTACGGCCCTTCGGCCCATGGCACAACAAGCACTTCCACCGCCATCCTCCGCATCTCACATAATCATCCTTGATCCTCAATGATCATTCATTTTTCCCCTTGCTTCACTTGCAAGTTACCACATTCACTAGCCCTTTTCCTCATGCTAGGCATATCATAAGGATTCAAGACATAAGTGGTGAGATCGGAGGCTTAGAAGTATGAAATTTGGCTTTTAAAACTCAAAAATCAACTTTGGGATGAAAACAGGTCCACGCGTACGCGCACTCCACGCGCACGCGTGGATGGCCTTAAAACTCATCGACGCGCAAGCGTCATACGCGCGAACGCGTGGGTTGAAAAATATCCAAACGGCGTGCACGCGTCAGCCACGCGTACGCGTGGGTACTCTTGCGCCCCAGGTACAAAACTGGCACAACTTTGGCACAACTCTCGGAAAAATGGCTGGGCATTGGGTGCAGCACATTCGGCGCGCCCGCGCACATCACGCGCACGCGTGGATGGCGCTTCCTGAAAGAACAGCGCGTACGCACCAATTGCGCCTACGCGCGAGGGTCATTCTGCTAAAAATTTTCTAAGTTAAAAATTGCAGAATTCACAGATTCAACCCCCAATCTTCCGACGGTCATAACTCTCTCATTTTAAATCATTTTTCACCCGTTCTTCGAACGGCATGGACATCCCGGATCCAATTTCATTTCTAAATAGATTTGGCACAAATCAGAGATCCGTAGTCCAAGTTATGTCCCGTCAAGTATGCCCAAAAACCATGTTTTCATTCAAAACCACAAAGTGCCATTTTCAAAACAAGCCACTTTCAACTCTTTTCAAAATCAATCAAATCATGCCAATTTCAACCCTTCTCTTTGAAATCATTCAAGATGTACCAAAATCAACAACAAGCCATCCTCAACTCACACATTGACATTTTACCAAAATTCCCAAAACCACATCCAACCATTTTAACACTTTTCTATCAAATGGCTAAAGGACAAACACAATATCATGTCATACATCCTTCCTCGTCCCAATTTCCAACAATACCATTTCCAATCAACAATCATTATACATAATCAACATCATACTCACCATCAACATGGTACCACCCACCAATTCAACCTTAATCATCCATCAAGCATATATCACAACATGCATTTCTCATATATCACACAATCAAGGCATCAATATTCATAATCACATATATGAACACATCATATATCTCAACCATTCAACAACACCAACAATTCAATGCCTATCTTAGGGCCTCTAGCCTAAGTATTTCCTACCACATTACATATTAGATACGGGAAACCGAAACCATACCTTAGCCGATTTCCCAAGCTCAACCGGAGCACTTCCAAACCACTTGTCCACAAGCTCTCAAGGTATCAACACCTCCAAGAACAGATTTTATCACACAAAACCCCCTTTCAAGCTTTCCAAAATCACCAATCAAGCTCCAATATTCACATATACACAACCTAAGCCACAATCATCATATCCATACACAACATCTCAATACCCAAACATCATAAAATCAATAAATTACACTAGGGTTGAGTATCTTACCACACCCAAGGTCCAAGGAGACAAGATTAACCTTCTCCTTCAAGAGAGTTGGGTCCTATAACATCAAAGAACCCAAAATCTCAACATTTTTGCTTATGAAACACGAAATCAAGGGCTGGAATTTCGAACAGTAAAACGTGGCTTACCTCAAGATTGATTGTATGGGTTTTGTAGAGCTCTCCGCGGTGAACGCGTGGCCGCAAACGGTGCGGCGATCGGAGCTCTAGATCAAAAGTTATGGTGGTTTGAAGATCAAGTGAGAGAAAGAACTTGAGAGAGTGTTCTTCCCTCCATAGCCTCCATTTTCAGCGTGTTTAGTGTGTTGTGAGGAGAGAGAGTGCTGAAAACTAGGGTTTTGGTTTAGTTTAGTTGGGCCAAGGGCCCATTTTGGGTCCGGTTGGACCGGTTTGGCCCGTTCGGTCCAATCTTGATCCGATTTTTATAAAATTGGTACCGAAATTCTCGTCTCAATCTCCTCTATCACATTTAGCCATAAAAATAACATTTTTGGCTTTCTAGAATAAATTCTCATTTATGGGTTAATTAGCCATTAATTAATCGGGTCTTACAGTTACAGATTAAATTTTCTTGCAAAACTTCAACCAAACAATATAATACAATAATATAACATCAACAACATTCTCCTTATTATTCACATAATTAACCTTTATTGTTTGTGCCTCTAATTATGAAAATAAGAATGAGCATGAGCCATGAAACTTTTGCTCATATCCGCAAGGTAACTTGCTACAACCAATATGACAATGATAACAAGCATGAATTTGAGTGCAACCTCTCTGGTCGTTTCAGGTGGTAACTCCTGATCAATAACATCATCTTTATTATTATAGTACCCTTTTTTTGTGTCACTAAAATTATTAATATCATAACTATCTTCTGCTTTGGATGTGGCTTCACTAACTTTATCTTCTTCTTCAAAGGTAACTTTCTCTTTACCTTTTTCTTTCTTTTTCTTCATGGCGGGATCAAATTCTTCTTCTTCTTCTTCTTCTCGATAAGATTGAGGGATTTTCTTTGGCATTACTACGGTGAGAATGTTTTGCATGAAACTGCCATGAATGGCATCTTCGTTGCAAAAGGGTGGGAGTTTAATCTCTTTCTTGAAACGCTTCCATTTGGTTCCATCCAATAAGGGACGCTCCCCACTTATAATCATCATTCGAAGATGGTTTATCTGAATTCTTATTTGTTCTCTTTTAAAACCTGAAATTAAATACAAATTAAAATGCATGTGTTAAAGAATTAAGAGATAATAAAAAATTAGTTCAATTCAAAAAATTTAAAGATATTATGTTTAGTATTTATTAATTATTATTAAAATAATTATATAATTTTAAATATAATAAATATATAATTATAAATATTATATATATATATATATATATATATATATATATATATAAGTATAAATTTTTATTAAATAAGATAATTTTAATTATTATCTTTTTAATATTATCGTAAAAATTATATTGTATGGCAAATTAAACAATGAAATTGAATAATCGGCAATAGTAATAGTCAAAGGGTTTAATTTCTATAGTAATAATCGGTACATATAACAATTAACTCATAAGAGAGTATGGTTGAAAAACTTTTTTTTTTTTTTATGGAAGATATGAATACTCGAACCCGCAACTTCTTAATTGAGTATGGAGAGATTATGCCATTTGAACTATTGCTTCTTGGCATGGTTGAAAAACTATTAACACGAAAAAAGAGTGTTAATTTTATTAAGAAAGGAATTTTAACTCTTTCAAATATAAATTTATAGTTTGAAAGAACTAAGTGCATTAGTGAAATGAATTTTATTTTATTCTATTTTACTATTTTTATCCTTCTTTCATCATAGCTCACCATTTACAATATTCAACCATGGCATATAAATTAATAGATAAACATCTATTATCTATTATAACATAAGTAAAGGAGAACCCAAAATAATTTTTATAGTGAATAAATGACATATAAATTTTTATGTTTCATATAAGCTTGTTATGTAATTTATAACAATAACATAAAAAAATATTTATTTTAGACTTATATTTATAGTATCATAGATACTAACATTTATAAAATCAATTTAGCATTAATCTCATAATTTTACATATTAAATTATGTAACTTTACAAAAAAGCAGAAAAAATTAATTCATATCAATGGTTTAATTCTAAATTGCGTATTTTATTTGGAGAATAAATTTTATTTTATGAAAATCAATCTATTTATTTAAATATATATAAAAAGAAATCAAATAATGATACAATGGAACACTTGACATATTAGATAATTTCTAATATTGTCACATAAACATTTTAGTGATATTATTATTTTATAATTTTTCTATCATTGTATTACTTTTTAATCTTCGTTCTTAGGTAGTATTTTGCCTTACTTTTTAAGTTTTTAATTTTTTATTTTTTATGTAGGTTATTTTATACTTTTAATAGTAATATTATTTTTCTTTAATAGATATAAATTAGTTAATAAAATATAATTCATTCTCTCTTTCTAGTTTCACTTATATTCATGTTTACTATATAAATCAATTACTAATGTTTTGCACAATTATTTAAAAACTTTTGTTGATGATCACTTTTTTTTATTTTAGTTTTCTAAATAATTTACTATAATGTATGAAATTCTTACAATGTTTTTAAGTTTTCTTTTACTATTTTTGATCTAATTGTGTTTATCAATTATATATTGTGTTTGCTACTTATATATCACCTTTATTTTTAATAATTTATATTTTTTAATATTATTTAGTTATAATAATAATAATGTTAAAAAAATATGATGTCATGGTTCATGTATGTTATTTTCAATAACTAAAACATTATGTTCATATTTGCATTACATCTAATAACTTATTCTTGCAGTATAATATTTAAATTTATTAAACATATATATTAGGTGATCGATGAACTCTTTCAAACACTAAAATGTATAATGTGTTTACAATTTTATTTAAATTTAATATTAACTTTAAAATTTTTTTATTAAATAATTTTTTATGTATAAAAATTAATTAATTTTAGTTTCACGCAACGCGCGGATTTAAATATAGTTATACCTCGTTAGAGATTCATTAGAGCTCTCATAATCAACATCAAGCAAAGTGTAGATATATAAACACAATTTTTAGGTAATAAGGTTAAAAAAACACAAAACACAAAAACCCAGTGCTAACTGGTGAAAGAAATTAAATCATGAACAAATAGAAGCAGTTGAGTCAAGAATTGATGAATAGGCATACTTGTACGATTGATTAAATTGAAGTTTTGACAATAATTATTATAATTGTATTTAGTTTTTATCTTTTTCAATTCATTATTTTTAATTTGGTTGGTTTGTAGAGATTCTAGGTTCTCATTTACCATTCTGTTGGATGGAGTTGAGATCTTTCGTCAAAAGAAGAAAAAAAATTAAAGGAAGCAAACATGGTAGAAATAAAGGGAGAAGAAAAAGAGTTGAGACAGGCCAAGGGAATATTTGGAAAACCAAGTTTTTAATAATTGATATAATTTTTATATTTCAATTTTGAATGTTAAAGATTTAACATTGGGATTGTAAATCAGTTTTATTATGGTTTAATTTAGTTTGGATATTAATGTAAGAATTAGAATAATACTCAAACAAAAATTATCGAAAATCATACTTTTATTATGTTCGAAACCAAGTAAAAGATTTTTTTTTTACAAAATTCAATTTTCAAAGTGTTTCAAATACACAAAATTAAATAAATTTAATGAAAAACGATAGTACTATGTTGACATAATGACATGGGATATAAACATTTTATTATTGGCCTTATTTGTGTATGTAATAATTTATTCTTTAAAAACAATTGTTGCCTAATTTTGCAAAAAATTAAACTTATTTTGATTGATTGGTTGATAGAATAAAACATCTTACAGTCATCGTATAATCAAATTCCTAAAATTTATACCAGAACTAATAATTAAATTTGGTTATATAGATTCAACAAGTCATTTAATTTTCAAAAGACATGGACACATTGAAATTAAAGAAAAAGAGCATTAGATATGGAACATAATTACATGCCTGGAAGATGAAGTTCAATGGTGTCACGGGCCTCATCTATACGCAATTTGCAGACAGGATCAAAATCCTCATAAACCCGATTAGTTGTATGTGTAAGCTTGGATTCCATCGGACGGGAGATATATTGATATTTTTATTATTCTTGTTTGGATTGAGACTCTAAATGAATGAATTTCTTTCTTTTAATTTCATATGATATGATATGGGGAAATTTAATATTAGATTAGTCTACTTGAACAATGGGAAAAGAACTTTGAAGCTAAGGTTGCTTCAGTTTCTTGTTTAGTCATAGTCGTGGACTGGAATATAATTATTCCTTGTTAACCTTTACAAGTAATATTTGTTTTGTTTTGTTTAGGTCTTTCATTGTTTTGAATATACCTTGCCTTGAATTGCTTCGTGTGCAAATATATTATAATGAGAATTTAGGAATGGAAATATCAAATATAGAATGAATCATTTGTTTTTGTTCTATCCAAGAGAAACAAGGCATATATGCATTCGAGGAGTGATAGGGCCTACAACTTGTGTTTTGTAACCATCAATTGACTATCAATAGTGTTTTTAATGGTGTGTGATTATATCCAATAGTGAGAGATCACTCACTTTTTTTTTGATAGTTAAGTGCTGGCCACAAAACACAAAAATTACTGTCCCCCTAGACTTTCTCTATATGATTCTATAGAAGGAACAGCAATATCATATATAGCTAGTTAGACAATTATATTTAGAGTACAACTTACATCGAATTAGTTTTTGACAAATTTTGTATCAAATAAATTTTTTTGGTGTCTAAACATGGAAAGAAACAAAGCAAACACTATCCTATATCCGAGCGAATGATTTGCTGGAGATCAGCACAAGGCTCAAACCAAATAACATGATTAGAGTTACTCTTGGCACCATATCTAGCCATCCAATCCGCAGCTCTATTTGCTTCTCGGGACACCCACTCAACGTGAACAAGCCAAGGACGAGATAAAAGCTCATGAATCTTGTGAACCAAATATGTTACTTTAGATGAATACCCACTTGTAAGCTCATGCATGATGGGCAGAATGTCAAGGCAATCCGTTTCACATATAATATCCCTCAAACCGCAATTTCAAGCTAAAACCAGCCCCCTCCAAGCAGCAAATAATTCACATCTGATGATAGACCAGGAGGGAATGCTTCCAGAGCAGCCCGAGATCCAATCTCCCTTAGAATCTCTAATAATACACCCAAATCTCGCTAAATTTGAATTCTGATACAAGCTTGCATCACAATTAACTTTAAAACTGTTGCCTACCGGTGGTTTCCAACACAGGCAATTTCGGAGAGACCTAAAGACATTGTTTCGATTCCTGTAAACCTGTAAGTCCTTGGCGGTAATTCTGGCCAAGGCAATAACCGTGTGGTCTGTCCAAGGGTTGTCAGTATTGAATATGTCATTGCACCTATATCTCCATACCCACCAAAGTCCTGCACCAAAAGACGCCTCATTGTTAGCCAAGGCCTTCCGAAACCACTCTTCAAGAGCAGTACCAGCTGTCGAGTCCAGGATACTAGGATCCAACATATGCCAAATTTCCTTTGATCGTTCACAGTCTCTAAGGCAATGCTCCATAGTCTCCTGCGCCTTGTTACATCTCTTACACATATCTGAAGAAGCTAAATACCGCTTGAATCGAAAGGTCTCAGTTGGTAGAGCATCATGTAAGCCAAGCAACATAGTAAATTTGAACTTCTCCGGAATGTCTGTATTCCACAATCAGTTTCAGTTACTATTGGCATTCCAATTTAATGTTTTCTCTAATAACCATCTATAACCCTCCCTTGTACTATACTTTTTTGTTGTTGCAGGCCACCACTCCCACTGTGGCTCCAACTCAGTCAAACTAGGATATCCCAGACCACAAATAAACTGCTTAATCTCATGCAGAATAGGTGTGGTAAGACTATCAACCTCCCAAGACACCCTTTTCCACAAGTCAGCCACTATGAAATCTGATTCAGAAATATGTACATAAGGAACAAGGTTGCAAAGCTTGCCAAAAGGAGTCCACTCATCATACCAAACTGATCTGTGGACATCCCCAATATTTCAATGAAGCCCTTACTTGAGATGCTCATAGGCACTAACAATGTTCTTCCAGGTAGCCGATGAAGAATTTCTACTATTTTTGTTCATACCAAATTGATTCCTGAGATATTTATGCTTCAAAACCTGCACCCACAACTTCTCACTATTATTTAGACAATCCCATACCAACTTTTCCAGAAGCGCCATGTTAGCACAGGTAGTATCCCTAATACCCAATCCTTCTGCTCTTTTAGGAGTTATGGCGACCTCCCACCTGACTAGAGGTAGACCTTTGCCGGTCGCTTGGCCTTTCCACAAGAACTATCTCATCAAGGAATCAATTTTACTACATGCATACTTCGGGAGAAGAGAAATTTGCATTTCATAAACCAGGATAGAGGCCATAACCGATTTAACAAGACAAAGCCTCCCTACCTTATTCAATAGGCATCCTTTCTAACTGCAGAGCTTCCTCGAAATTTTTTCAATAACCTCCTGAGCCGTCTTTTTGGAAGCTCTGGCATGACCGATGTTAATTCCCAGGTATTTACCCAAATCATTGCAGAATTGGATGTTAGAGACCCTTGAGAGAACCTCTTTTCTCCTCTCCGACACCCTCTTGGAACACTGGGCCTTTGACTTATGAAGATTTACCTTCAAACCTGACGCTCTAGAAAACAAGTCCAGACAATGCATAACCTCTATTACTTGAGCTTTCGATGTCTTACAGAAAAGCAAAAGATCATCTGCAAACATCAAATGAGAGAGTCGTGGTCCGTTCCTAGAAACTGCTACCGGGTTCCACAAACCTTGGGAAACTCTATGAGAGATAAAGCAGGCAAGCATTTCCATACAGAGTACAAATAGATAAGGAGACATGGAATCTCCTTGCCTCAACCCTCTCTTTGGATTGAAATTTTGGAACCTGTTCCCATTCCATAAAACTGCCAATGAAGAGGAAGTCACACAATTCAATATAAGATTAATGGTAGCCTTTGGAAACCCAAACCGAACCAAAGTAGCTTCCAAAAAATGCCAGTCTACCCTGTCATAAGCTTTTTCTAAATCAATCTTGAATGCCATGGTCCCTTTTCGAGACTTAGTGTTCCTCATGAAGTGCATAATCTCTTGAGCAATGATAATATTCTCCGTGCTTCCTCTTCCTAGAATGAACCCTCTTTGCAAAGGACCAATGATCTCCGACAGGAAAGGTCTGAACCTGTTAACTACAACCTTTGTGACAATTTTATAAATTACATTACATAAGCTAATAGGCCAAAACTCACGTAAGGAAGAGGGAACTTCCACTTTAGGAATTAGAACAACGAGAGTATCGAAAATAGTCGCATTCATTGGCTCACCCTCAAAGGCTCGCTTGACCAGTCCACACACATCATTGCTAAGAGAGTCCCAGAACTCTTTGTAGAAAACTGCTTGAAATCCATCTGGCCATGGGGCTTTAAACGAACTCATGGTCATCACAGCTCTTTTAACCTCTTCAGACGTTACTGGTTCCACTAGTTTTTGACAAGTCTCAGTACTAAGAGATGGGCAAGGAAATTGCCCCATGGCGTCCAGGTCGATATCCTCCCTTGTAGAAAAGAGTTTTTGAAAGAAAGAATTTTTTTGCCATTTCTAGAGTCGAAGTCTCCGTGGCCCAAGACCCATACTCCAAAAACAACCCATGAATTTTGTTCGTCTTTCGCCTGATAACCGTCTACAGATGAAAAATTTTTGTATTTCTGTCTTCACATCTCACCCATTGTTCTCTAGATTTTTGATACCACAACAGCTCTTCTTGAAGAAGGACAACATTCAGTTCCTGATGCAAAACTTGCTCTTTGATCCTAAGCTGTTGATCCTCCTGACTCTCCAAAGTAATCTGAACGTCATTCAAAAGCCTCTCCAGCACCCTTTTCTTAACAAAAATATTGCTAAAAACCTTTTTATTGAAGCTAGTTGCATCTTTTTGAACCTCTAACAAATATTTGATCACATCCGGAGCTCCTTTATTCCAAGCTGTATGAACAACATTCCTAAAAAAGGATGAGTCATCCATGCAGCCTGGAATCTGAATGGACGATAGCCCTTGGTAGCCCTCTCTGCCATCTTGCACCTAGTGAACAACGGGCAATGATCAGAGTGAAGGCACGCCAGCACCTCAGTATAAGCCTCCGGAAACATCAGTCGCCAGTCTTGGTTGATAACTGCTCTATCAAGCTTCTTAGCCACCTGCACCCCACCTTTCACCTTCCTGTACCAAGTGAATCTTCTCCCAATAGCCCCATATCAAACAGCCCACAATCCTCCAATGTTTTCGTAAATTTTTCTGCTCTGGCAAGTCTAAACTGCCCCCTCTAACTTCACTCTGCAACAGCACATCATTAAAGTCCCCTAATACAATCTAAGGTCCGTGGATCATATTAGCAATCCTTGTGAAGTCACCCCACAGTTCTTTACGTCGATGTATATGTGGATTAGCATACACTGCACTGCAGTAACTAGAAGAATTTCCCATAGTGATTTCAAAACTGATACATTGATCAACTACATCCAATACTCTCACAGAAATATTTGAATTAGAACATAGAACCCAGATACCCCCACTATGACCATTAGCCTCAACAATACCAACACCCTTGTAACCTAGATTATTCCAAAAAGATTTCATCCTCTCGAAAGGAATATGGGTTTAAACGGCCTATGCACGTGAAAGCTTCAATGCTCAGTCCAAGCACACACCAAGTGGGCCCTGGAAGTAGATTTCTGCACTATCTACACTTAGTTATTCATTTTCTGTAATCCCTAGTAACTAGTTTAGTATAAATAGCACTTTTTACTATTGTATTAGGGGATTATGATATTATCATCCTTGGACTTTGAGGCTGGCCACACGGCCATGCCTAAACCTTTCTCTCTTATGTATTTTCAACGGTGGAGTTTCTACACCTCATAGATTAAGGTGTGGAGCTCTGCTGTTCTTCATGAATTAATGCAAGTACTATTGTTTCTCTTTCAATTCATGCTTAATTATTCTCCAAGATATACTATCGTACTTAATTCAGTTAAGTCAGAATGAAGGGGTGACCCGTGACAATCACCCACTATCTTCGTTACTCGCTTAGCCAAGATCCATGTGCCTAACAACCACAAGCGGTCTACATGATGTTCAACGTAGTCATTGGACGACAGTCGGAGTATATTCTCTTGGGTCTCTAATCCACGATTCGCATCGTCTCTCCTGACAACAGAGCATCCGAATCCGTGAGGTTAGAACCTTCGTGGTATAGGCTAGAACCAATTGGCAGCATTCCTGAGATCCGGAAAGTCTAAACCTTGTCTGTGGTATTTCGAGTAGGATCTGGAAGGGATGACTGTGACGAGCTTCAAACTCGCGAATGTTGGGTGCAGTGACAGTGTGCAAAAGGATAGAGAGATCCTATTCCGACGCTAGTGAGAACCGACAGATGATTAGCCGTGCGGTAGCTGTACCTGGTGTTTTTCATCCGAGACGAGAAATCCAACAGTTGATTAGCCGTGCAGAGACCGTACCTGGTATTTTTCATCCGAGAGGATCATACAGCTTGCCATGGAAGGGACCACGCATGATTGGACGAAGACAGTAGGAAAATAGAGGTTCAGAATCAACAAAGCATCTCCAAACGCTTATCTGAAATTCCCACAAATGAATTACATAAGTATCTTTATTTTATTTTATGTTTTATTTATCTTTTAATTATCAAAACCCCATAACCATTTGAATCCACCTGACTGAGATTTACAAGATGACTATAGCTTGCTTCAAGCCGACAATCTCTGTGGGGTCGACCCTTACTCACGTAAGGTATTACTTGGACGACCCAGTGCACTTGCTGGTTAGTTGTGCAGAGTTGTGAAAAGTGTAATCACAATTTCGTGCACCAATATATCATGAATTTGAGTTAAAGTTAAGGTTTTAGGATTGTGAATCATTTATAATTATGCATGGATATTGGCTGTATATATGTTGCTCTCTATTCTATGTTAATGAAAAAATATGTTAAGAATATGTCTCAATTGCTTGTCACTTGGTATTTTTTTTGAGAACTTAATTGTCGTAGTGATAGCTAATTGCAAGAATAATGGGATTGAGTTTACAAAGTTGAGTGGAATTAGTTTTTCTGTTAAAAATTTCCTTTGATTAAACTCCATGTTAGTGTTAGTTGATTAGGTTGTTGTTTGATTAGGTTAGCCTAGTTCAATTAGGTGGTTAGGTAGTCAATTGATTTTGTAGTGGATTTAGGTTTGAACTTTGATGTTTATTCTATCTGAAATTGGTTTTCCTGTGCTGGTAATGACTTGTCCTATTCTAATTTAGTTTCCTGCTACTGCTTCATTGATCTACCCTGTGCTAAATTAGTTTACTTGGTGCTGTTGATTAGGTTTAAACTGTTATTGATCCTATGTTGCTGTTTCATTGATTTACTTTTGTGCTAAACTGGTTTATATAATGCTGCTGCATAGTATTATTGCTGCCTTATTCTTGTGTTGGCTGTTGCTGGAATGAACAAATTCTGAATTATTTGTGCAATAGTGATAACTTTGATGAATTTCTAAGTCTAAGCTATCACTACTGCTGCATTCTTGCAATAGCTTCTATTTGAAGTGAATGATGGTTGTGAATAACTCTTGAGTGTTGCTGTGGATGAATGTTTCCTTTCTTTTGCTGCATATGTATTACATCATCAAAAGTATTTTTGCAAGATATCTAACATGTTTATTTCTTTTACGTGCAGGAAGACATGATGTGATGAAGAAAATATGTTCCATACAAATATCACATGGGATGGGTCTTACAATGACCTTAGTTATGTAAATGTAATATTTTGATGTGTTATGTACTTTTTGAGGTATTACATGTAATTGGAAAAATTACACTCTATTTTGATTTGTGTTGTTTAGACTAAAAATTAAACATATCTATCTTATAATGAAATTTTTATGATTTAGATTTCTTGAATTTCTTATTTTTAGATTTATTTTATGATTATTATCATTTTGGGATGTGATTATAATTTAAAAAAATTGAATCTCATAAACAACAACAGGCTATAGTCACCGTTTTAAAAAAAACGTGACCATAGATAAGGCTATGGTCACGGTTTTAAGGAGGGGTGACCATAGAGGCTATGACCACGGCGAAAAACCGTGACCATAGATAGGGCTATGGTCACAGTTTTAAGGAGGGTGACCATAGAGGCTATGGCCACAGTGAAAAACCGTGACCATAGATAGGCTATGGTCACGGTTTTAAGGAGGGGGTGACCATAGAGACTATGGCCACGGTGAAAACCGTGACCATAGATAGGGCTATGGTCACGGTTTTAGGTGGGGTGACCATAGAGTCTATGGCCACGGTAAAAACCGTGACCATAGATAGGGCTATGGTCATGGTTTTAAGGAAGGGTGACCATAGAGGCTATGGCCACAGTGAAAACCATGACCATAGCCTTATCTATGGTCACGGTTTTAAGGAGGGGTGACCATAGAGGCTAAACCGTGACCATAGATAAGGCTATGGTCACGGTAAAAAAACGTGGCCTAAAGTGTCAGATTTTGAAAATTGAAACCGTAACCATAAAAACCGTGACCATAGATAAAAAAAAACCATGACCATAGACCTATGACCACGAGAGAATAGGCCACGGTAAAAAACCGTGACTATAAGTCCAAAACCGTGACCATAGATCTATGGTCACCCTTTTTACTAGCTATAGTCACGGTTTTTTACCGTGACCATAGGCTTTTTTTTTTTTTGTAGTGTGAATTGAATTTCAATGTTTGAAATAAAAAATTACAATAGTTTAAATTAAATTCTATAATTTTTTTTAAAATCAATTCCAACTAAATAGGTCTCGTTTAAAATTTTATTCCATCAAAATTTTACTTAAAATATAAAATATCTTAAATGTCTATGTGACTTAATTACTTTTTTTTATCTATTTATTTTTTTTTCAAGGCCTCTTACCTCTCACACTACAAGGGAGGTGTAAAATGGCGGCGGTTTTTTTCTTGATTAGCGGCGGTTTACGCAAAATCAAATGCCGGCGGCTAATTGGACCGCTATGGATATGGACGTCGGGATTGGATTTGGCGGCGGTTTCCAGCAACCGCTGGTATAACCGCCGCTAAATCAAAATTTTGCGGCACACGAATAGAGAACCACCGCCAAACCAGACTGACACGATTTGTTTCATATTTACCGGCGGTTTTCGAACTGCCGCAATTTATCTCGATATGTCCAAGTTGCCACATGTTTAGCGGCGGTTTTAAACCGCCGCTAATTTAAGAAAAAAAAAAGAAATTTGGATTTTTCAAAAAAACGCATAATTTTTTTAAAATATTATTGAATCAATTTTTATTCTTTTTAGATTTTTTATTATTTTAAGAGTGAATATTTTCAACCTTAAAATCTAAACTTTTAGCAAAAAAAAAATTGAAATATAAGCAAAACAAAATAATATATTCATAAAAATACGAAGAAAATAAATCTCTTTCAAAGAGTTGCTCAGTCTAATTCAATAAAATGTTTGCTTCAATCCAAAATATCTCCAATCCTAATATTCTATTTTTCACTATATTATTCCACGAAACTCATCCCTGCAGCGATGTCTAGTGGCAGCTCCTCACCTTGCCGTTGAAACAGATAAATTAGAGCACTCTCCATCGCCTTCATCTTTTTCTTCTCTGCTGCTGCCTCATCCTCCATCGCCTTCCTCTTCAACTTCTTGCCTTCCAGCTCTGCCTGCAGTTCAAGCAGCTTCCTCTGGATCTCTGGAGATTAAGCACTATACAGCCAAGCTCATATATGCAATTCCTCTTTTATGGTTTTTACCTTTAAAAAAAAAAGTTAACATGTCTAGTGAGACATACATATATGCACAATATAGATGTAATAAGAAAAATCAATTCCCAAATCCAAATCCAATAAATCCAAATCGATATAGACACAATATTTTAAATAAAATTGAAGTGGATTGGGAAGTAAAAGTGAAACCAATACTATGCAAATTGTAACAAAATTATATTAAATTTACTATATATATCGATCTAAATTGGCATGTATTTAATATTTATAGTCCAATTGTATATCCATATATACGAATGTAGGAGGAGTGTCTCATAAATTGCTCTCTGCTTTAATTGTTGTCGTAAGTAACCAATATAACTTACTAAATCGTTAGATCAACGATGATTTATTTTTGTCTTACTAGTTTGTACCCAATAACAGTTTAACTTCATATACACCCTCATAGTAAATTATTAGACACTTGCAATGATTTACATGTAAGTTTTGAGTTTACTTCGTCAACAATAAATTAGAAAAGAAGACACAAATGCATATATTTTTCAATCAAGATATTCATGTAGAATTGATTTTCAACTAATTTATGTCTGATAAATCCAACAAGTAACTAATAAGATGAAAATGCATTCAGGATATTTCATCAGTATATAGGTTCCTATAAGATTGAGAACATGTAAGGATTAGTTTGATAAATTTACCTTTGTGGATTTGAACATGATTTGTGCAGGGTAGTTAAGGAAAGCCAGAGACCCCTTTGTTAGGCCATGAGAACCCATAAGAACAATTGAAAGCTTCACATAAGTTTTTCATGGATTCACCATTTGCTTGCTTGTGAAGCCTTGAAGGTAAATCAGGAAAAGGTAAACAAACCCTTGAATAAATGTGAAGTACCAATCATAGCTGAAAATTAATAAACCACCAAATCATTAGTCACAAATTAATATCACTAACAAATAAAAATAGTACTAATTAATTCATCGTATATCTTGCTGAGTATATATATATTAGTCTTACTCCTAAATCCTAATCTATCTATCTGTCTATCTATCTTGGTCAACCTATATATAATTGTTGCTGCACATTTTAATCAGCACGAATCCCTTCAGTCAAGTTTATTATAGGAGCCAAACTGTGACCAACCTTGCTACAATCAAGTCTATATATTCTAATAACTTGGGGATATGCATTTATCAAAAAAGCATACCTTCACTGAGGATTAAGATTTGGATTAAATGAAGAACACTTTGACAATAAGAAAGAAAGAAAAAATAATTTTATTACCTGTACATTAGACTGCGAAGTTTGAAATATGTTTCATCATCATAGAATAGGTGACAATAGGACAACCTCCCATCCCTTCCAGCACGGCCTATCTCCTAAAAAAGCCAATCCAAATATTCAAAAAGACCTATGAAAGAACATTTTGCTATATTTTTACTAGTTTAAAAAAAATCATATACCTGCACATACTCCTCCAGACTTTTAGGCAGACTATAATGAATTACCTGAACATAAATATGACATGGGTTTCCAGAATGATTTAGTTTGACATATAAGATATTTATATAGGAATGTGAATATTCATAGAAATTGATGTAGAAAAGCATAATATGTTAATAAGCCTTACAACTCCAACATCACTTTTATCCAGTCACATACCAAATGCCACAGTTGCAACAACCTTCATAAAAAGTCACAAGGAGTCAGTTGGCAAATAAATTTGTGTCTGAAGCACCAACAGGAGAAAACATGATGAAAATATTATAGAACAATGAATTTAAGCACCACAAAATTGACAAAACTAGAAATTAGAACAAAACTTTTTATCTTACCACTCTGATCTTGTTGGAGGTAAACAACTCTTGGACATAGTTGCGTTCCTTTAAACTCATACCACCATGATAACACTATTTTAATCCAAGTCAAGCATCAGATTTATAATTCAATAGCAAGGCTTAACAGAATTATCTAACTTGCCTATTTTTCAGCAAAGACACCAATAAATGAAAATTGTCCCTTAGTTGTGCCTTTTGAATAAGATTTGTGCAAGGAATATCTAGAGCAGACATGATGGCATCTAAAGTTGTGTTTGTAGCAGTTGCTGTCATTGCAAGAATAGTACCTATGTTAAGCCTTTTACGGAGCAAAGATGCTCTAAGCCTCATGAATGATGGTTGGAAATTGTGAGACCTGTAGAAACGTTAATCACAAGATCAACAGGGAAGCAGATCAAAGTGGAAACATTAATATGAACAAAATACATCCGAACCTCTCACCATTCAGAAATACAGTGTGCTTCGTCAACAACAAGTGAGATGCCTAACATACCAGAAATAACAGACAGAAACTCCTCATTTAGGAAGTGCTCTGGGGAAACAAAAAGCACCTATATGAATTAGAATTGCAAACATTAGCCATATGTAACAACTAACAAGTACTACCATCACCAGTAAATAAAACTGGCATGCAAATCTATCATCTGCAATGGCCTAAAAACAAAAGTAACCACTCTGCAAGAGTTCAACTTTTTTCTTCACTATCAAAACCAAACCAAAGTAGCATTCAGTTGCAGAAACTCACCTTCATTGCACCTTGTCTAAGCTGGTTCAGTGTTTCAGCTGCTTCCTCAGATGTCTACAATTGTTTAACAACGAACCAAACAAAAAGATTAAATAACCACGTCCCATACATCCATCAGAATAAGTAAATTACATCAGATGAAATACCTGACTGCTGCTTAAACAACCTTTTCATATACAAGGTTAAGACAGCAGAACAATAGATGAAAATTCCAAGCTCAGACGCAGAACATAGATGCTATTAGCATACAAAGAGCATAATGGAGATCAACATGAACACCTTAGCGTTTCTTTATATGATTTATACACGCACCTAAGTCCCTCTTTTTTAATAATTCCAATTCCAAAAATGGGAAGCACAATCCATGACCAATTGAACATTCCTCTAATAATGATAATGACCCTTTTTATTTTTATATATTTTACCTCATTTAGAGTGTTAATAACTAGTTTACTACTATTTCGAATTAAAATTTGACTTAATGAGAATGTTAATAACTTAGAAGTTCTGATCCTGATATATGGTAGATAGCTAGTCATTAGTACTGAAGTTAAGTCATTTCTAACTTTATGGAAGAACTCTAATAAAGCAACGCATAAAAGCTATCGATCCACATGATTCAGCTGAAATTAAGCTGAGCTGAACCTTAAGGCTCTCAATTGATAATGTAAGTGTGTAACAGATTCTCAGAAAAAGGATGGTTGGGAACCTTATTTCAAACAGTTTCATCCATAACATTATGTCAAAAACAGACTTGAACATTATTGAAACTAAATCAATCAAATAACTTTTTTCATTTATTTATTCTAACTATCAATTTTAATACAAATCACACAATAAATAAATAAAGTAGTACCTTCAAATCCCTAATTCTAAATAGCAACAATTAACCCCAATTAATAGAAGATATAGATAAATTCTGAATCAAAGTAACCTGAATCAAAATTTTGAACCAAGAATGAAAACAAGAAAGAAAGATCAATGTGGAAGAACGAACCAGTAACAGGAGAGAGGCCACGATAGTTCAGATTGGCGCACGGGGAAGGAGGGTGTAAGGGTTTCATGCACGATCGAGGAGATGGGAAACTTCGACGCCGGTAAGAGAAGGACGGAGGGCAGCCGCGCGACTCCACAACCACACAAAGGCGCAGGGTGAATCGAAGATTAGGGATTTCAGGCACCGTGGATGAGGGAGTATGGATTTCAGGCACTGTGCAGGAGAGTCGAAAGCTTGACGCTGGAAAGAGGAGGATGGATCAACGACGCACGGTGGAGCAGTAGTGCCAGGGTTTCATGCGCTACCAATCTCACTTTGCGGGTTTATGCAAGATTGGGGAAAATATTAGTTATAAGATAAAAAAAAAGTCAAAATAAAAATTGAATTATGATAAAGATCCAAATTAGTGGCATTTCAAATGCAGTCGCCACCGATGGTGCGGCACATGAAGAATTGGTACTTTTGCTGACATGTTTTGTGGCGGTAAGCTGAGCGGCCGGCAATTTTTTGCCGTTATGCTCCGTGTCTCTTGTAGTGTCAACACACGCGGTCTTCCTCAGCACCTCCACTCTCCTTCCCTTCACTGCTTCGTCTCACTATTCTTCTCTTTTAACTTGATTTATTGTAGAAGACAAAACAAATAGACATAAAGTACGTATATGTTAACGTCTCAACCGTATGCATACCGTATGTTGTTCTTCTCTCAAGTGAATTTTGCTTCCACATAATGCAAAATTATACGCTGCTCCAATCAACTAGAAAATTTTAAAGCTATTAATTAGTGTGCTATAATTTTTAGTAAAATTGATAAACATTTGTGTTTAATGTAGTGTACATATATATATGTGTGTGTTTATTCAATTATATATACTCTGCTTATGTTTATTCAATAGAACAAAAACAAAATATTAGAAAACCAAAGCAAAAAAGGGTTTGGTTCAGTTTGGATGGCAAGATATTTTCTTGGTTTGCTTATTTGAATGAATTGGTATTAGTTTATATCATGTTTTCAAAGTACATATCAAAGAATATAACGACCAGACAGAGGTGAATGGAAAAAAGGCAACAAGGAAAGAGGCGGCGAACAACAAAAGTTGAGACTCTCAGACAAAAACAAAATGAAAAAATACAGGTAAATAATATAAATGTTAAATAACAGTTTAAAAAAAATTAAATTAATTATTAAAATTAAATATTTAATTTATTAAAATAATCAATTTTAAATTTAAATTATTAAGATTAGACATTTTTTTTTAATATTCTACTATATCACGTTTTCATTTCATTTCAATCCTATTTTTCTTCCTCCATTTACACGTCGTTTATCCAGACGGTCCTTCCTTTGCCGCTCACTCCGACACACCTCCACCTCTGCCAGTCAACCCAATGCACCTCTCCCTCAACAAAATTTGTCTATATTCATTTTTTTATTGAGTGCCACAGCCTTTGTAGGGTTAATTACATATGAAGTTTCAATGATAAGACATTTCTATACGGCCGATATCACTTAAACACGTACATTTCACAAATAGTTCATCATAATAAATAAATTCTAAATCCTAAATTCTATAATATGTTTACAAATACATTTTATTTATCTATATAATATTTCTCATTATTACTAGAAAAATAGCTTCCTAAATAATCGAACATTATACGATCATCCTCAAACACCTAGTAAATTTTAACGAGATATTTTGAATGGTTTCTTTGGCATTGATCGAGCAAAGTGGGAGAAGCTAGTAGTCCGTGAAGCATAACGAAGCTTAGAGGAAGGTGCAGGTGCAAGAGGTATAGAAGATGAAGGTGTTCCAGGAGTCCGTGGAGCTTGTGCGATTGGGGTAGGTATTATTTGAGGTGCATAAGGAGATTCAGTTGAAGGGGTTATAGGAGTCCATGGTGCATAAGGAGGTTCAGCTGAAGGCGTTATAGGAGTCCATGGTGCAGGTGGTGTAGCTATTGAAGGTGCATAAGGAGGCTCGACCGAAGGTGTAATAGGAGTCCATGGTGCAGATGGTGCATAAGGAGGTTCAGACGGAGGCATTATAGGAGTCAATGGTGCAGGTGGCGTAACTATTGAAGGCGTTATAGGAGTCCATGGTGCAGGTGGTGTATAAGGAGGATGAGCGGAAGGTGTTATAGGAGTCCATGGTGCATAAGGAGGCTGAGTCCATGGTGCAGGAGAAGGTAATGGAGGAGACCATGCTGGCCACACATATATAGCAAGCTTTTGTCCCAATTTACAATGATTACCAATACTTGAAATGTACCATCTTGCCCCTGTGCCTCCAAATATAATCTCATCTTCTCCACTACTCAATGTTATTGCATTAGGAGAAACTGAACAAGTTATAAACTCATCTGGATTCACTCTCACCACGTTGTCCCACCCGGGAACATACTTGAACACTATAAACATATATATTAAATTGTACATTAACATAACTATATCATTTTTAATATGAGAAAATGATATTTTTCTCTTCATTACTCAAATAAAAATGTCAAAAAAATTATTTTTATTAAAATTAAACTGGACAATTAGTTTAACTAAAAAATTAAAAAATTAAATTTTAAATCAGTTTAAATTAATAGTTTTTTATAAAAAATTGACTATAATATCTATATTATAAAAAATAATTATATTTCTAATATATATATATATATATATATATATATTTTAAAAATTTTAAATCCTAACCTTATAACAAGAGAGAAGTAAAGGGCTGCTAGAATTTAGGATTTTTAAAATTAATATATATAATAGGAGTATTTTAGTCATTTTCTATAATAAAAATATTATAGTTATTTTTTATAAAAAAAAATATTAACTATTTAGACCAATTATTAAAAAACATCTTTAAAAAGAGACGTTTTAGATGTCTTTATTGAGTGGCTTTCTTAAATAATACTTTGCTATGCTCCTCTCTATTTATAAGATGTATATTTTTTTCCTTCAAAATTAAAATAACATGAACTTTATTATTATTGTAATAAATTTTATTATTTTGAATATTTTAACACATAATACAAAATATTTAACTTGTTATAAAAATACTTAATTTAAAATTATTTATATATTTCATGACGAACAATAAAATGTTAAAAATAAATATATTGATTATTTAATAAATATATATTTATATTATTATGAACCAAATAATTATCACTAATTTATATATATAATTATAATGATTATTCAATGATATTTTCGTAAAATAGATTAAAGTATATATTATTCTAATCTGATAAAAAAAAGAGCGTATATCTTATAAATAAAATAGAAGGGAAGAGATTGGGGTGTCATGAACGTTATTTTGTTTTTAATATTGATTTCTTTATTCATTTTAATTTGGATATCATTTTAAATAAATTGATAATTAAATAAACTTACTTCTCTAAATATAATTTACATCTCTAAGAGTTAAGACTATGAATTGAATGAGTTTAATTACCAATCCGGTCCCCAACATAGAAATTCTTGTCTGCAGCCCAAGCTTGGTAATCAAATAATGTTCTCCAACCATAGTCATCTCCAACTATGTATTCTTCGACAGCTATGGTTGAGAAGATGGTAGAAAATGCAACAAGGATTATTATTAGAGTACGAGAAAGAGCCATGCTTAATAAACCTAATTAAGCACTTTCTCTAAGTATGCGATTATATTGAGATTGACAGAATGGACATAAATAAGAGTTTCCGGAGAAGTTTACAAGGGTTGTAAGGTATACGTGTTGCGTGTGTCGTAAACAACTAAGGACGGCCTCACATAAATTTGATACCCAATTTTAACAAGTATTAATACAAGTGGAAACTCAAATGCAGTTAACTTTACGTGAAGTTGATAACTGAGAATTGTTAGATAAAAATTTAGTCAAATTATTTAAATTATTTAATGGCTTTCACTTATCAACTTCACGTAAAGTTGACTGCACCTGAGTTTTTACCTTAATATAATATTAACAATAATACACCCACTCGTATTAATATATAGTTTTTTATTTTAAATTATATATTTCTATCATTATGTAATTAAAGAAATACAGAAGCGTATGTATATTTTTATTTTTAGTATTTTTTTTTAAATTTAAACTTTCACTGACTCTTAGTCCAAGAAACTAGAAAGCAAACAAAACCTCTGTTTTGTAGCAATGTTTGCTACATATTTATAGGTTTCTCGGTTTTATGGGTTTTTTTTTTTTGTAAAAGTTTAATTTTTGGTTTATTCGAATTTGATTTGCAGGTTTATTATTGTTTGATTAGGGATTTTGTTAGATTTGATCAGTACAGATTATATATTTTATAGTAAATTTTAGAAATTTGATTTGTAAATTTGTTACCGTTTCATTTTTAGATTTATTGATTTTTCATAAGAAATTTTGTTGGGATTTTTATTTTTATTTTTTATTTAATTTAAAAAATATTTGAAGAGCATATGTTGTTCGTGTATTAAAAAAATTAATTAAGCTTTAATGAATGTTATTCTAATAAATCTTACCTATTTTTTTTTTTATAAATGTCAAAATTGTATCAGCTGTAAAGATATACACCTAATTGTAACATTAATATATAGTATTAGGAGACTTGGTGATAACGAACTGAGAATTATGTTCAATATTTAATTGTTGTCTTTTTGTGGTGTAACAAGGATACGCCACGTTTAAAGAAGAAAAATTGTAAAGAAAGGAAATACATTTTTTTTTTGGGTAAAATATCATTTTGTATATAATATTTATGTTTTATTAAAAAATATTATTAACGTTTGATTTCATTTAATTTTGTTTTTAATATTTTTTATTTATTTAATTTTATCTTTAATATTTTTAATTTATGTTAATGTTATTTCTGTAAATTTTTTATTTTGTCTTTAACGTTTTAAATAAAGTTATTGTGTAGGGATTATTTTGACACATATAAAAAATATTAAAAAATTAAATAAAATTAAAAATATTTTTAAGAAAATTACGAACACTAGTAAAAAAGTATCCTTACCTTTTTTTTTCGTTAAATAGTCTTTCATTTTAATTCAAAATAATTTTAAAAGTTTTAAACTTTTTGATCCCACAGTTTTAAACCATAAAATCAAAATGATTCTTATTTTATCATTAAGTTAATACTATAATGAAAATTTTATATGGATTATGATTCATATTCGAATACTTCGGTCTGCAACATCATATCTCGAAACTAACTTTCAAATATAAAAAATATTTCCTAAATAACAAAACCGTTATAAGTGTAAAAACCGGCATAACCGCTTTAGTAAAAATAATAATTTTTAAGTGCTCGAAGTAGATTCAAAATTTTTAATTTGAAAATAAAAAGGTAAAATTTGATTTAGTAAAATTTTTTGAGTTGGAAAATATAACCTTTTTGAAAAGTTTTTGTTAAAAAATGCGTACTGGTGCCTAAGCTGGCAGTACCGGCTCTAGTCTGTCTAATATCGCGTATTTTGAAAAATAAGATTTTGAAAATTGATTTATTATTTTGAAAGGATAAAAAATAATTTAGAATTAAAAACTGGACATTAATCTTAAAGATTTTGGTCCAAAATGAGCCAAACGGACTAAAAACACTTAGCGTGTTGGACCGGGCTCAAGTGGGCTCAAGTCCAACATATATATGGCTTAACTAATGAGCTTTGAGCTCATTTTCCATCACAAAGAGAGAAAGAGGCGCGGTTTGAGAGAAGAGAGGAGAAAAGGTGATGTTACTATTTATCATCACTTTTCGGGAGCCATATCTTGAACTACGGAGCTTCGATAGCCGTTTGTGGCCACGCGAAACTCTCGTCGAGCTCTTCATTTCTATTTAAGAAAATTTGGTAAAAATCTAAGCTCACACTCCAATTTCCTGTCCTAACATTTTTTCATTTTTGGGTTTGGTCTTTGAGTAGATTTTGTGATTTTGTTTGTTTAGGAGTGATCTAACATTGAAGTATTATTGGGTTTTGCTCCTAATGTCCTTATGGGTAAGGTAAGTCTCTTCAAACTCTTGTGGTTTGATGTTTTGGTTAGGCATAGTGTTGATTCTTAGTATGTTATATGTGTATAGCTTGATAGTTGGTGAGTTTTGGAAGTGGTGTTGGTGCTTGAGGCTTGTTGATCTTGTTGGAATCAAGCTTTGGGTGTTTGTGCATATTGGGAATCGGCCAAGGTATGATTTCGGTTTTCTTTATGCAATATGTAATGCTTCTGGATACTTAGTTTAGTTGACCTTAAGAGAGGATTGAATGTTGGGTGTATGTTTAATTATATATAAATTTGATGTTTGATGATAAGTTATATGGAGGTGGATGATAAATGTTGTGATTTATTATTGTTGATGAGGGTTTGATGATATTGATGATGAGTGGGAGGTTGATAAGGGGTATGAGGGTTATTGGTGTTAATGATATATTATGATGTTGGTTGATATTGATAGATGTGTATGTTGATTGTGGTAATATGAATGTTGACAATGATTGCTAATGTTGAGGTTAATTGATGAGGAGTATGAATATTGATTTTGATGACAATTGGTGAAGGTTGTGAGTTTTATGAGGATAATGTGAGGAATAAACATTTAGATGGATTTTGTTAATGTTAGATATTATTTGGTGATGGTTATTGAAATTGATGAGGACTTGTAGTAGTTGTTGATGTTGTTTTGGTATTGTTTGGGTTATGATTAGTTTGGTTTTGAATTAGGAGTTTTGGTAAAATTGAGGTTTAGAGATTTTTGGTTAAAAATGGACTTTTGGTGAACTTTGACAGATTATATCTTGAGCTACGGTTTTTGAAATTGAATGAATTTTATATCAAACTAAAGATAATTCAAAGATCTTTAAAATGATATAGATTTTGTAGAAATCAGAATTTTGTAGAGAAAGATATGATCATCGAAAGTTAGTGCCAGAAATCTGAAATTCTGTGATGTTGCAGAATTGTGATTTCTGGTTTGTGTGCGCACGCACACACTGGTGCGCACACACACCTTACGAATTTTGCAAGTTGTGCGTACACACAGCCCCGTGCCCACGCATACGTTGGAAGGTGCTTTCTATTGAGGGCATTCGCACGCCTTGTGCGAGCAAACAGAATTGGAAAATTTTACTCCTGTGCATACGCACACCTCTATGCGTACACACACATCTTGAAAATTCTCCTGGGCGTGCGCACGCACACCTCTGTGCGTACGCATACTGTCCTGTTTTTTAATGAAAACCTTGTTTTTAACTGTTTTACCTTTCAGGCAAGCTTGCAAACTTCTGTAACACTTGTTTAAAACCTTTTTTCCAGTTTTGAGGTCTTGAATCAAAGGAGAAAATAATAAAGGAATAAATATGGGTATTGTTAGTTATGAGTTTAGAGCCGGTGACATAGGTTTGGAATGTTTGTATAATTTTCTAGCTTGAATTGGTGAATGTTGGGTTGTGAAGTTTATGGTTGAAGAGATCATTGAGAAAAGAGAATGCTTATGATGAATTTGAAAAGTGAAAACCAGTGATGGGATGGTTATGATGAATTGAGAACTTGGAAAGGAATGATGAAATTATTAGATTATATGGGAGTGTACGGAGCCTGTATCTCCGGCGTGGCAGATTTTTCTGCTGCATGACTAATTGTTGTTGAGAGTGTGTGGAGCCTATATCTCCGGCGTGGCAGATTTTTCTGCTGCATGATTAGTTGTTGTTAAGGGTGTGCATGGCCTATATCCCTGGCGTAGCAGATTTTTCTGCTGCATGAGTAGTTGTTGTTGTTTCCTTCTTTGCTGCATGAAGTGTGCGGGGCCTATATCGCTGGCTTAGTAGACTCCCTACTGCATGAGTGTGCAGGGCACTATATCTCTGGCGTGGCAGAAAAGGCTACATCTGGAAGGATGTGTCGGGTTGGTATTTACGGACTGACAAGTGATATCACGAGCCAATAGGACAAGCATTCATCATATGCATCTCTTATGTGTTTGTTTGCTTTGATTTCTTAAGTTTGTCTAATTGTATAATATGCCTACTTGCTTCTTGAATTAATTGTGATATATGAATACTACCTGTGTTTTACTTGATTGCATTATCTGTGATTGCCTGATGCTGAGAAGGTTAGGTAGGCGGTGGCGATGAGATCGCATGGAGGGTAGGTTGGTGAAGGTTGTGGGACAGCGGTGACTAATTTTAGTTAGAAATCCCCTAAGATTAGAAAACCCTGTATATTGTTTATGGTATTTATTTATTTATTTATTTTTTATAAGCGTGGATATCTGTATCAGTTTGAAGTTCTAGGATTGCCTTTGGCGTCCCGGAACCTTACATCTAGCATATTGGGTACTGTTACCATATTGAGAACCTCCGATTCTCATACCATATGTTGTTGTTGATTTTTCAGATGCAGGTCATAATTCACCTCGGTGAAATTGCGGACATGGTGACAGAGCGGAGTATGGTTTCTTCTTGGTTTATTTCTATTTTATTTTGTTGTAGTATTTTCTCTCACCCTTTCTGTTTTAGACTTTATGGCCTTAGAGGCTTACATGAGAGATAAGTTGTATAAGCTGTTTTAACTCAAAGACTCTGTATTTTCTGTTTGTAACTAGTCGGCCTAAACTCCGCAGGCTACGACTAGAGTTATTTTTTTATTACACTTATGTATATCTGTCTTGACTATTACTATATTAAGTTTCATGTTGTACCTTGTGCCTTTACGCTTTTAGTTATCGAGTGTGGACGCCTCGCGCTTGTAAATCCGCTTTATTGATTTTGAATTTTATTCTTTCATCGGGCTCCTAGTGTTATTATCTCCTTCTATATTTATTAATGTATAAGCTTTAGAACTGTCGTGACACTTTGTTATTATTTACTTTACGGCTAGAGATAAGGTTTAGGGTAACGGGGTGTTACATTTAGTGGTATCAGAGCGGTTCGTCCTCGTGAGCCTGAGGGATGGACCGATTGTGCTTCGTTGCACACTCTGGGTCATTTTTCTTTCGTGCTATTTAGGATATCTGTTTGATGTGCATAGCATGCTTGTTTGTGAGTGCCTTTGGGGACAATTGAAGCCATGAGCTTGAGATATTGAGACTGATCACCTTGATATCGATTGTTTGGTGTGGAAAGGAAACCTGAATGGCAACTCGCGGACGAGGTTAATCACGTTAATGGAGAGGTAGTGAGGATGACTAACTTAGCCAATGCGTTACGAGCTCAACATGTTCCGAAAAATCTGTTCGTGGAGTTTGCGGCATATTGGTTGATGGGTGCGGCTTAGCACTAGTGGCAACGGAAGTAACGACGGATGCTTTTGTGGTTTTTAACTATGATTTTCAATTTCTAACTCGTATGGTCTTGAATCTTGTTGAAAAGGTTTTAAAGCTACGGTTTTTGAAAGGTTTAATTACTCTATTGGTCCCTATAGTTTCGGAAAATTTTCAATTAGGTCCCTATACTTTTTTTCCTTTTAATTGGGTCCCTATACGTTATTTTTTTTCAATAAAATCCCTACCGTGACAAAAACGTCTAAAATAACAGAATATTCTCTTAAAAAAATAAATATTCTCTCTTTTAGGATAGCAGGACACTCTTATATTTTTAAAATTCTAAAAAAACCCTTTTCACTTCGACACTCACATATCCTTAGCCCTAACCTCTTCATCGAGCTCTCTCCCCGGATTTGCCGCACGGTGCCCTCTCGCCGCGCCTCCTCCTCTCGGCGTCCCCGTCGTGCCTCGTCCCTTGTATTCCACTCATCCCTTGTATTTTGCTGCGCCTCTGTCCCTCTCTCCCTCGCCGCGTCTCGCCTACGTGCCTCAGTGCTTCCCTCGCCTCGTCGTGCCGTGCCTCCGCACCTCCGCTCCGTCCCTCGCGCTTGGTTTCGCTGCCTCGCACCTGCTCCCGGGGCTTCCATTTCAGACAGAGCCCAGGACTAGGATTGAATAGTGTGGCTATTGACAAAATTGCATCAATATGACTCTAAGATTGAATAGAATGTCTAATAGATGATCATCAGATAGACACTACCTATCTAATAATATCTCTCTTCTTTAGTTTCTTGCATGTTCTAGGAAATGGGTATGTACTTCTTAGCATGTGTGCGTTATGACATAGATATTTTAAACTAAGGTTAGGGGTCTGGAAATTGTTTTGTGTTGAATCTATTACGAATAACTTGTTTGACAAAACTAAAGTTAGGTTGCTTGGATTGCTGGTGAAGATGTTTTTGGGTCATAAATCTTGGTATCAATAAAATTATAGAAGTGAAAAAAGGTGGCTTTTTCATTTGGTAAAACTACGGTTGACAAACTATCATGAAGCAGGGATTTATGCCTTTGCTATGTGGTTATTTTTCATTACCTAAATTTGTTAAAAAGAAAAAGAATTTGATGCAAAAATGATCATTTAATCATTTTCTATTATATGATTTTGTTGCAGTCGAGTCTTCATTCATGGAGGCCTTAGAGGGGAATTGACCCAAGTAATCAGAATTTTTTTTTATCCTGAATTTTATAGAATCATTCTATTTGATCAGGTTAGGTTTTGAACTGCTTTTAGCTAAAGAATGCTCCACCCTTTTGAATAATGAAATTTATTCTCTGTCAGCGGGGTACAATTGACGACATTGAAAAGCTACGAGAATACTTGGATAAGTTGCAAGAAGTGGTTATGGTGGATTTGTTCAAGACAACATTTTGGAAGTTCCTTATTTTGACTATAGTTGTTCATACACTTTGGTTTTATCAACATGCAGAGGACTTTGAGGATTTAACACAAATGATCAAATTATTGTTTTAATTTGTAGTGAAAATAAGTTATTTTATATTTTTTGCGTTTGTTGTTAATTAAGTTAGAAAAATGTGTGGACTGACTCTCTGCACTTCTTTAGCCGTTTCCAAGATTTCATGTGTTGAAAGAATTTTATCAATATAAATTTTGAGTATTTGGTATGATCTTTAATTTGTTGTGTCATTTTAAGTATCGATCACCATTACCAGCTGACTAAGTGAAGGCATCAAGTGATTTTGATTATGGAGGTAGGTTCATAAGAGATGGTAAGGAAACATGTCTGAATTTTTCTTTAAAAACTGTTAGGAAGGGTATGTGAATTGAATAGGTTGACAGAATGTTTATTCTATGAACATATTTGGTATGGTTGTTACATTTTCTTTTAGGTATTGGTTTTATTGTAGCTGATTATGAGGATGGAGGCTGGGATCGCAACATGGGAAATGCTAGGGGTGAAGGGACAGAGTAAGAGGATGTGATTTTTGTGGATACAACCAAGATGTCTCCTCAAGGATGTACTACAAGATGCCGTCTTTTATTCAAATGTCTTTTTTCTATATAGATGAGATTAGACAGAATTATATATCTTGCAGTGTTGATTATTTTGAGGATTTTCAGAAAATACTTGATAGTTTATAATGTAATGAACATAAAAAATATCTATATTTATGATATTGTAACAATGATGTAATGAACATAAAAAATAGAATTACTTTAAGTAATATAGTTTATGTTTGTAATTATTTTGTTTTCTATTAAGTGATATTAATACTAATTGTGGTCATATTATTATCAATCGATATTATGCAAGGAAATTTTTTTATCAAGGTTGCATGTACAATGCATTTCAATTTGACATTATTAGATGTGAATATTAAAGATTATTTTAACTTATTTATTGAAATGGAGTATATGATTCCGTGCAAATGCACGGGGATTCGACTAGTATAAATAAGCAAAGGAATGATAGTGACAAAATAAAATGGATTATAAGAATATTTTTCATGTCTTAGAATCATTGAATAGGGATTATAGGAATATCTTTTATTGGATATTTATAGTTTCACTGAATTTTCAATTAAGTCCCTATATTTTTTTGCTTTTCAATTAGGTCCCTAAGGGTATAAAAGTAATTTCACAATTCACTAACATTTTTTTGACGTTTAACATTAATAGGGACTAAATTGAAAAAAATAACGTATAGGGACCCAATTAAAAGGAAAAAAAAGTATAGGAACCTAATTGAAAATTTCGCGAAATTATAGGGACCAACAGAGTAATTAAACCTTTTTGAAATTGACAGATCATATCTTGAGCTACAATTTTTGAAATTGAATGAATTTTATATCAAACTAAAGATAATTCAAAGAGCTTTAAAATGATATATATTTTCTAGAAATCAGAATTTTGTAGAGAAAGATATGATCGTCGGATGTTGGTGTCAGAAATCTGAAATTCTGTGATGTTGCAGAATTGTGATTTCTGGTTTGTGTGCGCACGCACACCTTACGAATTTTGCAAGTTGTGCGTACGCACATCCCTGTGCACACGCACATGTTAGAAGGTGCATTCTGTTGAGGGCATTTGCACACCTTGTGCGAGCGAACAGAATTAGAAAATTTTACTCTTGTGCGTACGCACACCTCTATGCGTATGCACACATCTTAAAAATCCTCCTGGACGTGCGCACGCACACCCTTGTGCATACGGACACTGCCCTGTTTTTCAATGAAAACCTTGTTTTTAACTGTTTTACCTTCCAGGCAAGCTTGCAAACTTCCGTAACACTTGTTTAAAACCTTTTTGTCAGTTTTAAGGCCGTGAATCAAGGGAGAAAATAATAAAGGAATAAATAGGGCTATTGTTAGTTATGAGTTTAGAGCCGGTGACATAGGTTTGGAATGTTTGTGTAATTTTCTAACTTGAATTGGTGAATGTTAGGTTGTGAAGTTTATGGTTGAAGAGATCATTGAGAAAAGAGAATGCTTATGATGAATTTGAAAAGTGGAAACCAGTGATGGGATGGTTATGATGAATTGAGAACTTGAAAAGGAATGATGAAATTATTGGATTATATGGGAGTGTGCGGAGCCTATATCTCCGGCGTGGCAGATTTTTCTGCTGCATGACTAATTGTTGTTGAGAGTGTGTGGAGCCTATATCTCCGGCGTGGTAGATTTTTCTGCTGCATGATTAGTTGTGGCCGAGCTTTTGGCGACCAAACAAAACAATGACAATGAGAAGGACGACCACAAAAATGTCAACGACAATAATCCTAACGAAGAACACCATTCTGAGTCAAACATGAAGATGGGCGGAATGCCCCCATAAAACAGAAAGGCAGAGAACCAGTTCCTTTTCTGAAGAAATAATGAATTTTGAAGTGCCAAAAAAATTTATGCTTCCAACAACATTGACGCCCTATAAGGGGGGATTGGAGACCCTAAAGTGCACGTCACTAAATTTGAATCCATGATGTTTCTTAACAGTGCTTCTGACCCTATCTTATGTCGATCTTTTCCTACTTTTTTGGACGGAGCTACTTTACTTTGGTTTTTCTAATTTGCCTGCAGGTTCAAATTCAAGTTTCGACGAATTCATCGATCTCTTTATAAACAACTTCGCAGGATCCAAAATCTACGTGCAGGACTCAGACTACCTCAGCACAATTAAACAAGGACAACACGAAAGTTTGAAGGAGTACATGACACGGTTTGCAACAGCAACCATGGAAATTCCAAATCTCAATCCGGAGGTACATTTGCATGCCTTGAAAAATGGTCTCCGCACTGGGAAATTTCAAGAAGTAATAGCAATAGCAAAACTGAAAACATTAGCCGAATTCATAGACAAAGCAACAGGACAAATTGAGATTGGGGAGTTAAGAGAGGCCAGGAGGATAGAAAAACCACCATCCTCCAAGCTCCACTTCTTCATGATTTCTCACTCTTGCATGCTTCTTTCTCTGCTTTTCCAATCCATCCTTGATTTCTAAACTTGAAATCACTTAACAAAGATATCAAGGCATCGAATGGAATTTAAGAGAATTAAAATTAACATTTTTGAAGCGTAAAAAGCATTTTTTTATATTTAGGTACAATTTAGAGGGAAATCACAAAAGTATGCTATTCAAGTGAATAAATGTGAGTTTATATGATGAAATCCACTCAATTCAAGGCAAAATTTATCATCAAATATTAATTCATCAATTCTCTCACACTTAAACAATAGCATGTCCTCATGCTAATAAAAAAGGAGAATGGTAAAAAGGAAGACAACTTATTAAATGAAACTACCTATATGCATCAACTACATTAATCAATGCTATAATATCCTATTGATTTGGCAAAAACAAACAAATAAATTTTCAAACAAGCATATAGACATATAGGGCTAGAACAAGGAATATTGCAATGCAATCACAATCCAAAGAATTGATTGGAGTTTCATAATAAAGCAACTTGCAAGATAACACAAAATAAGAAGTGGGTGTATATAATTGAGTAATCGAACCCCTCACTGGATGTGTATACACTCTAGTCGCTCAGTGTTTAGGGTTCAATCACTTAATTCTCCTCTAATCATACTTTCTAGTATTTGCTCTTCATCTAACAATCAACAAGTATTGGATGCATGAATACAAGTATCATGAGGTCTTTAGAGGATTGTAATGGAGTTAGGTTTAAAGTAGGATTAATATGATCAAGTACAGTGGACTAAAAGATTAAATCTTTGATTAGCTTAAGTACCCACCTAACCTATATCGACCTACTTACTAGAATGCTATCTAATTACCCATTACTCTCTTTTTACACACATTCGTGATATATATATATATATATATATATATATATATATATATATATATATATATTTTCTTTGGGATAATCTTTGTCCTCCTTTTTATTATTTTTCTCATTTCAGCATTCATTTTTCATCATTTTTTTAAGAAATACACCCCACACTTAGATGATAAATACACCTTAACCCAAACTAATCAAAGATGCAATTCAAGGACATTAATGGTTTTTTGCTCGAGGCTTTGTAATGTGCTAAAAATTAGAACAAAAGGAAATTATAAGGCTCAAAAGTGGTTCACAATGGTAGATATAAGGGTGAGGCTATATGGTTGAATAAGCTTTAAATTCAAACAATGGCCTTATTCATTCTAAATGCATCCAAACATCAAATATTGGACATAAAGAATCAAGCAAATCTAATATTATAATCATAGAAAGAGCATAGCACTCTAGAATAAAAATTTATGGTTATAATATGCAACCACACATTAAAGGCTCAAATCTCACTTGTTTCTTTTTTCTATCTCTTTTCTATATTCCACAAAATAATTCAAGCAAGTTTAAAAAGGATTTTATGAATCAAATCAATGGAACGCCCTAAAAAGAGATTTTCTTGAAAATTTGTGTTATTTTTACCAAATTTATTTTCTATGCATGTATGTGGTGCGCGAAATTGAACTCCGCACAACTGAACCGGCAAGTGCACCGAGTCGTCCAAGTAATACCTTAGGTGAGTGAGGGTCGAATCCTACAGAGATTGTTGGATTAAGCAAGCAATGGCTATCTTGTAAATCTTAGTTAGGCGATTAGAAAAGATGATTGTTTATTTGAAAGCATAAATAAAATAACAAATGTGAAATACCAGATTGATGTGAAAACGGTGATAGAGATTCAGTTAAGGCTTCCGAGATGCGTATTCTTTCTGGATTAACTTTTCTTACTGTCTACTTCAATAACGAATGATTCATTCAATGACAGCCGTAATTAACTAACTTATGTAGCATCCTCATCAAGTTAGTCTTTTCTAAACCATAACAGTCCACCATATCCGAGCAACTCATGTAGCATCCTCATCAAGTTAACTCATGGCTTCCCACTATAGCTGAAGGTGAAGCTCTAAGCAATCCACTCCCCTTCGCGATCCTACTCAAAACACCACAGACAAGGTCGGATCTTCTGGATCAGGGAACGTTGCTTCTCAGAATCTACTTTAACGCCACAGAGACCTCAGTAACCCACGGTCAATGGAATTTTATGTCACTTATCCAAAGTCACCCAGGCACGCTCTTGGAATCTGCAATGCACTCTCTAGTTGTGGTTCAATGCTATCCGGGTCAGGACTCACACGGAACCCATGTAGAACAAAGATGATCATCACGGATCATCCTCAATTCATGAGATGAAGAATGAAAATTCACAAGAGAATGGAATCAAACCTGTATTGAAATAGAAATAATAATATTATTAATCCATGAGAATCAGCAGAGCTTCTAACCCTAACTTAGGAGGTTTAGTAGCTCATAGCTTACAGAAAGTGATGTAAAATGTAGTGATGGAAGAAGATGAGGCAGAAGATCCTAAACATGGGTGATCTTCTCCTTTAAATACTAATCTAATAACTAGAGATGACAGAAATAGGATAGACTAGACTAAAGGTGCGAAAGTCCACTCTTGGGCCCACTTTGGTTGAGTATTTGGGCTGAGCTTGGCGTCCATCTTGAGGAATGGGTGTTGAATGCCCATTGGGGGGGATGATTGGCACTGCCTTGTGTCTCTTGGTGGCGTTGAACGCCAGGAATGGGGTGGAATGTGGCGTTCAACGCTGGCTTAGGTTCCTTTGAGGCGTTGAACGCGAGAAAGAGGGTAGTCCTTGGCGTTCAATGCCCAATATGGGCAGGCTTCTTCGAAGAAAAGTATAGACCATTATATATTGCTAGAAATCTCTGAAAGTTAGCTTTCTAACGCCATTGAGAAAGCGTCATTTGGACCTCTGTAGCTCCAAAAATGATCGTTTGAGTGCATGGAGGTCAGAATCTGACAGCATCTGCTACGCTTTCCTTGCCTCTGAATTGGACTTTGCCAAAACTCCTCAATTCCAGCCAGATATTAATTGAAATCATCAGAAAACACAACAACTCAAAGTAGAATCCAAAAATGTGAATTTAGCACTAAAACCTATGAAAATATAATAAAACTTAACCAAAATATAACTAAAATAATATGAAAAATGATGCCAAAAAGCGTATAAAATATCCGCTCATCAAAACACCAAACTTAAATTGTTGCTTGTCCCCAAGCAACCAAAAATAAAGTAAGATTAGAAAGAAGAGAATGATACAATAAATCTCAGAATTTTCGATAAAGCTCAGTTCCAATTGATGAGCGGGGCTAGTAACCATTTACTTCTGAACAGTTTTAACATCTCACTATCCTTTGAAGCTCAGAAGTGTTGGTGTCTTTAGGAATTCAGAATCCGGATGATATTATTGACTCTCTTAGTTTAGTTCTTTTTTATTCTTGAACACAGCTTCTTTTAGAGTCTGGCCGTGACCCTAAGCGTTTTGTTTTCCCGTATTACCACCGGATACATAAACGCCACGAACACTTAACTGGTGAACCCCTTAGGATTGTGATTCATCTTTGCTAGAATCCCCAGCTAGTGGTGTCCAGAGTTCTTAGGCACACTCTTTTGCTTTTGGGATCATGACTTTAACTGCTCAGTCTCAAGCTTTTCACTTGACACCTTCACAACACTACAAGCATTTAGTTAGGGGAAGCAGTTCATTTGAACTTTTTAGGCCAAGATTTTGTTTCTTTTAGACCCTCCTAACCATTGATGCTCAAAGCCTTGGATCCTTGCTCTTGCCTTTTGGTTTAAAGGGCTATTGGCTTTTCTTTTTCTTTTTTCTCTCTTTTTTTTCGCAATTCTTTCTCTTTTTCTTTCTTTTTTTTTTTTTTGCTGCTTTTTCTTGCTTCAAGAATCAATATTTGGATTTTTCAGATTACCAATAATACTTCACCTTTTCCATCATTCTTTCAAGAGCCAACATTCTTAACTCCAATATCAAATAATTCATGCATTCAGAAAGATAAAAATAATGCCACCACATCAAATAATTGGACTATTATTATTATGTAACTCAAGTTCATGCATCTTACTTCTCTTTTTCACATAAAATTTTTTTTTAAGCATGGTGAGAGATACATGGGATATTTCATAGCTTTAAGTCATAAACAAAGATGATCATGCACTAGAAACAGGAAACAGACAATGAAATGCAATGAAAAACAGAAAAATAACATAAAAATAACATAAGTAAGGGGGTAATGGAACGTGACCACCTTAGTGACGGCGGCTATTGCTTCCTCTAGTGAATCCAATGGAGCGTTTAAGCTCCTCTATGTCTCATCCTTGTCTCTGTTGCTCCTCCCTCAAAGCTCTTTGATCTTCTCTTATTTCATGGAGGATGGTGGACTGTTCCTGGTACTCCATCCTCAGCTGATCCATGTTGGAACTCAATTCTCCTAGAGAAGTGTTTAATCGGTCCCAATAGTCTCCAGGAGGAAAATGCATTCCTTGAGGCATCTCAGGAATTTCTGGAGGTGGCTGCACAGGCCTTTGTGCAGACTCTCTTACATGCTCCATCCTTCTTTTAGTGATGGGCTTGTCCTCCTCAATGGGGATGTCTCCTTCTATGACAATTCCAGCTGAATTGTATAAGTGACAGATAAGATGTGGGAACGCCAACCTTATCTGGGTGGAGGGCTTTTCAGCCACCTTGTATAACTCTTGAGGTATCACCTCATGTACCTCCACCTCATCCCAAGCATTATGCAATGAATCATGATGGCTCGATCAATAGTCACTTCGGACCGGTTGCTAGTAGAATGTCATAATACATAGACTGTCTCCTGCTGTCTCCTGGAACACAAACTACTGCTGTCTCCTGCTGCACATTAAAAATGAGAAAAGGAATATATGCATATGCATATGCTCATTGGTGCGCAGAAATTGTGATTACACTTTGATTATGTAAAATTCATTGCTCTTTCTTTCCCTGGTGATGGCGCCAAAAATATGATGCCAATACCATGGTTCACAACTTCGCACAACTAACCAGCAAGTGCACTGGGTCGTCCAAGTAATACCTTACGTGAGTAAGGGTCGAATCCCACGGAGATTGTTGGTATGAAGCAAGCTATGGTCACCTTGTAAATCTCAGTCAAGCGGATATAAAATAGTAATGGAGTTTTCGAAAATAATTAATAAAATAGGGATAGAAATACTTATGTAAATTATTGGTGAGAATTTCAGATAAGCGAATAGAGATGCTTTCATTCCTCTGAACCTCTGCTTTCCTGCTATCTTCATTCAATCAGTCTTACTCCTTTCCATGGCTGGCTTTATGTGATACATCACCACTGTCAATGGCTACTTTCGGTTTTCTCTCGGGAAAATGATCCAAATGCCCTGTCACGGCACGGCTAATCGTCTGGAGGCATCACCCTTGTCAATGGTTTCATCTTATCCTCTCAGTGAAAATGGTCAACGCACCCTGTCACGGCATGGCTATTCATCTGTCGGTTCTCGATCATGCTGGAATAGGATTTACTATCCTTTTACGTCTGTCACTACGCCCAACAATCGCGAGTTTGGAGCTTGTCACAGTCATTCAATCATTGAATCCTACTCGGAATACCACAGACAAGGTTTAGACCTTCCAGATTCTCTTGAATGCCGCCATCATTCTAGCTTACACCACGAAGATTCCGATTAAGAGATCTAAGAGATACTCATTCAATTCTAATGTAGAACGGAAGTGGTTGTCAGGCACGCGTTCATAGGGAATGATGATGATTGTCACATTCATCACATTCAGGTTGAAGTGCGAATGAATATCTTGGAAGCGAAATAAGATGAATTGAATAGAAAACAGTAGTACTTTGCATTGATCTTTGAGGAACAGCAGAGCTCCACACCTTAATCTATGGAGTGTAGAAACTCTACCATTGAAAATACATAAGTGATAATGGAGTTCATTGGTCTCGGCCCCAGAGGGGAACCGGAGTAACCAAGACTACTATGATCCGAAGATAAAACTCAGGATGTCTAATACAATAGTGAAATGTCCTATTTATAATAAACTAGCTACTAGGGTTTACAAAAGTAAGTAATTGATGCATAAATCCACTTTCGGGGCCCACTTGGTGTGTGCTTGGGCTGAGCTTTGAGTGTTGCACGTGTAGAGGTCCTTCTTGAAGTTGAACGCCAGCTTTTGTGCCATTTTGGGCGTTCAACTCTGGTTTTGGCTCCTTTTCTGGCGTTGGGCGCAGAATTGGGCAGAGAGCTGGCGTTGAACGCCAGTTTGCGTCGTCTATTCTTGGCCAAAGTATGGACTATTATATATTGCTGGAAAGCCTTGGATGTCTACTTTCCAACGCAATTAGAAGCGCGCCATTTCAAGTTCTGTGGCTCCAGAAAATCCACTTTGAGTGCAGGGAGGTCAGAATCCAACAGCATCAGCAGTCTTTCTTCAACCTCTGAATCTGATTTTTGCTCAAGTCCCTCAATTTCAGCCAGAAAATACCTGAAATCACAGAAAAACACACAAACTCATAGTAAAGTCCAGAAATGTGAATTTAACATAAAAACTAATGAAAACATCCCTAAAAGTAACTAAATCCTACTAAAAATATACTAAAAACAATGCCAAAAAGCGTATAAATTATCCGCTCATCACAACACCAAACTTAAATTGTTGCTTGTCCCCAAGCAACGGAAAATAAAATAGGATAAAAAGAAGAGAATATACTATAAATTCCAAACTATCAATGAAACATAGCTCCAATCAAATGAGCGGGACTTATAGCTTTTTGCCTCTTGAATAGTTTTGGCATCTCACTTTATCCATTGAGGTTCAGAATGATTGGCATCTATAGGAACTCAGAGTTCAGATAGTGTTATTGATTCTCCTAGTTCAGTATGATGATTCTTGAATACAGCTTCTTTATGAGTCTTGGCCGTGGCCCTAAGCACTTTGTTTTTCAGTATTACCACCGGATACATAAATGCCACAGACACATAACTGGGTGAACCTTTTCAGATTGTGACTCAGCTTTGCTAAAGTCCCCAATTAGAGGTGTCCAGGGTTCTTAAGCACACTCTTTTTTTTGCTTTGGACCTTGACTTTAACCGCTCAGTCTCAAGTTTTCACTTGACACCTACACGCCACAAGCACATGGTTAGGGACAGCTTGGTTTAGCCGCTTAGACCAGGATTTTATTCCTTTAGGCCCTCCTATCCACTGATGCTCAAAGCCTTGGGATCCTTTTTATTTGCCCTTGCCTTTTGGTTTTAAGGGTTATTGGCTTTTTGCTCTTGCCTCTTGGTTTTAAGAGCTTTGGCTTTTTCTGCTTGCTTTTTCTTTTTCTTTCTTTTTTTTTTCGCCTATTTTTTTTCTGCAAGCTTTGTTCTTTGCTGCTTTTTCTTGCTTCAAGAATCATTTTTATGATTTTTCAGATTATCAAATAACATGTCTCCTAGTCATCATTCTTTCAAGAGCCAACATATTTAACATTCTTAAACAACAACTTCAAAAGACATATGCACTGTTCAAGCATACATTCAGAATACAAGAAGCATTGTCACCACATCAATATAATTAAACTAAGTTCAAGGATAAATTCGAAACTCATGTACTTCTTGTTCTTTTGAATTAAAATATTTTTCATTTAAGAGAGGTGATGGATTCATAGGACATTCATAACTTTAAGACAAAGTTACTAACTACTAATGATCATGTAATGAAGACACAAACATAGATAAGCACATAACATTGAAAATGAAAAACAGAAGAAATAAGAGCAAGGAATGAATCCACCTTAGTGATGGTGGCGTTTCCTTCTTGAGGAACCAATGATGTCCTTGAGCTCTTCTATGTCTCTTCCTTGTCTTTGTTGCTCCTCCCTCATTACTTTTTGATCTTCTCTTATTTCATGAAGCATGATGGAGTGCTGTTGATGTTTCACCCTTAGTTGTCCCATGTTGGAACTCAATTCTCCTAGGGAGGTGTTGATTTGCTCCCAATAGTTTTGTTGAGGAAAGTGCATTTGAGGCATCTCCGGGATCTCATGGTGATGAGCTTCATACGCCTCTTGAGCTCCATGAATGGGCTCTCTTGCTTGCTCCATCTTTTTCTTAGTGATGGGCTTGTCCTCTTTAATGAGGATATCTCCCTCTATGTCAATCCCAGCTGAATTGCATAGGTGGCAAATAAGGTGAGGAAAGGCTAACCTTGCCATAGTGGAAGACTTGTCAGCCACCTTGTAGAGTTCTTGAGGTATAATCTCATGAACTTCCACCTCTTCTCCAATCATGATGCTATGGATCATAATGGCCCGGTGAATAGTAACTTCAGACCGGTTGCTAGTGGGAATGATTGAGCATTGAATGAACTCCAACCATCCTCTAGCTACAGGCTTGAGGTCCAATCTTCTTAGTTGAACCGGCTTGCCTTTGGAGTCAATCTTCCATTGAGCTCCTTCTACACATATGTCCATAAGGACTTGGTCCAACCTTTGATCAAAGTTGACTCTCCTTGTGTAGGGGCGTGCATTCTCTTCCATGTTTGGCAAGTTGAACGCCAACCTCACATTTTCCGGACTAAAATCCAAGTATTTCCCCCGAACCATTGTAACATAGTTCTTTGGATCCGGGTTCTTACTTTGATCATGGTTCTTGGTGATCCATGCATTAGCATAGAACTCTTGAACCATTAGGATGCCGACTTGTTGGATGGGATTTGTTAGAACTTCCCAACCTCTTCTTTGAATTTCATGTCGGATCTCCGGATACTCATTTCTTTTGAGTTTGAAAGGGACCTCAGGGATCACCTTCTTCTTGGCCACAACATCATAGAAGTGGTCTTGATGGGCTTTGGAGATGAATCTTTCCATCTCCCATGACTCGGAGGTGGAAGCTTTTGTCTTCCCTTTCCCTTTTCTAGAGGATTCTCCGGTCTTAGGTGCCATCAATGGTAATGGAAAAACAAAAAAGCTTATGCTTTACCACACCAAACTTAGAATATTGCTCGCCCTCGAGCAATAAAAGAAAGAATAGAGGAAGAAAAAGGAGAAAATATGGAGAAGAGGGGTGAAGTGTGTTTTGGCCAAGTAGATAGGAGAAGGTTGTGTTGTGTGAAAATGAAGAAGAATGGAGGGCTATATATAGGGGAGGGAGGGGGAAAGGTTTCGACCATATGGGTGGGTTTGGGTGGAAAATTGGTTTTGAATTTTGAAGGTAGGTGGGGTTTATGAGGTAGGTTTATGGGGAAGAGTGGATGGATGTGAGTGGTGAAGAGGTGATGGGGAAGAGAGATTGAGGTGATTGGTGAAGGGTTTTTGGGGAAGAGTGTTTATGGGATTTTGTGAAAGAGGGGTGAGAAAATGTGAGTGAAGGTAGTGGGGATCCTGTGGGATCCACAGATCCTGAGATGATCCTGTGGGGTCCACAAATCCTGAGATGATCCTGTGGGGTCCACAGATCCTGAGGTGTTTAAGGATTTACAACCTTGCACCACATTAGGCATGTAAAATGCCCTTGCACACAACTCTGGGCGTTCAGCGCCAGGTTGGTGCCCATTTTGGGCATTCAACGCCCATTTGTTGGCCATTTCTGGCGTTGAACGCCAGAACCATGCCTGTTCTGGGCGTTCAGCGCCTAGACACTGCCCATTTTGGGCGTTCAGCGCCAGAACCATGCTCTGTTCTGGCGTTGAACGCCAAGCAGGTGCTTCCTCTAGGGTGTGATTTTTCTTCTGCTGTTTTTGATTGCGTTTTCAATTTTTATTTTTATTTTGTGACTCCACATGATCATGAACCTATAAAGACATATAACTAAGAAAAATATAGTTAGATAAATAAAAATTGGGTTGCCTCCCAACAAGCGCTTCTTTAATGTCAATAGCTTGACAGTGGGCTCTCATGGAGCCTCACAGATGTTCAGAGCATTGTTGAAACTCTCCAACACCAAACTTAGAGTTTGGATATGGGAGTTCAACACCAAACTTAGAGTTTGGTTGTGGCCTCCCAACACCAAACTTAGAGTTTGACTGTGGGGGCTTTGTTTGACTCTGCTTTGAGAGAAGCTTTTTCTGCTTCCTCTCCATGGATACAGAGAGAGATCCTTGAGTTGTAAACACAAGGTTGTCCTCATTCAATTGAAGGATTAATTCTCCTTTGTCCACATCAATCACAGCTCTTGCTGTGGCCAAGAAAGGTCTTCCTAGGATGATGGATTCATCCTCTTCCTTTCCAGTATCCAGGACTATGAAATCAGCAGGGATGTAAAGGCCTTTAACATTTACTAACACGTCCTCTACTTGTCCATAAGCCTGTTTTCTTGAGTTGTCTGCCATCTCTAATGAGATTCTAGTAGCTTGCACCCCATAGATTCCCAGTTTCTCTATTACAGATAGGGGCATGAGGTTTATTCCTAAACCAAGGTCACACAGAGCCTTAAAGATCATGGTGCCTATGGTACAAGGTATTATGAACTTTCCAGGATCCTGTCTCTTCTGAGGCAATGTCAGTTGATCCAGATCACTTAGTTCATTGATGAACAAGGGAGGTTCATCTTCCCAAGTTTCAATACCAAATAATTTGGCATTCAGCTTCATGATTGCACCAAGAAACTTGGCAGTTTGCTCTTCAGTAACATCCTCATTCTCTTCAGAAGAGGAATACTCATCAGAGCTCATGAATGGCATAAGGAGGTTCAATGGAATCTCTATGGTCTCTAGATGAGCCTCAGAGTCCTTTGGTTCCTCAGAGGGAAGCTCCTTATTGATCACTGGACGTCCCAGGAGGTCTTCCTCCTTGGGATTCATGTCCTCTCCTTCCCTTACAGGTTCGGCCATGGTGCTTATGTCAATGGCCTTGCACTCTCCTTTTGGATTCTCTTCTGTATTGCTTGGGAGAGTACTAGGAGGGATTTCAGTGATCCTTTTACTCAGCTGGCCCACTTGTGCTTCCAGATTTCTAATGGAAGACCTTGTTTCATTCATGAAACTTACAGTGGCCTTAGATAGATCAGAGACTAAGTTTGCTAAGCTAGATGGATTCTGCTCAGAATTCTCTGTCTGTTGCTGAGTGGATGATGAAAAAGGCTTGCTATTGCTAAACCTGTTTCTTCCACCATTATTAAAGCCTTGTTGAGGCCTTTGATCCTTCCATGAGAAATTTGGATGATTTCTCCATGATGAGTTATAGGTGTTTCCATAAGGTTCACCCATATAATTTACCTTTGCTATTGCAGGGTTCTCTGGATCATAAGCTTCTTCTTCAGAAGATGCCTCTTGAGTACTGTTGGATGCAGCTTGCATTCCATTCAGACTCTGAGAAATCATATTGACTTGCTGAGTCAATATTTTGTTCTGAGCCAATATGGCATTCAGAGTATCAACTTCAAGAACTCCCTTCTTCATAGGCGTCCCATTACTCACAGGATTCCTCTCAGAAGTGTACATGAACTAGTTATTAGCAACCATGTCAATGAGTTCTTGAGCTTCTGCAGGTGTTTCCTTTAGGTGAATGGATCCACCTGCAGAAGTATCTAATGACATCTTTGATAGCTCAGATAAGCCATCATAGAATATATCCAGGATGGTCCACTCTGAAAGCATGTCAGAAGGACACTTTTTGGTCAGCTGCTTATATCTTTCCCAAGCTTCATAGAGGGATTCACCTTCTTTCTGTTTGAAGGTTTGAACATCCACTCTAAGCTTGCTCAGCTTTTGAGGAGGAAAGAACTTGGCTAAGAAAGCCGTGACCAGCTTATCCCAAGAGTTCAGGCTATCTCTAGGTTGAGAGTCCAACCACACTCTAGCTCTGTCTCTTACAGCAAAAGGGAAAAGCATGAGCCTGTAGACTTCAGGATCTACTCCATTAGTCTTAACAGTATCACATATCTGCAAGAATTCAGTTAAGAACTGAAAAGGATCTTCAGATAGAAGTCCATGAAACTTGCAGTTCTGCTGCATCAGAGAGACTAATTGAGGTTTCAGCTCAAAGTTGTTTGCTCCAATGGCAGGAATGGAGATGCTTCTTCCATGTAAATTGGAATTAGGTGCAGTAAAGTCGCCAAGCATCCTCCTTGCATTATTATTATTTTCGGCTGCCATCTCCTCTTCCTGTTCGAAAATTTCTGAAAGGTTATCTCTGGATTGTTGTAATTTAGCTTCTCTTAGTTTCCTTTTCAGAGTCCTTTCAGGTTCTGGATCTGCTTCAACAAGAATATTCTTGTCTTTGCTCCTGCTCATATGAAAAAGAGATAACAGAAAAATAATAATAATAGGGGTCCTTTTTACCACAGTATAGAGGTCCCAGTGTGAGTAGAAGAAAAGAAGAAGAAGATATTCGAACACAGATGGAAGAGAGGGTTCGAATTTGGGTGAGATGAAGTATTAGTAGATGAATAAATAAATAGAATAAGATGAGAGAGGGAGAGGATTTTCGAAAATAATTTTTGAAAGAGGGTTAGTAATTTTCGAAAATTAATTTTGAAAAGGGTTAGTAGTTTTTCGAAAATTCAAATAAAAAAATAAAATAATTAGTTTAATTAAAAAGAAATTTTGAAAAAGAGGGAGATATTTTCGAAAATTAGAGAGAGAGAGAGAGTTAGTTAGGTAGTTTTGAAAAAGATAAGAAACAAACAAAAAGTTAGTTAGTTAGTTGAAACAAATTTTTAAAAGATAAGAAGTTAGGAAGTTAGAAGAGATATTTTGAAATCAATTTTTTTGAAAAAGGTGAGATAAGAAGATATTTTTTAAAAGATATGATAGAAATTACTTTTTGAAAAAATTTAAATTTTTAAAATCACAATTAATGACTTGATTCACAAGAAATCACAAGATATGATTCTAGAACTTAAAGTTTGAATCTTTCTTAACAAGCAAGTAACAAACTTGAAATTTTTGAATCAAAACATTAATTGTTATTGTTATTTTCAAAAATTTGATATAAAAATAAGAAAAAGATTTTTGAAAAATATTTTTGGAATTTTCGAAAATAACTAAGAAATTTGAAAAAGATTTGATTTTTGAAAAAGATTTTGAAAAAGATAAGATTTTTAAATTGAAAATTTGATTTGACTCATAAAAACAACTAGATTTTAAAAATTTTTAAAAAAGTCAAATCTAATTTTCGAAATTATGAGAGAAAAGAGGGAAAGATATTTTTTTTATTTTTGAATTTTTATGATGAGAGAGAAAAACAAGAAAATGATGCAATGCATGAGAATTTCAGATCAAAACATGTGATGCATGCAAGAATGCTATGAATGTCAAGATGAACACCAAGAACACTATGAAGATCAGATGAACATCAAGAACTTATTTTTGAAAAATTTTTAATGCAAAGGAAACATGCAAGACACCAAACTTAGAATTCTTTAATGCTTAGACACTAAGAATTCAAGAATGCATATGAAAAACAAGAAAAGACACAAAATATGCAAATGCAAAGATCAAACAAGAAGACTTACCAAGAACAACTTGAAGATCATGAAGAACACTATGAATGCATGAGAATTTTCGAAAAATGCAAGATGCACATGCAATTGACACCAAACTTATAACATGACTCAAGACTCAAACAAGAAACACAAAATATTTTTTATTTTTATGATTTTATAATTTTTTTGGATTTTTTTTTCGAAAATTAATTTGAAAAAGGAAAATAAGGATTTCAAAATTTTTAATATGAATTCCAGGAATCTTGCCATGTTAGTCTAAAGCTTCAGTCCAGGAATTAGACATGGCTCACTAGCCAGCCAAGCTTTCAATGAAAGCTCCGGTCCAAAACACTAGACATGGCCAATGGCCAGCCAAGCTTCAGCAAGATATCAGAATATACTGCTCATTACTTATCAAATATGTAACTTGCCTCTATGCTGATGGTTTGGAAGCCTCAGTCCAAAAGAATTTAGACATGGCTTTACAGCCAGCCAGGCTTCACATGCTTCATGAAACACTAGAATTCATTCTTAAAAATTCTGAATAATTTTTCGAAAACAATAGAAAACATTTTTGTTTTAAAAATATTTTTATATTTTTTTTCGAAAACAAAAGAAAAATTTTTGAAAGATTTTTGAAAAATTTTTGAAAACAAAACAAAAAGAAAATTACCTAATCTGAGCAACAGGATGAACCGTTAGTTGTCCAAACTCAAACAATCCCCGGCAACGGCGCCAAAAACTTGGTGCGCAGAAATTGTGATTACACTTTGATTATGTAAAATTCATTGCTCTTTCTTTCCCTGGTGATGGCGCCAAAAATATGATGCCAATACCATGGTTCACAACTTCGCACAACTAACCAGCAAGTGTACTGGGTCGTCCAAATAATACCTTACGTGAGTAAGGGTCGAATCCCACGGAGATTGTTGGTATGAAGCAAGCTATGGTCACCTTGTAAATCTCAGTCAGGCGGATATAAAATAGTAATAGAGTTTTCGAAAATAATTAATAAAATAGGGATAGAAATACTTATGTAAATCATTGGTGAGAATTTCAGATAAGCGAATAGAGATGCTTTCGTTCCTCTGAACCTCTGCTTTCCTGCTATCTTCATCCAATCAGTCTTACTCCTTTCCATGGCTGGCTTTATGTGATACATCACCACTGTCAATGGCTACTTTCGGTCTTCTCTCGGGAAAATGATCCAAATGCCCTGTCACGGCACGGCTAATCGTCTGGAGGCATCACCCTTGTCAATGGTTTCATCTTATCCTCTCAGTGAAAATGGTCAACGCACCCTGTCACGGCACGGCTATTCATCTGTCGGTTCTCGATCATGCTGGAATAGGATTTACTATCCTTTTGCGTCTGTCACTACGCCCAGCAATCGCGAGTTTGGAGCTCGTCACAGTCATTCAATCATTGAATCCTACTCGGAATACCACAGACAAGGTTTAGACCTTCCGGATTCTCTTGAATGCCGCCATCATTCTAGCTTACACCACGAAGATTCCGATTAAGAGATCTAAGAGATACTCATTCAATTCTAATGTAGAACGGAAGTGGTTGTCAGGCACGCGTTCATAGGGAATGATGATGATTGTCACGTTCATCACATTCAGGTTGAAGTGCGAATGAATATCTTGGAAGCGAAATAAGATGAATTGAATAGAAAACAATAGTACTTTGCATTGATCTTTGAGGAACAGCAGAGCTCCACACCTTAATCTATGGAGTGTAGAAACTCTACCGTTGAAAATACATAAGTGATAATGGAGTTCATTGGTCTCGGCCCCAGAGGGAAACCGGAGTAACCAAGACTACTATGATCCGAAGATAAAACTCAGGATGTCTAATACAATAGTGAAATGTCCTATTTATAATAAACTAGCTACTAGGGTTTACAAAAGTAAGTAATTGATGCATAAATCCACTTCCGGAGCCCACTTGGTGTGTGCTTGGGCTGAGCTTTGAGTGTTGCACGTGTAGAGGTCCTTCTTGGAGTTGAACGCCAGCTTTTGTGCCATTTTGGGCATTCAACTCTGGTTTTGGCTCCTTTTCTGGCACTGGACGCCAGAATTGGGCAGAGAGCTGGCGTTGAACGCCAGTTTGCATCGTTTATTCTTGGACAAAGTATGAACTATTATATATTTCTGGAAAGCCCTGGATGTCTACTTTCCAACGCAATTGGAAGCGCGCCATTTCGAGTTCTGTGGCTCCAGAAAATCTACTTTGAGTGCAGGGAGGTCAGAATACAACAGCATCAGCAGTCCTTCTTCAACCTCTGAATCTGATTTTTGCTCAAGTCCCTCAATTTCAGCCAGAAAATACCTGAAATCACAGAAAAACACACAAACTCATATTAAAGTCCAGAAATGTGAATTTAACATAAAAACTAATGAAAGCATCCCTAAAAGTAACTAGATCCTACTAAAAACATACTAAAAACAATGCCAAAAAGCGTATAAATTATCCGCTCATCACTCATCTGACCCTACTTTTCGAACCCAAACAAATACATACTCTATCTATATATAGCTTAGCTGGCAGAGAAGCCTCTGTAATTCATACTTAGTTACCTTATTTGAGAAATAGCCAGGCTTAATTGAAGGCCATTCTTGTTTTCATTAAATAAAAAAAAAGCTGAATTTATATGCTTATCAAGCTCTCCAATGAGTACATATCTCTTCCCCTGTTTTCTTTTGTGTTCCACTTCAGCTTTTCCCCTTAACAAAGCAAAATTCTTTTACATTACCTTGCTTAACAGGAATTGATTTTTATTTCCTGGAACAGAAATGGGAAAAACACTTCATGTTCTTTCTTTCTTTAATTTTTTTGGGTGGCGGTTATACTATTTCTAATTCTAATATGTTATACATGTATGAATCTGAAATTCTGCTGAATGTGCAGTAATAGCAAGTATTCAATAGTGCAGTAATAACTTTAAGAATGCAGCAGTCACCAAAAAACTTTAAGAATGCAGCTTAATCATCAGTTATAGTTACATTAAGCCTGATCCAGGGCATTCCCATACTTAATCTAAATACCAATTAACTATACGCAACACTGTATAAGACACGGACCATTTAGGAAAAAAATCCTTTGGAAAAATATAACTAGTTGCAATCCTACCTCTTTGGTTATGTGAAAGGAAAGAGGGAGACCCAATTCACTCATCTGTTTGTTAAGTTCAAAATCCTCATGTTCAAGAAGATCACTCCAATCTGCAAAATACAAAGGGAAAAATAAAAGATATATAATGATTAAATAAACTCTCCTGGCACTAGAATGCCAATTAATCTACCATGATTAAGGTGTAATCGTTTGTTATCTAATAACTCTCATTTTCATTAAAACAAACACGTAGTCTTCAAACTAAGAGACACGGTTTTATTTTCAAAAGAAAGATTAAAAAAAAAGAATCACTTGGCAGGAACAAGGTTCGAGTTGTCATTTTCATTGTCATTATCATTACCATTGCCATGAACTTCAGCCGATTTCTAATATCACAATATATATATATATATATATATATATAAGATAACCTAGTTAAGTGATGAATTGAAACGAAATTAAAAGGAAAAAGGATTACTGTAATTCATAGATCAGATCAAGCACACAGATTGGAAAACCTAGCTAGGAATATATGTCACAGAAAACATGAATATTTGAATACATGGACACAATAGTTGTTGAAAAGATAAACTGTGTGGCAAAAAGAGCTATGCGACGACGGTGATGAAGGAAGAAGACGCGACCGAGAGCGGTGGAGAGGGCTCTACGATGATGGCGACGAAAGGAGCAATGTGATGAGAGTGGCGTCGGAAGAGATCATGCGATGCGAGCGGCGGAGTGAGCTCATGCGATGCGAGCGACGTCGGCAGCGGCGGAGAGAAGAAGTAGCTTGTTGACAGAGAGAGGAAGAAGCTCATTTGATTTGGGGACAATGCTTAGATTTAACTCAATTTTTTCGACCGAATATTTTAAATTATAGACAGATTTTATGTCTGTAATAATTTAACAAAACGCATTGTTTTTATTCATTTAAATACAAACGGATTTTCCGTCGATAACTATTTCTCACGGAAAAAATAATTTTTTCGATAGAATTATTGACGGATTCTCTTTTCTGTCTGTAATTTATGCTAATTTATTTTCCTTCGTTTCCGACAGAAATTTTTTCGCAAAATCTGTCTATATTTCTGTGAAATAAAATCTATTGAAAATATCCGTTTATAATAAATAATTTTCTAGTAGTGTACCTAGTACGAGTGAGACAAATTAAAATGCATAACTTCAAATAGAATAAAATAAATAACGAGAATTTTATCCAAATCGGTCCATAAGGTTGTTAAAAAATCTCAAACAGTCCGTTCGAATCATTTATGTTAATTATTTCTAAATTAATAAATTTTAAGTGCTAAAATTTTTTGTCTAATTATCTCACTTTTAATTGCTCTTTTTTTTTTTTCACTTATGAGTATTTTATTATATTCATTAACTAATTAACATCTTAGGAGTTTATTAGGTATATACATAATGGTATTTATAATGCAAAGACCCGTTAGAATTAGTTGTTATTATTATAGTTTCTATATCACATTAATGTAGGTATCATAGTTTAATAATTAAATAATTTTATTTTGTATGACATTTTAATGTTAAGATAAAATTATCTTTTAATATATATTTTTTCATTTTTTGTATTCATTATTTATTATATATTTTTCAATAATATTTTCTAAATAATAAAAACATTATAAGACTTTCACATTTCAGAAGAAGCCAAAAAACTTTCGAAGGAACTGTTTTATGTATTTTGAATCCTATGAGACTAAAGTGTTCAATTTAAAAAAAGTTCAAGCACTATTTTTTATAATTACTCACTACTAGAAAACTAGTTATTACAGACGGATATTTCTGACGGATTTTATCCCACTGAAATACAGACGAAATTTCAGAGGGATTTTTTTGTCGGAAAACAAAAAAATAGATTAGCATAAATTACAGACAAAAAAAATCCGTCTATAATTCTGTCGGAAAAATTAATTTTTTTCCGTAAAAAATAGTTACAGACGGAAAATCCGTCTGTAATTAAATAGACAAAATGCTTGGTTTTATTAAATTATTACAGACGGATTTTCCGTCTGTAATTTAAATTATTCTGTCGAAAGAGGTGAAAATAAGGGTATGAAAATCACGTTCTCCTCGATGCCATCTTCATTTTACAAAACACTCCATCCTTCATCCACGCCGCTTCTCACCGATTCGCTCCTAATCCTTCATCATCGGCGCCTTTCGCCCCTTCACCGCCGTTCCCAAAGCTCCATCACACCCCTTCCCCAATCTCTCTCTTTCAGTTTCGATGCTGATGAATTTCGCTACCTTCTTCACGCCGTTTTCTGTCGCTGCTCGCTAAAGCTCGTCAGCGTCGTCGCCGCCGCTTCTACCTCTTCTTCTCGTCACCGTTGGTTCAGGTAGGTTCCGTCATTCCTTCAGATTACATTGATTTTCTTGCAATTGTATCTGTTCTGTTCTCAAAACAAATTTAGGGTTTTATTACAGTGACAGATATGGCAAGCTTTCTGTGAACGAACTCCCTTCATTCTTCTCTTATTTGTTTCCTCCCTATGACTGTGTAACCCTTTCTAGTCTCTGCCATTTTTTTTTCTATTGAATTGAAATTTTGGATTGAACTAACCTGTGTATTAATCCTTGGTTTATATATTCCAGTGATTTGGTTGTAGCTTCTCCTGTGGAGGATTACTTTTTATACATTGATGATCTGAAAAATCCTGATAAGGTTAGAATTTTGTTCAAATTACTTTTCTACTTTATCTCCAAAGAAAGAAACTCTTTTGACTCGATTCCTTTCCTCGTCATTGTTAATGGTAGGAAGAAGCTGAGAAAATTACACAACCATATTTAGATGCTCTTGGTGAAGACTATTCTGTTTGTTGCCTAGGTAATGAATGAATCACAGTTAGTGTTAGCCTACTGGTTATTGAAATTATGCAGTTTTATTTGTAATTATACCTGAATCCTTTTAAATTTTACTGTAGGAACTGCTTTTTTTCCTTTGCAAAGCTGCATGAACCATTCCTGTAGTTCTAATGCCAAAGCCTTCAAGAGAGACGAGGTACGTTTCGAACTGAGTCAATCGGTACCTGGTTTAATTTGATTCTACAAAGATATGACTATCTTTGTAGTCCTAATCTTTTTGTATGCAGGATAGGGATGGCCAAGCAACCATAATCGCAGTAAGGCCGATTCGAAAAGGAAAAGAGGTTGGTTTGTGAAAAATGTTTTGTTATTATGACTAAGCATTATTGTGTATGTCAGCCAAAGAAAAAAAATATCTAAGATAAGGTTCAAGACACTCCCCTAACACTATCCCTCGTACTAGTCTCGTTTATGATGCAGGTACCCTTCTTCATTACTTTGTTTTTGGGGGAAAGCTGCTTTTTTTATGGATTTCAATTATCATCTGCTCCCTCCTATCAAAAAACATGGATCCTTTTTTCTTCTTTCTAACTATGCTTTATTGCTTTCCCAGTACCCTTTCCCCCATCCCATTCTGCTACTGCATAAACAAAATTAAACACTTCCATTCAACTACAGACTGCTCCAATTTTCTCATTCTTTCTTTTAAGGTTTGCCGAATTTCATGATTTTTCTATCATTATAAATTTACTCTCAGTAAGTTAGCCAATTTTGTGTTTCCTTTTTTCCTTCAGTTTTTATGTACTATGTTGGTTCTATTTACATTATATCAGATCCAAAAACCAAGCTAAATGCAATTGTCAATGTATAATCAATCATGTTCAATAAAGTGGTTAAAATTTGAAGAAGGAATGCTTCACATTTCTTTGCATTGTTGCAGCAACTGAGACAAGATACCTGAATGCTAGCAATCGAGAACTATGCCCTCCGAATGAAGCTAGAGTATCTTCTGATAATCCTGATCCCCCACCTCAGGAGAATAAGGCTCCTTGCTCACTTCTTAAATTTACATTTCAAGAACTTAAAGCTGCAACCGGAAATTTCAGACCGGATAGTATTCTTGGGGAGGGTGGTTTTGGTTATGTTTTGGCGCCATTGATGAGGTTTTGATGAAGACAAAAGTGAAGGCAGAGGAGATAGGGATAATTGTAACAAATTGTAGCTTGTTGAACACAACACCCTCTTTGAGTTCAATGGTTGTGAACCATTATAGGCTTAAGGATGACATTTTGAGTTATAATCTAAGTGGCATGGGTTGTAGTGCTGGACTTGTAGCCATTGATCTCGCTAAAAGACTCTTACAGGTACATCAATTTCAACATATATACTTGTAAAATATACTCTCTTTCTTCTTCTTCTTATTATTATTTTTTAATTAACAGTTTATTTTCATATTTATAATACTATATTGAGAGAAAAAAAATATATTGTGTATATTAAAATTAATTATTATATATTTTATATTAATATTTAATTTTAATAATTAATTTTAATGTATATTTATCAACTAACAGCTAACATGGTTGACTAACAAATTAGAAACTACAAATAAAAAATGAGGTTTAGTTTTTTTAATTTGCTATGCATGGACTACTAATAGGCTTAACTTGGCTACAGGTTTCATAATAAAGTCAACTATATAAATAATATGATGGTGAATTTTATCTTTGTTGTGGTATTTAAATTGTCTAATTTATTTTTTAAAATAAAAAATAAAATATTTAAAATAAAAAATAAATTATTTAAAATTTATTAAATATTAAAAACTTGAAGCCAGATAGTCTTCAGGGCCATAGAGAATGGGTGGTTAGTAAATATCTGCCTTTGGGTTAGTAGATTGAATTCATAAAGAATTGCTTAGGACATGCTGGTTCATTAGGATAATGTAAAAGCCACCACTGACTTTGCTCAAAGGTACTTCTATTGCCATCTATGGCTGCCTTCAATTGCCCCTCTTTCTTTCTTTCTTTCCATTTTTTTCCCTTGTCTTTCCTTCCGAATTACATTGTCCATTTGATGCTTAACTGTGCAGACTAGACAGAACTATCACAGAGGACACTGAAAGACCTCATTTAGCATATTACAACACCAGGTGCTGTCAACCTTTACTTCATGCACTTATGTAAAACTTTATATATCAGCAAAGTAAAATACAAACACACATCATTACCTTATTTTGAAACAAACCTTGATTTTTTTAGCTGAGTAGGAACTCTTATTCAAGTAAAACAAACCTGAGATTCGTACCCAGATTAATGCTTTGAAAATCTGGGCTAATGTACACTGTTCCTTTCCATGTTATTTCAGCAGTTGCAATAGTCAATATGCCTGGCAAACCCTTATCACTTATGATGCCTGCATACGCCTGTGCCTGCAAGCATGGGCAAGAGGCTGCACTGAGGCACCGGAGTTTTTGAAAGATGAGTGCCTGGCTCTTCAAAGTGCCTTTGGGTGGGTTCCATTTCATTTTAAAATTTACGCTTCAGTGCCTTCATCTTTCGCCCTCAATCATTTATCTTGTCCCTTGAATTCTATAGATTGCATGACTTCTTGTTGCAACCTCGAGGTGTAAAAGTAAAACCAACTGAAGGCATAAATGCAAGGAATTCAGAACAAACATTTCCCCTGAAGATGAAGAAGGTTGTAGGCAAAATAAGAGTGGAAGGTAATTATACATCTAAGCAGAATCATATAGCTCACTTATCCAGTTATGCGTTCATGATATTGATCCTCTTCCAACATTGCAATTCAGAATCATATCACCTGATGTGCTATATGAATAAATGCAGTGAGGAAACTTCGCATTATACCAAGACGCAAACTTCAAATACTAGTTCACAGAGAGGTTCAATCTACATACAAGCTGGGAGGGAATACGTCCGACATGTTTCATCATTCGTGAAAAGTGGCATAAATTCTATGAAGTCAGCCTCATCCTCAATGGGATTAGAAGGTTAGTACTTCTTCTGGAAGATTTCTATAACTATTTCTATAACTATTCTAAAAACGTTAGACAGATGCTGTGTGCATACCCACACCAAACCTTTTTTACAACTTAGCTTCTCCTCAAACCATGATGTTTAATTTCTCCCTAGGACTATTTTCTGTCTAGGTTCAATGAACATGACACCTTTTTCTTTTTTCATATTTTCTAACTTTATGGTTATATAAGACCAATGCTCTTTTTTCTTTTCTCAGTGAGGAAAGGAGCTGAATTAGATCTTGAAGGGACAAGTGCCAACCCACTTTGTTTCTGAACTCATGAAGACATGAACTTGGCTATGTTTTAGCCTTCATCATCTGCTTCATTCTCTGAGTGAGTTCATTGGTATATGCTTCTTTAATTATTTCTTCTTATTCATGTTGTTGATTCATTCCATATATAATTTTATTATGGATTATGTATTCTCTTCTTTTCGGTTCTTATTTTGTCATCTAAATAAAAAGCAGGTTGTTAGACTTTGATATGAACTGAAAATACTTAATCATTTCTAATATTTTAAAATTTTGGGATTCTGGTCTATAAGAATGTAGATGAATATAATTATGTTGTATAAAGTCATAAACTAAAAGGATCTGATAGATGCCAATTAAGTTGTTTCATAATCAGTAATAGAAAATTTGAAATGTAGAAAACAGAATACTAATGTTTTTATGCTCATTTTCTATATGGAAAGGAAGCAAAATCTGCAAACTAATGTTTATTTTGTTTGAAATCAATCATCATAGAACTCTGTCTTCACTCTTCAAAATTTGCAACAATCTCTTTTTACAACATGCAAGATTATTAACAAGTTCGCGAGTTGTGTCATATGATTGAAGTTTATCTAAGCTGCGTCTCTGAAGGCTTCTTCTCTGCATGCTACCTCTCCCAGTAACTTTATCTAAGATAAGGTTCAAGCAAACTCAGATCAGGCTATGGTTTGGAATCAGCTCAAAGCAGGATCCTTCCAGTAAGTTTCGAGTTTCTTTTAGTTTTGCTTCCTGCTTTCTTGTTGCGACTACATTTGAGTTGAGTTGAATGGTATGTTCTTGACAGGTTCAATGAAGACTAACAGGGATATGAAGTTTCTGTATTTCATTTATTTTTGTATTCATAATGTGTTATACCTGATATAAAAATTTAGGCAATATTCTTTGTGTGAGTTGTTATACTGGTTACATGCTTTATTATTTTTTCACTGCTTGCTAAAGTTTCAAGTCTTTTTTCTTATGTAGATACCACCCTCCTCCTCCCTTCTTATGTGATGTGATGAGAGAATAAAGATTAATGTACCTCCAGATACCATGTAGTAGTGCTTTGTGTTTGTTGAAGAGAAGGTTATATATATAGATATTAGATTAGATAGGAACAATGAAAAGGTACATGCTTTTACAATAAACATGTCACCATAAACATGCTTCTTCTTCTTCTTCTTCTTCTTCTTCTTTTCAGGATGTATAGTGTGGCCCTGGAATTGGATTCGCATCAGATCATGCTTCTGCTTCTGTGGATTGTGTGGTGGCAAGGTAGAATACTTCTTCAAGAAGGAACCTTGATGCTGTTGAGAGAGCAACACATAGGGAAGAGGTATTCTTCTTTCTCCATCATCATTTTCTACTTCAATTCTTACTGTTTTCTTTTTTTTTTATTTAATTGATTCATTTATGTTGTTTTTTCTTCAGACATTGCATTTTCATGTTCATATAATTGTTGTGAATTAAGGCCTCTTCTCTTTCTCAACTCAATGACAGTTCTTGATTGCTTAATTGATCAAAGACTTGTATAAAGTATCCAGTCACTGAATTGAATCTGAGAAATCTATGAAAGAGTTCCAAATTGTTGCAGGCAGATACTTGAAATTTAATCAAAAGTAACTGCAATGGTAACAATTCCTTTTTGGTTCTTTTTTCTAATAATTGCAGTGTAGATCAGATATAGTAAGGTAGACATCCTCTACTCAGAAAGTGGGAAGCAGCGAATAATTTTGATGGACCAAGAATCTCAAGAAGCAAGTATATTGCCATCATCACTAAGAAGTTCAAAGAAAGAATGAAGCTATCCATAAATTAGGATATTAAATCTTGATGAGTCCACTAGTAATTATTTGTCATCTAATGTATTTAGATTGTATTATTGTATGGAAATAATATAAAGAAAGCGTTTTGTACTCACTGGTGTGTTTTTATATTTATACCATCAATAAAAATTTGTATTTATTAAATTTATATTTATTTTGTATGAAAATAAGTTTATTTTGTAATTAGAAAAATAAAAAAAATTCTATTTTATCTTACTGACGGATTTACAGACGGATTTTCTGTCTGTAATTAGAGTGTAAGATGATTTTCCAAAGTTCAAATTACAGATGGAAAATCTGTCGGAAAATCCGTCTGTAATTACAGACGGAAAATCCGTCAGAAAATCCGTCTGTAATTACAGACGAAAAACCCGTCGGAAAATCCGTCGGAAAGTTCGTCGCCTTTGGGAAATGGATAGAAAATTTACAGAGGGAAAATCCGTCGGTAACTGGTAAAAATCCGTCTGTAATTTTCCGACGGAAAAAAATCCGTCGGTAAATAATTTCCGACGGGGCTTTTACAGAGGGACAAAATCCGTTGGTAATTTCGTCGGTAACCAAAAATCTGTCTGTAATAAAGACTAAATCCGTCTGTAAATCTGTCTGTATTAATCAATTTTCTAGTTGTGACTTAATAAATAAAGATTATAACTGCAAATAAGAAGAAAGATTTTACAGAAAAATTTTCCAAAAGTTTAGACACTTCATTTTTTTTGGTTAAGAATTATGAGTCATTCATTTTTTAAAAAATGTGAAAAAGTATATTCCAAACAAAACGTCATCATTTTATTCTCAATAATGTTATTAAAATATGAAAAATACAAAATAATCAACTATTGTAAGCTTTTAACACGAGATAAAATTGTTAAACCTTATAAAAGTACTTTGGTAAATAATTTATTTTGTACCAAAGAAAATATTAAGACATAACTCAGTCTTATACATTTTATATTAAACACAATACAAAAATTTATTAAGTCTCTATCTTTTACTCTCTATCTCTTAGTCTCAATCTCTCCTCCATATATTACCATATGTTCATTGGTTCTTAAGGCTAATGGTTTTTATAATATGTTATTCTTAGTTTTCTATGTTGAACGAAAAAGAAATACTTTTTTCTGCAAACAAATAATTTGTGATTATTCTGACGTTATTTTGTATGCTTAAATTTGGTGCAAAATTGATTTATAAAAGAGTGATGGGTATATTTATAAAATTTATAAAGTATTAGTTTGACTAAAACGTATTTTTCTTTGTAGGCTTTGTTGGAAAATATAATTTTAGTAGAGTTATCGATAGAATTTATAAATTTATAATTTTTTTACTTTAATAGAATTATATTTTTTACAATTTCTTTTAGAACTTTTATACGAATATGTGTTGTTTTAAAATTTTTACAAATTTGTTCTTCGTGGAAACAATTTTTTTAGACGTCGGCCGAAATTGTACATTTGAAAGAGTGATTTATCTTCAAACAAATTGTAATTTCAGGAGAATGATTTCTATGTTTTATGAATATATACCTTGTTTTTATATATATATATATATGTTCAAAATTTTGGCACGAAATATAATCTCTAAGCAAATAATGGATATATTTGACAATTTTATAGTTTGTTATATCAATTGGAAGTTATTTGTTATAGGTTAGGTTACTCTGTTCATCGTTATAATTTTACCAAATTAACAATTTGGTCCGTTTAATTTTTTTCTTTTCAATCGAAATCCTACACTATTTTTAATTTTTTAATTAGATCCTTTTTAGTGTAAAAAGTATTAGAGTTAACTGAATATTTATCTGTAAATTAAAAATATCCACAATTAAAAACCTAATTAGATCTTTGATTATATTTTTTGAGAGGAATATTCCATTAATTTTAACAATTTTGACATAAAAAAGACTTAATTATAAAAGCAAAATCAGTGTATGGACTCAATTGAAAAGAAAAAAAATATAAGACCCTAAATATAAATTTAGTGAAATTATAAGTACCAATAGAATAATAAAAACTTTTTTTATTTTCACGTGAGAGTAAAATTTTGTATGCAAGAATATCACACCAATTTTTTTAAAATATCAATTTTTTTTGTCCATTCGGGGCAGTCCCTTGTGAAGCTCCACGTTTTCCTTAGCTTGACTCTGTGACGGATCTACGGACTTGCTATAAGTTCGTATAACGCCTTCCTCTCAAGAGGACACCACACTGTATGTTGTTGTTATTCAGAATTTAATACATCCATCTATTTAACACGAGACAAAGGCACCCATCGAATCCCAAAATGTAAGACGTGTGTTATGCTTTATGTCGACCCTAGGCCACCACTCCACAAGCATTGCTGAGGTTGCCGCCATTCAGCATGTTGGGGGCTCATAGCTCAAGCAACACAACGTGAACGTTATTCATCGGATCTTTCAGGCAGTAGGACACAACAAAGGCTACCACAATGGCCAGATGAAACTCTGTGTCAGTTGTCTATTGCAGAGTACCAGCAAGGAGGTAAGTCTCTGTAACCTACACCAATGTGTTGTGTAATATTTTCCACCTCGTTTGGGATTGCATCGCATCCGATATCGATATTCTTTAAAGAGTTCAATGGATCTTGGCCATTTTTTTAACAGGACTATGCTTCATACCGGAGCGGCGGAGCTTAACAAGAGCAAAGTCGCCATATGGACAAGACGACTGACTTCTCCAAGGCTGCTTTGCAAGAAAATCAACCGCCCACCGCTAGTTTTCCAAGCACAGCCAAGAGAACTCACAGAGAGGGGAGTAGTCCAAAGGCTCCTGATATCGGTCCCCCCAGGACCTGGCACCCCAAAGATCCCTGCAACGGATAGATACTCTCTAGACCAAAACTTGGCCCGTGAGGATGCTGTCGCTTCTTTGATCACCAAGCTATTTGTTGGAAAAACTCAACAAAGGTTCAAATAAGACCCTATCTAACAGCGGAAGCACCAAAAATAATTTTTTCACAACCTGTGAAATTAAATGGGCAATACCAAAGATACTCCAAGCAGCAAATATAATGGCAGAAATTAAATAATCAGACACCATAATTTTAACGTGGAAAAACCCCCAAAAGAGGGACAAAAACCCACGGGACCTAGTCCAGAAAAATCTTCCACTATTAGAATAATGGGTACACAAATAGTTTTCCTAGTAGCACTAGGACATCTCAACAATCAACAAAATACATCATCAAAATTGATGGAATCAACATAAATCCTCCACAAAAGTGGGTATCTCAAATTAGGCAAAAGAGAAGACAATACAACTAGTAAGTTATATCCTAATGTTCATCTCTACACCAGGAATAACATACTAAAATTTTATAAGAAATGGAGTAAGTTTACCAATTCAATCGGATCAAAATGGCATTGCTCTTTTCCCTCCAAATTCTTCTTCTCTTCGGTGCAGTAACTCTCCTCACTTTCTCTGTATCTTTTGTTTCAAAAATGAGGGTTTTAAAATCTCTCTCTCACCTTACTGTGGCTTAGCCACTTTCTTTTATTATTTCCTTTTTTGTTTTTAATATGTGGGCCCCACTTAGTTGGGGACCCACCAATAAATCTCCCCCTCACCAACTCAAGTGGGGATAGGCTGCTCCACCAAGCCTGCCGTCTCTTTGCAAGAATCAAACTTCACTACAGGTAAACTCTTAGTCATCATATCTGAACCATTATCATCAGTATGGATCTTCTCAAGTGCATATGACTTCATCTCAAGCGCTTGATGTATCCAATGATACCTCACCTCTATGTGCTTTGATCTGGAATGAAACGTCAGATTCTTGCTGAGATGGATAGCACTTTGACTGTCACAAAATAACACAAACTTCTCTTGATTGATGCCTAAATCTTGTAGAAATTTCTTCATCCACAAGAGTTTCTTAGAAGCTTCAACAACAGCAATGTACTCTACCTCTATAGTAGACAAAGCAACACATTTCTGAAGTCGAGATTGCCACGACACAGCTCCCCCTGCAAAAGTCATCATATAACCAGAAGTAGACTTTCTTGAATCAAGATCCCTAGCCATATCCACATCTGTGTAACCATCCAACACAGGTTGGCCACTCCCAAAGCATAAACAAACTCTGGAAGTGCCATTAAGGTATCTGAGAATCCACTTCATTGCTTGCCAATGTTCCTTGCCAGGATTAGAGAGAAACCGACTAACAACTCCAACGGCATGAGCAATATCCGGTCTGGTGCAAACCATAGCATACATCAAACTGCCAACTATAGATGCATATGGAATCTTCTTCATTTCTGCTTTCTCTTTCTCACTTGTAGGACATTGCTGCAAACTCAGCTTGAAATGATTAGTAAGTAGAGTACTAACAGGTTTGGAATTACTCATGCTAAACCTCTCTAAAACCTTCTCAATGTACTTCTGCTGCGACAACCACAGTTTTCCATTCTTCCTGTCACGAGTGATACTCATGCCAAGGATTTTCTTTGCAGGACCTAAATCCTTCATAGCAAAGGATCTGTTCATGTCTTTCTTATGACTTTCAATCTTCTTAGTATCATGACCAACAATCAACATGTCATCAACATAAAGCAAGAGAATTATAAAATCACCATCAGAGAATTTCTTAACATACACACAATGATTAGAAGAAGTCTTACTATACCCATGACCTTTCATGAAGGAATCAAACTTCATGTACCACTGCTTTGGCGCCTGCTTCAGCCCATATGACCTCTTCTTCAACTTGCATACAAGGTGCTCCTTTCTTTTAACCTCGAAATCCTCTAGTTGCTCCATATAAATTTTTTTATCTATGTCACCGTGAAGGAATGCAGTCTTCACATCAAGCTGCTCAACCTCTAAATTCAAGCTAGCTGTCAATCCAAGCACAACTCGAATAGAGGACATCTTCACAATTAGAGAAAAAATCTCCTCAAAATCAATACCTTTCTTTTGCTCAAAGCCTTTCACAACTAATCGAGCTTTGTACCTTGGCTGTGAGACGTTTTCATCCACTTTCAATTTGAACACCCATTTATTCTTGAATGCTCTCTTACTCTTCGGGAACTTCACCAATTCAAAAGTATGATTCTCATGCAAGAATTTCATTTCTTCTTGCATGGCCTTCAACCAATCTTCCTTATGCTCATCAGACATAGCTTCCTGGTAGTTCTCTGGCTCTCCAGGCTCAGTGTTCATCACATACTCATGAAGAGAGTATTTCTGAGAAGGATGACGCTCTCTCGTAGATCTGCTCAATTCAGGCTCAACTGGTGGTTCAGGTAGAACTTCAACATCTGGTGGAACTTCTGTATCTGGCACCTCAGGTTGAGGTGTAGGTTCAGCATGCAAATCATCACCAACATTATCAACTTGTACATCTCCTCCATCAACAGGAGTTCTAGTGGAAGGACTAGGTTCATCATTAGCAGAACGTCTAACAGTTATTGGCTTATCTGTCTTCTCAAGATCTTTAATAGTTTGGTCTTCAAAAAAAATCATATCTCAGCGTCTAATTATCTTCTTGCTCACAGAATCCCATAATCTGTAACCAAAGTCTTCGTGACCATAACCCATGAAGATACACTGCTTTGAATTTCCATCAAGTTTAGACCTTTCATCTCTTGGAATGTGAACAAAAGCCCTATAGCCGAACACTCGCAAGTGACTATAGGAGATATCTTTCCCTCTCCAAACTTTCTCTAGAATATCACCATTAAGTGGAACTGAAGGAGAAAGGTTGATCAGATCTAATGCAATCCTCATCGCTTCACCCCAAAAGGATTTAGGCAACTTTGCATGAGAGAGCATACATCTGACTCTATCATTGATAGCGCGATTCATTCTCTCTGCAACTCCATTATGTTGAGGAGTCTTAGGAACCGTCTTCTCAAGCTTGATCCCATGTCCTTTACAATACTCTTCAAACAGACCTCTGTATTCACCACCATTATCTGCTCGAACACATTTCAATTTTCTTCTTGTTTCTCTTTCAACACTTGCATGAAAGTGTTTGAAGATATCGAGCACCTGGTCTTTAGATTTCAAAACAAAAACCCACACTTTTCGAGAATAATCATCAATAAAAGTAACAAAATATGATGCACTACCTAGTGTCTTAGCATTCATAGTGCAAACATCAGTGTGAACTAAATCTAGAACATGTGATCTCCTATGAGGTCCAGAACTATGAAATGATACTCTAGAATGCTTTCCAACAAAACAATGAGTACAAGTATTTAAAGTTGTACCTTTCACAAAAAGTGAGTGCTTCTTGGCTAAGACGCTTAGTCCTTTCTCGCTCAAGTGACCAAGATGTATATGCCACAAATCAGAAGAGGAATCATCAGCTACATTCACCTCTTCTTTGCACAACTTTGCTTGCAACCAGTAGAGAGTAGTGAGACTATTGTCTTCTTTAGCAACAATGAGAGCCCCTTTGGTAATCTTGCATTTTCCACTACAAAGGAAGTGCAATACCCCTCTTGATCCAATGCTTTCACTGAAATAAGATTGAACCGCATATTTGGCGCATGCCTAACATTCTTCAACTGCAACTTGCATTCCATGTTAGTTTCAAGCCATATATCACCCATACCAATGATATCACACACTCCTTTATCTCAAAATTTGATCTTGCCAAAATTTCCATCCGTATAGGAAGTGAAAAATTCACGTTTCGGAGTAACATGACATAAGGCACCAGAGTCCATAATCCAAGTAGAATCATCACAGACAAGATTCACATAATTTTTATCATATATGATAAGAACATCTTCATAAACAATAGCAGCAATTTCTTTATCACTATCTTTACCTTTGTCTTCGTTTATTCCTCTTGATTGTTCTCTTTTCAAAAACCTACAATACCTGGCCTCTTGATCTACCCCGGCTTGCCACAATGGTGACAAATGAACTCCTTTCTTAGCTTGTACTTTCCTCTTGACTTGCTTCGAATCTCTGATTTGTCGGAACTGTGAGGTTTTCTACTTTGATTTCTCCCCCGTTACTCTGAAATAAGTACTTCTGACTGGGAGGAGGCATTAGTCAAACCTCGCTCTTTTCTTCTGGCTTCTTCATTCAACATGCTCTCTTTAACCATTGCTAACGTCAACTTTCCATTTGGAGCTGAGTTAGTTAGTATCACAACCAGAACTTCCCAACTATCAGGCAAAGAGCTCAACAACAACAAGGCTTGCAACTCATCATTCAAAGTGATTTCATTATTTGTCAGTTGGTTCACCGTCTCCTAAAAAAAGCTCAAGTGCTCCGGTATTGATTTACCTTCAGTATACTTCATATTGACAAGCTTCTTGATCAAGAATGCTTTGTTTTGCACATTCTTCCTCTCATATAACTCCTTCAATTTGTTCCACATCTTCTCGGCATTCGTTTCGGTGTCAACATGTGGATACACGCTAAGATCAAGCCATTGCCTAATCAAAGCAACTGCCTTCCAATTCAGCTTCTTCCATTCAGCATCGAATTTAGTACCTTTGGATTTATCCCCCTCCACAGGATCATACAAGTCCTTGCTATACAACATATCTTCCGTGAGGGTCTTTCAAATTGAATAATTTTGGGAATTCAATTTGACCATATTCGGTCCATGAGTATTTTCCTTCATTTAATCAGCACAGAGATAAACAACCAAAGCTTTGATACCACTTTGTTGGGAAAACTCAACAAAGATTTAAATAAGAACCTGTCTAATAGCAGAAGCACCAAAAATATTTTTTCACAACCTGTGCAATTAAATGGGCAATACCAAAGATACTCCAAGCAGCAAATATAATGGCAAAAATTAAATAATCAGACACCAGAATTTTAACGTGGAAAAACCCCCAAAAGAGGGACGAAAACCCATGGGACCTAGTCCAGGAAAATCTTCCACTATCAGAATAATAGGTACACAAACAGTCTTTCTAGTAGCACTAGAGCATCTCAACAATCAACAAAATACATCATCAAAATTGATGGAATCAACATAAACCCTCCACAAAAGTTGGTATCTCAAATCAGGCAAAAGAGAAGGGAATACAACTAACAAGTTATATTCTAATGTTCATCTTTACACCAGAAATAACATCTAAAATTTCATAAAAAATGGAACAAGTTTACCAGTTTAATTGGATCAAAATGGCATTGCTCTTTTCCCCCAAAATTCTTCTTGTGTTCGGTGCAGTAACTCTCCTCACTCTCTCTATTAAAATCTCTCTGTATCTTTTGTTTTAAAAAATGAGGATTTTAAAATTTCTCTGTATCTTTTATTTCAAAAAATGAAGGTTCTCTCTCACCTTACCGTGGCTTATGTCACGGTAAATTTTAGAAGGTTAGATTTAACAGTGTTTGTATAGTTTTCTGGAGTGTTAGAGAATACTCTAGATGGTTCCGGAATGTTCTAGAATATCCTAGAAGGTCCCGGAATACCCTAGAAGGTTCTAGAAGACTCTAGAAGGCCATAGAGTATTCTAGAAGAGTGTAGATGTATATAGAAGTATAAAGAATGGTATGGAATTATCTAGAAATATTTATAGAGTTGTGGTATGATAGATATTTGTAAAGAAGGTTCTGGATGATTAATCTGGATCGTTGATTAGATTTAATCCTAACCATCCATTGAGGAGGTGGATGGCTATAAATAGGGGTGAGAGTTAGAGTTTGGGTGTGTGTGAATCATTTATAACCACACTTGAGCAATAAAGTATTCTTCCACCAAAACTTCCTTTCTCTTGTGTTCTCTTGTATTCTTAGCTTTCTTGCTAAGTATTGAGGGTTAGGGTGACTTGGTCTTAGCTCAAGAGGTTGAGTAAGTCCTAGTGCCGGTACGGTAACGTTGGAGTGTGTCCAAGGCTGTGACAATTTGGTATTCGAGCAAGGTTCGAGAGGGAGCACAAGTGATTTGTGGGTATGGCTTCTAGTATCACCATGGAGCATATTGAGTCTCAAAGGGGAAGGAATGCTATTCCTTCTCAATGGGGAGGCAAAAAGGTTCGTTCTTCAAGTGAGCCTAGAGGTAAGGACTCTAACTTCCTAGAAGAGAGAGTTTTTGTGTTGGAGAATGTTCTATCCTCTATGGATGAGCGTTTCCAAAGGATAGAACATGATAAGGAGACCCTCGAGGCTCACGTGTTAGGAGAACTAGATGCTTTCAAAGAAAGCATGCTCCAAATCAAAGAGAAGCTTGAGAATTCCTTAAAGCTATTTGAGGAAGTTCGAGTTTGGTTCGAGGAGGCAAAATTTTGACCAACCATTATAAGGGAGACGACAAAGATTGATCTCCCCAAGCCAAAGGAGTTCAAGGGCGTAAGGGACGCTCGCGAGGTGGAGAACTTCCTATGGCAAATGGAGAGGTACTTCGAAGGCCAAGGGGTGGTCGAAGAAGTAATAAAGGTACGCACTGCAGCTCTCTACCTTTCTGATAATGCTACTTTGTGGTGGAGGAGAAAGTGCGTAGATAGGGAAAAGGGTACTTGCAACATAGCCATATGGGAAGATTTCAAAAGGGAGTTGAAAAGGCAATTCTTCCCTGAGAATGTGGTTTATGAAGCAAGGAAGAAGTTAAGGGAGTTGAAGCACAAGAGTACGATTAGCAACTACGTAAAGGAGTTCACTACTCTCACGCTTCAAATCCCCAACTTAGCATCAGAGGATGCATTGTTCTTCTTCATTGATGGACTCCAACCTTGGGCAAAGCAAGAACTACAAAGAATGAATATTAAGGATGTTGATGAGGCCATCGTGGTGGCCGAATCACTCATTGAGTATTATAGGGGAGACTCTAAACCCAAGTCATCCTCCAAGCCTAGTTCTACTAAAGGTGGGGGAGACAAGGGAAAGAGTTTCTCAACCAAAAAGGAAGGAAAATACTCTTCAAAGAAAGAGTACGAAGAAAAGAAAAAGGCTTTCGTGCCCAAAGGAGGATGCTTCGTGTGCAAGGGACCACACCAAATGAAGGATTGTCCCAAGCTAGGGACTTTGGCATCTATCGCCGAGGAACGAGAAGCTCAAACTCAAGTAACTGAGTGTGTTGGATCTATCCAACACATGAATGCTGTGAAGGGCAAAGAGGCAAGCAATACAGAAAAGAAAGGCTTGATGTATGTCAAAGCCTTTATCAATGAAAAACCCGTCATGGCTATGATCGACACTGGTGCTACACACAATTTCATCACGCCTGATGAAGCAAAGAGGCTTGGGTTGAAGATCACCGAAAAGAATGGCTGGTTCAAACCCGTGAATACCAAGGGTGAACCCCTTAAGGGAGTAGCAAAAAGGGTTGAGATGACTCTTGGTTCTTGGAAAGGCCTTGTGGATTTCTCAGTAGCACCCATGGACGATTTTAAAATAGTCATCGGACTCGATTTGCAAAGGAAAGCAAATATAATACCTATGCCATACTATGACGTAGTATGCGTCATGGAGAAAGGGTCTCCATGCATGGTCCCTACAGTCTCTAAAGTTGGCGGACCACCGATACTGTCTGCCATGCAACTCAAGAAAGGGTTCAAGAAGGGAGAGACTACATATTTATCTCTATTACAAGAGGAGTCAACATCCGAAAGAGAAGACGTTCCTCCCAAAATCAAGGAAGTCCTTGAAGAAAATAAGGATGTGATGCCTCCCGAGTTGCCAAAACAACTACCATCTAGGAGGAAGGTGGACCACAAGATTGAATTAGAGTTAGGAGCAAAGCCGCCCGTCTCAACACCTTATAGGATGGCACCGCCAGAACTCGATGAGTTGAAGAAGCAACTCAAGGATTTGCTAGATGCTGGGTTCATCCGTCCATCAAAGGCACCTTATGGCGCACCAGTCTTGTTCCAAAAGAAGCATGATGGTTCATTGAGACTATGCATCGACTATCGAGCACTTAACAAGGTAACCATCAAGAACAAATACCCCATTCCTTTGATAGCCGATTTGTTTGATCAACTTGATAGAGCTAAGTGGTTCTCAAAGCTAGATTTGAGGTCAGGATATCACCAAGTGAGAATTGCTGATGGTGATGAACCTAAGACCACGTGTGTCACGAGGTATGGATCGTATGAGTGGTTGGTGATGCCTTTTGGCTTGACCAATGCTCCTGCGACCTTCTGTACCTTGATGAACAAGATTTTTCGACCTTACCTTGATCGGTTTGTAGTGGTCTACTTGGATGACATTGTTGTCTATAGCAATACTTTGGAGGAACATGTAGAACACTTAAGAACCGTGTTCAAGATCTTGCGAGAGAATAACCTATATGTGAAGAAGGAAAAGTGTTCCTTTGCAAGGGACGAAGTCCACTTCTTGGGACACATCATTAAAGATGGAACTCTCTGCATGGATCAAGGAAAAGTGAAGGCTATCAAAGAATGGGAACCTCCAAACAAGGTATCTGAATTGAGGTCATTCCTTGGGTTGGCTAATTACTATCGGAGGTTTATCAAGGGATACTCCGCCAAGGCTGCACCATTAACTGATCTTCTCAAGAAGAACCACTCTTGGGAATGGTCAAAGGAGTGTCAAAAGGCTTTTGATGAGTTGAAGGCTGCTATCACAGAAGGACCAGTACTAGCACTACCCGACTACTCAAAGGTGTTTGAAGTCCACACAGATGCTTCTGACTACGCTATTGGAGGAGTTCTGATGCAAGAAGGACATCCTATTGCCTTTGAGAGTCGCAAGTTGAATGATACAGAGAGGCGATACACTGTCCAAGAGAAGGAGATGACCGCGGTGGTGCATTGTCTGAGAACTTGGCGTCACTACTTGCTTGGTTCACACTTCATCGTCAAGACAGACAATGTGGCTACAAGCTACTTCCAAATTCAAAAGAAGTTAAGCCCCAAACAAGCTAGGTGGCAAGACTTCTTGGCTGAGTTTGTTTTCGAATTCGAATACAAGTCAGGCAAGACTAATGTGGCAGCAGATGCGCTGAGTCGCAAGGATGAGTTAGCGGCCATTTCTATGGTTGAAGGAGATATTATGCATATCATCAAGGAACGGTTGCATCACGATCCATTAGCCAAGAAGTTGGCGGAGTTGGCTAGAGAAGGTAAGACCAAAAGATTTTGGTTAGAAAACGACCTTCTATACACTAAAGGGAGAAGACTATACGTCCCTAAATGGGAAAATCTAAGAAGAAAATTAGTGAGGGAATGCCACGACACCAAGTGGGCTGGTCACCAAGGTCAGCGAAGGACCTTGGCACTCATTGAATCTTCTTATTATTGGCCTCAAATGAGAGATGAAGTGGAGAGCTATGTGAAGACTTGTCTTGTGTGCCAACAAGATAAGATTGAAAACAAGACACCAAGCGGGTTGTTGGAACCTCTGCCTCCATCAGAGCGACCGTGGGAAAGTGTCTCTCTAGATTTCATCTTTGCCTTACCGAAGTCCGAGGGGTTTGGATCTATTCTCGTGGTAGTGGATCGATTTTCGAAGTATGCAACCTTTATACATGCCCCTACTGACTGCACTGCAGAGGAAGCAGCATGACTATTCTTCAAGAATGTGGTGAAGTACTGGGGATTGCCTAAGAGCATCATTAGTGATCGAGATCCACGCTTCACAGGACGACTATGGACAGAGCTGTTCAAACTCCTTGGGTCGGAGCTTCATTTCTCAACAAGCTTCCATCCTCAAACCGATGGGTAGACTGAGAGAGTGAATGCCTTACTTGAGTGTTACTTGAGGCATTTTGTAAGCGCTAATCAGAAGGATTGGACAAAACTCCTAAACATTGCTCAATTATCATACAATCTGCAAAGGAGTGAGTCTACAGGGAAGAGCCCATTCGAGATTGTGACTGGACAACAGCCGCTTACACCTCACTCTCTTTCTTCCTCTTACTCAAGGAAGAGCCCTGGAGCTTATCATATGATTAAGTCATGGGAAGAACAAGCAGATGTCACTCGTTCTTACCTCGACAAAGCTGACAAGAGGATGAAGAAATGGGCAGATAAGAAGAGGAGGCATGCAAGCTATCAAGTGGGAGACAAGGTAATGATCAAAATTTTTTCACAACAATTCAAAGCCTTTCGCAAGGTTCACAAGGGCTTAATCCGCAAATACGAAGGGCCATTTGAGATCATTGGACGTGTTGGGGAGGTTGCTTACAAAGTACAACTCCCTCCCTTTATGAAGATCCACCCGGTCTTCCATGTGAGTATGCTTAAACCATATCATGGAGACCAAGACGAACCGAGTAGAGGTGACTCAAGTCGCGCTCCGCCCGTGGTAATTAGATCCTTTGATAAAGAAATCGAAGACATCTTAGCTAATCGCATCGTGCGATGAAGAGGGGTGCCACCAAGTATCCAATACTTGATCAAGTGGAAAGGGCTCCCGATAACCGAAGCTAGCTAGGAAACTCGCGAAGATCTGTGACAATTCCAAGAACACCTAGAACGCTATCATGAACAGAACGCGACGAGGACGTCTGCGCATTAGGTGGGGGAGAATGTCACGGTAAATTTTAGAAGGTTAGATTTAACAGTGTTTGTATAGTTTTCTGGAGTGTTTGAGAATACTCTAGATGGTTTCGGAACATTCTAGAATGTCTTAGAAGGTCCCGGAATACCCTAGAAAGTTCTAGAAGACTCTGGAAGGCCATAGAGTATTCTAGAAGAGTGTAGATGTATATAGAAGTATAAAGAGTGGTATGGAATAATCTAGAAACATTTAGAAAGTTGTGGTAGATAGGATAGATATTTGTAAAGAAGGTTCTGGATGATTAATCTGGATCGTTGATTAGATTTAATCCTAACCATCCATTGAGGAGGTGGATGGCTATAAATAGGGGGTGAGAGTTAGAGTTTGGGTGTGTGTGAATCATTTGTAACCACACTTGAGCAATATAGTGTTCTTCCACCAAAGCTTCCTTTCTCTTGTGTTCTCTTGTATTCTTAGCTTTCTTGCTAAGTATTGAGGGTTAGGCTGACTTGGTCTTAGCTCAAGAGGTTGAGTAAGTTCGAGTGCCGGCACGGTAGCGTTGGAGTGTGTCCAAGGCCGTGACACTTAGCCACTTTCTTTTATTATTTTCTTTTTTTGTTTTTAATATGTGAGCCGCACTTAGTTGGAATCCACCAACACTATTGGACATCACCGGACAACACATCGACGACTACAACCATGATTTGCATGCTGACAGCACAGCGGTTATCCAACAGCTCCAGAGCGAAGTAGATAAGTTGAGGTCCCGTTATGAAAGGATGACCCAGGCTTACAACCATTATCGGCATCCCGTTCAACCTAAGTTATCATCGAATTTCGATTCCGACTCCTTTTTGACTGGGCGTAGGATTTTTGTGTAGGGATGCACAGACCCGGCCCGGCCCGAAGGCCCGGCCCGGTCCCGAACACTTTAGGGACTAATTTGGTGTGATTTCATCGGGTTTAGGGCCGGGTAAGGGTCTCAAAAATAGACCCGGTCATTATTTCGGGTCGGGTCCGAGCCATAGCTCGGGTCACCCGAAGTCGGCTCGGTGGCCCGATCATCATACACAATTAATATTTTGTGTTATTAGTGATGGATCATGACTATTCTTATGTGGAATTTAAGTATTGTAAACCTTAATATTTTGTGTTATTAGTCATTATAAGACTATAAGTTAAGGTTTTATATTTAGAATGCATAAGACTTTATACTAATGCATAATATTGTGTTATTTGTATTTATTTAAATATTTGGTATTATTAGACAATATTAGTATTGATTGTGATTTTGCTTTAGTATTGATTGTGGTTATGATTTAATTTTAAAGAAGGGTTGGTTCTTGTTATATTTTTCTAAGTGAATTTTACCATGTTAAATAATGGTTGGAGTCTTGAAAATTTGGATATTTTTACATGCTAGCTTACAAGAAAGTATCAACGTAATGTAATGTTAACGGCCCGGTTTTCACCCGGTTTTTACCCGGTATAATTGTGGCCTGAAAGTGTATTGGTTTCATCGGGTTTAGGGTCGGGTTTGGGTCTAATAAATAGACTTGGTGTATATTTCAAGTCGGGTCTGAGTCACATCAAACCCGACTTCACCCGACCCATGTGTACCCCTATTTTTGTGCTATGATCCAACATGCAAAGCCAGGTCTTGACCTCTTACGTGCTACTTGTTTGCTAATTAGATTTTTACTTTGTTTTTTTTTTTTTTCTCGAAGCTGAGTGTTGTCTAAGTTGCTACTTTTGTTTCTATGCCTACTTTTCATGAACCCAAATACCAACCACTACTACAAAATAATCCACATACATGTTATTCCAATTACTTAACCTTTGAATGGCATTACATGTGCCATAAAATCCTAAAATGGGTGTTTAATTAGCACGTGAAGATGTAGCTGCTCAACTCCATTTTTATTATTTTATTTTCAAAAATTAGTTTTTATATTCTCATTCTTATAACTATAAATTTGATAAAATAATTAAAAAGAATAAAAGATCAACTTGAAAAATTATTTCAAAACAGGAATAAAAATTTAAGGATCTATTTAACAGTTAGATTTATAAAATAAATAAATTTCAAAAAACCCAAGAGTAGAACGCAGTAAATAATATTTTAAATAAGCAAGGCATATATCGAAGTAAACCAAAAATATTAGATAAACAAGTTATTTGTGGTAACTAAAAGTTCACCCAAATCTTTTTTATCTATTTTTTATGTCCCTCTTCCTTTACAAAAGTTGCGCCTATTAATTATTAGACATAATCTAAATAAATTTAATTGTAAAAAATAATTCAGTCATGTAACATTATGGAAGATAAAATATCAATTTATGAAGTTTCTATTATAACAGATTAACAATCTGTTTTGTCGATTTTTAGCAAATCGATGGTGGTTTGATTCTAATGGTCTGGGAGCGAAACATAATCCTCTTTTGCAGGTACCAGTTTTCTATAAGTGCATCAAAGCTTCCTCGATTAGACGGGTATTAAAATAACAAGTAAATAAAAATTTGTAAAAAGAAAAAAGAAGTTAAAAACAATGATTCGAAAGGTAAATTGACTGAAATCGAAAAGTTTGCGTTGAAATTAAAAGAAAACAGTAAAGATGCCTTTGAATGGGTCAAAGGGCTTTTGACATGAAAATTAAAGGTATTGGAATATAACTTACATTCAAAACTTAAATTGTTGTTTGAAATATAAATTTGAAAAGAAAAGTAAAGTTTACAGAGAATGTAAATGGAATTTAAAAGCAATGGAAGGAACCCTACAAAAATTAAACTCGAATGCAGACTCAGAAATTTGCTGGGGATGTGAGTGTACTTGAGTGTATTTCTGAAACGAAGTTCCAACCTTTATTCCCTAAAACTTTCTAATATTTATAGTCTACTTATTGTAACCGATTATTGATTACAGGGTACTGTCTTGAATGCGCACTACTTGGTAACCGTTCCCACTCTTTTGTTAATGAAACGTTATCCATCAATTCCTCACGTGGTAAAAGCCTCCAACTTCTCCACTTACGTAACTGTTCGATCTGCTTTTCGAACCACTATTCGATTTCTTCTTTCGAATATCTGTCCAACTAAACCTGTTCGATTTAATAAAGCGTCTTGAAATCGAACCCGTGTTGAATACCTCCATCCAATGCCCGCGCGTGCATTTTTTCAACAACCGCTAATCACCTCAATCGACCTCTTCACTTTTTGAACTAACTTATCTTAGTCGAAAATATTTTTCAATTAACAAATTGCCCCCTTGGATTAATGTGTTTGTCTTCGATAGCATTATTTAGAAGATGAAACACTTAATCCAAATTCAAATTTCAATCTCTTAAATCAGTAATAATTACCATTTAACTTCCCCATTAATACTGATCCACTCGACACGTTTTTCGAGACATACGCTTTCTTTCTCCACCTCTTCGCCTTCTTCGGAAAGTTACCTCTTTTTGCATTCTTTCTGCAATAACGGGCACAACAACACTTCCTTTAAATTCGACATTGTCGCCCCTGTTCAATTTTTCTCGAACCCTTACTCTTTGAATTCCTTTTGCACTAATATTTCTTGCATAACCCTTAACCTTTCAAACTTCCTTTTTATCTGTTCTGCAATAGCCGCTTCCTCTTCTCACGCCGCTGCCCAAGACAAGGGTAAAGGTCCCCTGGTAGCACCACCAGCTCCACCAGCGCTTCATATACTGAATCAAGTCAACGATGAAGTTATTGGCGATCCCCAACTTCAAGTTGATGATAACAAAATTTTAATTCCTTTCACAGTGGACGGAGATGTGCATTGCTTCCTTGGTCCTGTCGAAACCCTGGAAAGGGCAAACAAAAAGCTACCTTTCTTCCCCAGTGCTCAAGGGGAGGATTTATTGATCAAACAAGCCGTGGACATCTCCTTCTTCATCAATCAAAAATCCTTTAGGAACAATCCAAAAATTAACCCTCGAGGAGCCGATTTTACAGCCTGGCTCCAATGCCTTGCTCCTTCAAAAAGTGCTGCTTGGGGAGCTCTGGGGATCCAGGAACTCCTAAGACTTTCCCACTTTTCACCTTCGACACTCCCTTGGATGATTGGGGCTGTGAATTGTTTCTGGAACAGGACAACTAACAATCTTTATCTCCCTTGTGGAATGATTGGTATGTCTCTTTTAGATGTGGCCGTTATTACAGGGCTTCCCATCAATCCTCTAGACTGCACTCCTGACATGCAACCCAAATGCCACTACAACATTGCCCCTACCAGTTCTTATAGTGATTTCATTGCTCATCACATGGGCAAAGAGGGCATTGCCATCACAGATGACGAGCATGTAGCCTTTCTATTCTATTGGCTAAATGCCATTATTTTCTATTCTCGAAGTGTCCAGATGTCAAAATTTTTCCTTCCTTTGGCTGCTCTGCTTCATGAAGGAAATACCCTTAATTTGGCCAAGCTTCTTCTAGGTCATATTTTCGAAGAGCTTGGGAAATTTGTACATTGTCTCCGAAACAATTGTCTGATCAGTACTGGTGGCCCCCTCTAGCTTCTCCAATTATGGCTTAATGCCATCTTCAAAAAGTTTATGATAAGGCCTGGAGGTGGCGCTACTGACAAGCAACACATCGAAGGCTTCCGACTAGCTGACTACAAGCTAAACTTCCCAGATACTCAATCGGATGAAGACCGATTTTGGGTAGTTTTTTTCTCTCTTTCACTCTTGTAAAGATTTTTATAATGAAAACCTCAATTTTGCCCCCTTTTTGCATCAAAATTGTGGTCTTGCGTGGCTTGATCGCTTGTTTTTTCCACATGATACTGAGAAAAATGAACTGGCTAATCGGAATTGGGCAAACTTGCTAGCTATTCAAGTAATCCCTACAGGGCTACCCCAGCACAAAAAAGAAAAATTCAAAGTAACCTTGTACGCCCCTCACTTCACAGCTAGGTAACTGGGATTCTCACAGGCCATTCCAACTCCTCTTCCTCGAAACAACAAACCATTTTGCCATATCACCCTGACTTCTCAAAGTGAACTTGATTTCCTCCTCTCAACAAATCAACAACAAAGGGAACATTTCAATTTCCTTGTTTATGATCGCAGCTCATACATCACCAAGTCTTGTCTCGAATGGTGGACTGCTTACTACTCTAGGTATAGTCGTACTTTAGAGGAAATTCAGCAATCTGCCATTCGAACAAACCCCCTGCCGAAAGTTCCCAAAAAAATCTCAAAAAAGAAAAGCTGACACCACAGCCTCTTCTCGACAACCACAACACAAAAGGCGAAGGACTCCCACCAGGACTTCCAGAAGAGTAACTAGTTTTACACATACTTATGTACTTCGAATTAGAATATTTTGAAAATCATATCTGCTTAACAATTCTTGATTTTGATTTTCCATCAGTTACGGTTGCAACCATCAAGTGAAAGCTCTGATGGAAGTGAGCAAACCATCCGGAACATTCTTGTTGCTTCCTCTCAATTAGAGGATATAGCTGATTCAGACCCTGGTGCTTAGTTAATTCGAAAACCAAGACTTATTCTGGTAACATCATCATTTCTATATATATTTCATTTGAATTCGAATAAATCTTAACTTATAACTGTGTACCTTTTATATCAGCGTACCACTGCTGCTCACTCAATCACATCCCCTGTGGCACCTGATCAACCACTTCTGCAACAACACCTGGATCTGGGACACTCCACGTCTCATGATTCAATTCAAGCTACAGAATCCGTCGAACCACTAGAGGTTGCTTTTCCTCGTCCCCCTGAAACACAGGTGACTGATTTGACGAAAGACCCTACACAGCATTCTCCAACACAAACTCAAATCCTTGGACCACCCTCACCCAACAATCAAGCTGCACTTTCTGCCAAAAACCAAGTGGCCCCAGACTCTGACTCTGTCTCTCGAGTTGCTGAGACTACCAATTCAGATTCGCCTTGATCCATAGTCTTAGAAACTCCCCAGGGATTCTCCAGTCCCCCTCAACAAGCTGAATTTCAAACTTCTCCCGGTCAAGAGTCTAGAGACTTGGGCACTTCTACCACACCTACAAGTGCGACATTGGCTAACCTGATCTCCGTCTTAAATCGAGTTATCCAAGAGGATGAAGTGCCTATTCCCGCACCAACACTCCCTAGACCATCTTCATCCAGTCCTCTATTTGAATTGGATATTGACACTCGATAACAGCTTCGGTCACTTCTTAAACTCTTAGATCATCCGCCTACTGCATAGATCAAGGATGCCCTTCTCAACTAGATTTTATCTGATCTTTTGAATTCTCCCTTTGAATTTTCGGCTTCTACTCCGTATTCTGTCATAATCCAACAATTCAAACAGCTTGCCAACAACAGTGTGGCTTTCTAGAATAAACTCCAAGAGATCAAAAACGAAGAGGCTAAGATCAAAACTGAAGTAGATGATTCTGCCTCTGCTCTTCAACCGAAAAAAGTTTCTCGTGAAGAGTTCGATCTGAGAATTTCTCACGCTATTTCTATTCAAGTTTTTTATGACAAGGAAGAGATAAAACTCGAAACAGAATTGGCCCAAATCAATGAAAAGCTTGCCAAAGTACGCGAGAGACGGGCTGAAATAGTCGTACCTATGACTACTGCCCAGCAAGAACAACAACAAATCATTCAAGAAATTGTTTCTATTGAGACCAAGCAAGAAGAATATAAGAAAAACCTTGACAAGGTCCAATTTGAAAAGTTCAAGCATGCTGAGGCACTTTGAACTTTGGACAACAACAGGGCAAAGCTACGCTCAGACCTGGCAAGACTCCTGACACCTCATTCCTCTTAGATTTCAGTATTGATTTCAGTATTTGTAATAATCTTGCTTTCTTTCGGACTTATGCATCCTGACTTCAATTCGGCAAACAAAAATATTGCTTTAAGTATTTCTCATTAATCGAGTCAAATATATTTCCCGATTCGATATCTTTAATCCGATATACATTTTCCGAATACAATCCTATCACTTGGAACGAACCTTCCCAAGTATGGGACCATTTACCAAGAAATTTCGATTTCTTTTCCATGGGCAAAATAACTTTTAAAACCAATTCACCTATAATAAAATACTTTTCTCTTATTCGACGATTATAACTTCGAGCAACACTCTCTTTTTGTCGAATCATACTCTCAAGTGCTAGGATTCGCTCCGAATCCAATTCATTCAACTCATCAAACATTACATTCTAGTAATCATCGACTGGAAAATCATTTTATTTTGATACTCTTAAAGTATTCAAATTAATCTCTAGTGGTAGCACTGTATCATGGCCATAAACCAATTTATAGGGTGAAGTATTTGTTGATCCCCTTGGTGAATTTCGATAAGCCCATAATTCTTGGCTTAAAGTTCCATGCCATGTTCGGGGTTTATTCCCGATATGCTTCTTGATCAAACTTATCAAAATTTTATTTACTGCCTCCACTTGCCCATTAGCTTGCGCATAATAAGGAGTTGAGGTAACCATATTGATATTCCTCGAGGCTGCAAAATTCTTAATTCGCTGACCAGTAAACATAGTCCTTTGATCAGTACTCAATGTCTGGGGAATTCCAAATCGATGGATTATATGTTCCTCAATGAAGTCTATTATTTCATTTTGACTAACTTCTATTAGGGGAACTGCTTCAACCCACTTTGTGAAGTAATCGATCGCTACCAAAATAAACTTATGTTGTTTCGATGAAGGAGGGTGAATTAACCCAATCAAATCCAAAGCCCAACCTCTAAATGGCCATGGCTTTATGATCGAATGCAACTCAGATGCTGGGATCTGTTGTATCGAACCATACTTTTGACACTCTTGACATGCCTTTGCATATTCAATACAGTCTTTTATCATAGATGGCCAATACACATGATTGCGATATAACACCCACTTCATCTTCTTTCCAGCCTGATGGGCACCACATATCCCACTATGGACTTCGCCCAAAGCAATACTTTGATCATCTAGGCCTAAACATCTCGACAAACTTCCATCGATTCCTTTCTTATATAATTCATCAACCATTAAGACAAAATTTATCGCCTGCAATTTTATCTTTCTTTCAACTGAAGTGTTGGGACTTTTCAAATACTCAGTAATAGGCTTTCTCCAATCATCATCTTCCCATTCATCCACACAAAAAGCCTCTCTTTCATTCGCTGGCACTAATATTTGATGAACACTAGACAATTTATTGAGTCTCTGGGCCGATTCTATATCTCGAAGCAATTTAGGCTAATTCATTAGCAATTTCATTATGAATCCTTGGGATGTGAACCAAAGAAACTTTTCGAAAGAAAGTTAACAACTCCCAAGTAGTTGTTAAATATTTTTGCAACTTCTCATTATTGCATTTAAACTCCTTTGATAACTGCTTCAGAACAAACTGAGAATCCCCTAATATCTGGACTTCCGACGCCCCTTTACTAATCAATATTTCGAGACCCAGAATCAAAGCTTCATATTCTGCCACATTATTCGAGCAAGGATACTTTAATTCAAACAAAAATTCAGAGGGAATCCCTTCTGGCGAGATAATAAGAATTCCAACCCCTGTACCATCTTTATGCTTCAATCCATCAAAATACAACTTCCAATAATCGACCTCAATGTCGACTACATTTGCCCCCTTGTCATTCAGATTATTTGAATATCGACAAGAAAATCTGCAATGACCTGACCCTTCACAGCTTTGGCCGGGACGTATTGTAAATCAAATTCGGTCAAGGCTAGCATCCATTTCCCTAAACTTCCTTGTAATATTGGGAAACTTAACATATATTTGATGATATCAGTTTGTGCTATAACTTTCACCGATTTATCCACCATATAACATTTTAATTTCATATAGGCATAGTATAAAGACAAACATAATTTCTCTATTGGAGAATACCTCATCTCGATGTCAGTTAAAACTCGACTAAGGTAATAAACAGCCCGTTCATGCCCATTTTCATCATCTTGGGCTAACATACACCCAATTGTGTTTATAGACGCCGCAATATACAATTTTAAGGGCTCATGTGAGCGAACGTTTGCCATAATCGGGGCCTTAGATAAATAAGCTTTAATCGAATCGAATGCTGACTGATGCTCATTCGTCCATTCGAACTCTGAGTCATTTTTTAGCTTCACTAAAGGTACAAATACTCGAGTTCGACCAGAAAGATTCGAAATAAATCTTCTAAGACAATTCACCTTTCCTAGGAAGGATTGTACTTCTTTTTTTGATTTGGGTGCAAATAACGCCAAAATTGCATCTGCCTTATTTTTATCGATTGCAATTCCTTTTTTATGAACTACAAAACCTAGGAAATTTCTAGCTAATACTCCAAAAGCACATTTTAAAGGGTTCATTTTTAATCCCTTCTTCCTCATGGTAACAAATGCTTTTCGTAAGTGATCAATATGTTGATTCACCGAAATCGATTTGACCATGACGTCATCGATATACACTTCCATAAATTTTCCAATAAACTCATGAAATATAGTATTCATTGCTCGTTGATAAGTAGCACCAGCATTTTTCAAACCAAAGGGCATAACTACCCATTCATAAGTACCTAACGCCCCAGGACAACGAAACGCAGTTTTGGACACATCGTCTTCTGCAATGAAAATATGATTATATCCTGAATAACCGTCCATAAAACTTAAGATTTCGTTTCCCGCTGCAGAATCGATCAACATATCTGCAATTGGCATAAAGTATTCATCCTTTGGAGTAGCATTAGTCAAATCTCGAAAATCAATGCATACTCTTAACTTCCAATTTTTCTTTATCACAGGAACAATATTCGAAACCCATTCCACATATCGTGCGATTCGAATAAATTTTGCTTTAATCAAGCATTCTATCTCTTCTTTAATCTTTTGATTAATTTCTGGAGCAAAACGACGAGGGGTTTGCTTTACAGGCCGAGCATTTGGTTTCAATGCTAATCGATGCTCTACAGGAGAACGATCGAAACCAGACATCTCATGATAATCCCAGGCAAAACAATCTTTAAACTCATGTAAAAGATGGAAAAGTTATGTTCGAAAAGGATCAACAAGATCCTTACAAATATATGTAATTCGAACATCATCAAGAGTCCCCAAATTAATTTCTTCCAAGGGATCTTGAGATTCAAACCCTTTGAAATGATCATCATCTTCTACTGAATATTTTTCAAAACCCAAAGGCTTTAGATCATAGATGCAATCAAAAGAAAAATCAACAGATTCATTGGGAATTGAATGTACTTGATCATTTATTAAACTAACATCAATTTTATTTTCAACACCATGTACTTCGACTACTACATCAGCAGTTCGGTGTGAAACATCATTTGGATTACAAAAATAAGAAAAACGAATGCCATGACAAAACTCGATTGAAGGCATCGAGTTACTACAATTACTTAAAGAACTTACATTCCTAAATGATTCCACTTCATCAGAGGAATCACTTTTATTTTCTACAAAAAGACAATTATTTAAATAATTTTTCAAAGTTACCAGGTAATTGGAAACTCCCTCAACCTGGTCCATAGGGCAACCGTGCAAGAGATCTTCAAGAGAGACAATCCCAACCAGTTGGAGCAAAAGCCAACTCTGGGTAGCGCAGCTTCACTGACAAGCCTTTCGAGGACAAGTAACAAGCTTCGCAATTATAAGAGTTCAGTGTCCTGTCAACATTCAAAGGCTTCAACTTAGGATTATACATTCTGAAATCAATATGCAGCTATTCGACATAAAGGTTCGAATCTGTTTTAATGACTTCAGGTTTGCCATCTTTCTTCCAAAGAAGAATACTTTGATGCACAGTAGAAGGTACAACCCCCACACCATGAATCCAATCTCGCCCTAACAAAGCATTATAACTTGCTTTTGATGAAACCACCACGAACACAGTATTTCGTTCGGGTGATCCAACCTTAACACTCAGAGCGACCAGACCTTTTGCTGGAGTCGAAGTCCCACTGAAGTCGGTTACAGCAATTTTGTGGGGACCAAATCATCAGGATGTTTTTCAACCTTCATCAACATCCTTTCCGGCAATAGACCAATTGCCACCCCACCATCAATTAGGACTTTATTTACTTTGATCCCACTCAAAGTTGCGGTTATATTGGAGTGAGCGGAGATGAGACATTTATTTTTCAGTAGGCCAGAGAAAATATCCTAGCTCATCTTCGATTCGGATGAAGGAAAAAGCTTCCTCATCCTCCATATCATAATCCTCCTCTGGGTCACCTTCATATTCTCCCAAATATTCAGTTGGAATGATCAAAATCGTTCCAATCATATCATCATCCCCTTCTTCAAAATATTCTTCGTCAACATCAACCTCTTTGCCCTTATCGACCCCTGAAGACTGGGCCACTGCTTTACCTTTTTCCATCTTTGCAGGAGATGAAATTTCCTTTGGACACGTCTCTCCATCAGAAGGAAAGATAATTTGGGAATGTACGGAAGGCGTTGCCCCCATGCTTACTTCTACTTTAGGCTTCTTATTTTGATTGAAGTTTCTTCTTCCTCCTCTACTGCTTGGATACCCTCTGGTTCGACCACGATAGTGGGAATATTGGTTTCGAGGAGGTCCCCGATGTCCCCACTGGGGATTGTGTCGATAAAGAGCATCCCGCTTCTAGAACTCTTGACAGTTCCAAATTCATTGAACACCTATTGCCTGAGATCGGCTCAAAGGTAAAACCACGTTCTGTTGAGGGGTCTTAGAACTCTGACCCTCCATATGCCTAACCGGCTGCCTTTGTTGAGCCTACTCTTCTCTATGAGTTAGCTCCTTCTTCATTCTCTCCTTTTTAAAGATTGCTGTGGCTTCATCATAAAAAACTGTGTTCCACCGTGGACACAGAGATACATCCCGGTCTTTAATCTTCTGCTGTACCAAGAAATCGAGCAAACCATCTCCTGCTCGAGGGTACACCGATCAAACTTGTGACTCAAAATCATCAAGATCCACATCAAAATTGTAAGACATGCCAACCATATTCACTCCAAAACACGGTTCAACAAAGCTGGCATCAGCATCGAAGGGATCGATATCAACCTTCATCTCTTTCTTACCATCGTCGAATTTCAAACATCCCTCCATAATAGCTTCCTGAATCAAATCCCTGAAACGAACACAACTGTTAGTCGAATGACTAGTTGCTTGGTGAAATTTACAATAAGGTTTCCCTTTCAAATCTTTTACCGAAAGTAAAGTTCTACCCTCAGCAGAATTAATTGTTTATCTTTAAGCAACACATAAAAAATCTGATCAGATTTTGAAATATCAAAACTATACTTTTTGCCACTTTTCAGTTTTGATTTGTTCAACTTTTCATTACTAGGAAGCTTTTTAAGTAAAGAGCAGACATATGGAGGGCCCTTCTTAAGTTCGGCCAAATCGACTTCTGCCTCGAAATCGAGTTCCTCTTCTGAGGACTCTATAGTTACATAAACAACTTTTTCTTTTCGAACAAAATGTTTACTCTTTGATTTTTGCTCACTCCTATATTTCTCCTTCTCCTTTTTCATGACTTCAGTCTGATGAACCTTTTCAGCCAAATGGGCTAAGTCGGGGATATGCACATTAAGCAACTTTCGGCGCATATAAAATCCTAGCCCCATAATGGCTATTTTCACAACTTCATTCTCGGGTAATGAAACATAGCATCTACTTCTAGCATTTTTGAAACGTATCATATAGTCATCAATGGTTTCACCATCTTCAGGTTTCAAAGCAACCAGATTAGTAACTGCCACATTCATTCCCCTCGATAAATTGAGCATGAAAAGTAGTTTCCAACTGATTCCATGTCGTTATCGAATTTGGCCTGAGATTCGAAAACTAAGTAAACGCATTCTTCGTTAATGAAGAAAGAAAAAACTTCATTTTCAAATTCTCATCATTGGCTAAATTCCCAATCTCAACCAAATATCGAGCGACATATTCAGTGGTTGACTCTCCAACTTCTCCTGCAAAATTTGTGATTATTTTTGGATTTTTCACCCCTCTTGGCACTTCATCCATTTGGTCAACTTGAGGAAAAGCAGACACAAAGTGAGGTCGATTCATAAAATCAACATTTAAACCGACTCGATTGAGCACTTCTTCCACAATCCTGGTGACTTGATAACATTCACCACCATGATTAGCTCGTAATCTGGCTAGAACTTCATCAGCATTTTGACATGGGGAACTATATGAGGATTTTCTCTATTCAAAACATTGTTTTCATTTTGAAAAATATTTTCGAATCCTTCATTATTTCCCCTGGCATCATGCCTTTCACCTTCCTCATAATCTACGATTCGGGCAATTCGTTCGACTTGTCAAGCAAGACGTTCGAATTTTGACTCGTGATCTACCATCATTGGATTCAGAATTGTGGTCATCTATTGAGTCAACAAATTGACCAAGTCATGATGACTTTTCTCTACTTGTTGTCGATATACTGCCATCGAATTAGCAGCATTCGAAGTAGAGCCCACGTTATAATCACGAGAGTACCCGAAATGTTATTGTGGGTTTTGAGAATTATTCCCTCCATTTACACTCCCAAATCAAACAGGAGACACAAAATTACCCACTGGTGGAACATAACCCGGAGGAAGATCATAAGGAGGCCAACCAGTGGTTAATGGAGGCTGGGTTGGTGGTAAAGTACCACATGAACGAATATTACGTCCAACATTCCCAATTTGTACGGTAGTAACTGCTATGCTTTCACTTCCAATTGCACCTTCCGAACGTAAAGTCACGTCTGCTTGTTGCACAATTACTGGTATTCTATCATTGGTGGAGGAACCACCATTCACATTTGACACTTCATCAGCCATGTGAATGATCTTCCCACTTCTCAATCGCATACACCAAATGATATAAAAACTTTTTGACACATTTCAATTTAAACTGTCCCACTGGGTGTGCCAATTTGTTTTATCAATTTTTAGCAAATCGATGGTGATTCGATTCTAATGGTCTGGGAGCGAAACCTACTCCTCTTTTACAAGTACTAGTTTTCTATAAGTGCATCAAAGCTTCCTCAATTAGACGGGTATTAAAATAACAAGTAAATAAAAGTTTGTAAGAAAGATAAAAGAAGTTAAAAACAAGCGATTTGAAAGGTAAATTGACTGAAATCGAAAAATTTGCGTTGAAATTAAAAGAAAACAGTAAAGATGCCTTTGACTGGGTCAAAGGGCTTTTGACATGAAAATTAAAGGTACTAGAATATAAATTGCATTCAAAACTTAAATTATTGTTTGAAATATAAATTTGACAAGAAAAGTAAAGTTTACAGAGAATGTAAATGGAATTTAAAGGCAATGGAAGGAACCCTACAGAAATTAAACTCGAATGCAGACTCAGGAATTCGTTGAGGATGTGAGTGTGCTTGAGTGTATTTTTGAAACGAAGTTCCAACCTTTATTCCCTAAAACTTTCTAATATTTATAGTCTACTTGTTGTAACCGATTATTGATTACAGTGTGCTGTCTTGAATGCGCACTACTTGGTAACCGTTCCCACTCTTTTGCTAATGAAACGTTATCCATCAATTCCTCGTGTGGTGAAAGCCTTCAACTTCTCCACTTACGTAACTGTTCGATCTGCTTTTCGAACCACTATTCGATTTCTTCTTTCGAATATCTGTCCAACTAAACCTGATCGATTTAATAAAGCGTCTTGAAATCGAATCTGTGTCGAATACCTCCATCCAATACCCGCGTGTGCATTTTTTCAATAACCGCTAATCGCCTCAATCAACCTCTTCACTTTTTCGAACTAACTTACGTTAGTAACACAGTCACAGTTGGTTATGCAGCTATTAGACTTTATTCTAGTGACATGTGCTACTTACATGAGTGTATAAATAAGTGGAGGCCACTTAGATGAAGACGCTTAAAACGTCTTTTTTTAAAGATGTTTCCATGTTGTGTTTTAATTGGTTTCTGTATAATTTATTCGGTGTTCCTCATCACATATTATTAAATTCCTCAAAAGATTTTCTTTCCAAAAATAATAAAAAACATTTAATTTAGACTAAAACAAAAAAGGTAATAGATTAACTATTAAATTTTTTTTAAAAGATTATTTACATAAAAAAATATATCACTTACATAAAAAAATATATCACTTATTTACATAAAAGATTATTTACATAAAAGATTAACTATTATTTATATATATATATATATATAAAACAAGCTCTTAAAAATTTTATAAATAAAAAAATAATTAATTTTTATTCGTATAATATATAAAACAATTACTATATTATTATTATATTATAGATTAAAATTTACTAATTTAAATTTTGTTTTTATTTTTAATATAAGCATTAGAAATAAATAAATTTTTTATAACAAGATGTAATGTAACAAAATATATATAATATTAGTTAGCTTTTAAAAAATTCTGAAAAGATGATTTTTTCTAATAAAGTGTTATTAAAAAATTAACATTATAAAAACTAATTTCAACCAATATGATATAATAGGTTATTAAATATATTTAATACAAAACACATTGAATATAAATTTTTATTGAGTTTAAATTTTAAATAATTTTTAATTGAATTTCGAATATTTTATTTTAAAGAGTTAGAATATTTTAACAATCATTTTTTCGTATCTTTTTAATTGAGTCTTTGATTTTTTAAATTATAAACCTTATTTATAATTAAGAGTAATGTTTTAACATCACCAATTAGTCACACATATAAAAATACAAGAACAATTCTATTGTCATAATTATAATCTAACTTTATAAGCAATACAATACAATGAAACTATATATAAGTAATATAACTAAATTTTATCTACATCTATAGTCACATTTCATAAATAATATAATTAAATTATATTTATATTTATAATTAAAATATGAATAAAAATAAAAAAAATATCAGGATAGTTAATTCTTTTCGTTCATAATTTTTTATATTATTTTTGTTGTGAAAAGTTTAATTATTTTAATAATTAATTATTTTTAAAAAAGATAATTGAATAACACAAAAAAGTCTTATTAAGAGTAATTTATTTATATATGATTAAAAAATAATTGAATAATTATATACGGTAAAAAATTAATATTATTAAAAAATAAAATTAAAAATCATGTTTTTTTCCAAAATTTATCTACGAGTAATTCTATAAATATTTTATGATGAATAAAAATATTAAACTCGTACTAAAATTTATTCTAATAAAATTTATTTTTATTCTACTAAACGTTAAATAAACTATTGAAGAGAATTTTGTTTCCTCCATTAGAAAAGAATGATAAACTTCCATACTTCTATTATGTTATGGCAATAATTTGGCTTGTTATTTTTTAATGTACATAATAATAATAATAATAATAATAATAATAATAATAATAATAATAATAATAAAAAACAAGTATATCACAGTAAAAAAAGAAGCACGTCACCAAATAATTTATCATTCGAATTATATATGAATCAAATTGATAATATGAGGGCTAACACTACAAAAATCGATAACAAGGTTAGGGATTTACAAAACCTTTCTTAAGATCATAGAGAAAAAAAACGTTTATATTTGTGTGATATATAAAACAATTATTATTATTATTATTATTATTATTATTATTATTATTATTATTATTATTATTATTATATATATATATATGAGCAAAAAAAGTCCAACTGTTTTAAAGTAAAATTTTCTTTTAATATTTGATTAAATGTTCTTGTATTTAGTACTTTTTTTTTGGCACTTCCTCCTAGTTAAAAATATAATCATTATAATTTTTTAGTTATTATTGCTAGGGGTGTTTACAGATGGGATATGGCTGAAATTTCGATCCAATCCGTGCTAAACTCATTAGATCAAATTCGATATTCGCACTTTTTATGTTTGGATCAGATATCAAATATATCTATAAAATAAAAAATATTAAAAAATTTTATTTTTATAAAAAAAGTCAATAATTTTTTTTGTTTACTTTTGTAAACATATTTACTTCTATCTGATTAGAGTGTAGATCCGATTCGATCCAATCCGATCATCTTACAGATCAGATCTTATCCTCAAATTACAGATCAGATACGGATAAATACTGTGGATTTATATGGATATGATCTAATCTATGAACACCCCTAACTACTACTATAGGTTCATTGTTGCAAAAGGATGCTTCTTTTATTATAAACCATTATTAGATCTTAATTACCATTAAAACAACTTAATTGTCAACAAAGAGATAATATTTATTGGTCTCTAAAATTATGTTCGTATTTGAATCCATAGTTGTAAAAACCGAACTGAATCAGCTGGTTCGACCGGAAAACTAGTGAACCGGACTAAAACCGAACCCTAGTTTGGTTCGGTTTACTCCTTGGACCGTTTAAGGAATAAAACCAGTGTGAAACGATAAAAACCGGTGCAAACCGGTCTAACCGAACTGGTCTGCTTGAAAAATTTTTTAAAATGTCTCCACAAGGTCTTGAACCAAGAAGCTTGGAGCAAAAGCAACCTCTACTTGCCACTTAGCCATTGCACTTCTAAGTATTATATTTGACAAATACTAATTATATAGTATACATAAATATCTAATTTAATTTAATTTTTATTTTTTCTATTTTTAAAATTAATTATATTTTAATTATATACCATTATTAATATAAATATAAATTTTACTAAAAATTTATTAATTTACTTGATCTATTTTATTGCTAGTATTGTGATTAAGGTTATTTATTTTGATGTTAGTATTAAAATCTACTGATATTATAGTTAGATGATAGGCTTTGTGAATTAATTATTTTTTATTATGTCAAAATAAGATACTATTGTAGTATTAAAATTTTATGATTTTTTTATATTAGTTATTTTTAGAAGTTGAGACTTGATTCTTCATAAAATGTTAGTGAAGATATGTATTTCAAATTTTAATTTTAAGTTTTTAACTATTTTATATTTTATATTTACGTGAGACCGGTTTTATCGGTTCAACCAGTGATTTATCGGTTGAACCAATAAACCAGTGAACCAGTAGCTTGATCGGTTCGATCACTGGTTCGGTTCTAACAACTATGTTTCAATCTAATTTCAAAAATTTCGATTTACTCAATTTAGTCTCCCAACTTAATAGTTATGGCTTACATTGGTTCTTAATCTTATTTTTGTCACTGTCTCACAAAATCGTTAACGACATGCTGAGATAGACTAACGACTATTACATTATACATTCTAGCGACTGTTTGATGTGATAATTGAAATTTTTTTTACCTTATTTTTTTTCAACTAAACACTTAAAACCCTAATATGAGTCACGGATACCTAAGTTAAAAAATTAAACTAAATAAATTGAAACTTTAAAAATCAAATTAAAGTTCGAATATAACTTCAAAACAGAACTTTAACTTATGTAGTGATTAATTTAAATGATAATCAAATAAATCAAAATTCAACATAATTTTTATCAATATTTTCAAATTCGAAATTTCTATACCAAAATTAACTAGGATTTTTTTTAAATTAAAAATTTAATGAAATAGTGACTTTAATTATCTTAACCAATGTCCTAATTAATTACTTTTATGTCTTAAAAAAACTGTATATGAGAAGAAAATAATTAATTTGTCTACTTTAATAAATAGTTATTTTACTAAAATGAAAGAAACTATTTTTTTAGAATTTTTTAAGAACTAATTAATATTATATATATTTTGTTATACTACATTTAGTTATAAAAATTTTATTTATTTTTAATGCTTATATTAAAAATAAAAAAAATAAATTAGTGAATCTTAATATATAATATAATAATAATATAGTAATTATTTTATATATTGTACGAATATAAATTAATTATTTTTTTATTTATAAAAATTTTAAGAGTTTGTTATATATATATATATATATATATATATATATATATATATATATATATTATATTATGAATGTGATATATTTTTTTATGTAAATAATCTTTTAAAAAAATTTAATAGTTAATTTATTATCTTTTTGTTTTAGTCCAAATTAAATATTTTTTATTGTTTCTGGAAAGAAAATCTTTTGAAGAATTTAATAATATGTGATGAGAAATACCGAATAAATTATATAGAAATCAATTAAAATATAACATGAAAACATCTTTAAAAAAAGATGTTTTAGGCGTCTTTATCTAAGTGGGCTCCTAAATAAGTTAAGCACTAAGTATGGTAATCAATCAATAATAATTCATAATTTTTCATTCACCACATTCGAGCGTTATCGTCAAATCTCTCTTTCTCTTGTTTCCTTTACGATGTTATTTTGTAATAGAAAACAAAGGGTCAAAAACAAAATATTTATTTACAATCCTAAACGCAAAAGAACGTTATTACAAAAAAAGTGAACAAAATTATATTTTTTTGCATATAAGATTGTAAATATATTTTTTAACATTTATTTATGTAATTAACGGATAAAAGTGGCTTTTAAACTACTTATAAGAGATTTCAGGTTATAATAACGTGTATCAAATATAAAAACTAATTAGAAATGAACAAAAGTACTCATGTTTCTTTTACATATTATTATTATTAAAACTAGATACGACTGAGTATTTTTTATACATAAGTCTTACATTTTTTTTTCTGTCTCCAGAAGTCTGAAATTTTGTTATTCTCTCGGGCAAAATTTTTTCGTGTGATATTAATTTTTTTATATATAATTTTTTTTATTAGTCTTATGCAAAATTTTTTTTTTTGACAAAATAATGACCGATCTCTAAATCTTCAAATTATTCAAGCTTTGATATCATGTTATGAAATTAATTTTTTCAAAAATTTTACCTAATAAAAAAAGATAATAAATAATTATATATCTAATAAATAATTATATATCAATGAATAACTATATATCTAATATCCTTAAATACACACCATAACTGATATAATCATTACGGTACCCTACGAATTCGAGAAAAAAAAAAGAAAATTAATTAATATCTCAAAAGAAAAGTATACAAAGTTACAAAAGCAAAATGACAACAATAATATATAAGGCAAGAGTATAGTATAATAATGCCAATAAAAGGCTAACAATATAATAATATTAAATAATGATACTTTCAATTGTATATACGGCATAAAAATCATAAATTTATGATATACAATTTAACTTAGACATTCATAATAATAATTATTAAATACACATCAATTTGAGATAATATATTAAAAAACAAGATCAATCTAATATGTTGACTAAATAAATATGTTTTCAAAAGTCAGAACCCAACTCTTCAACAATAATCATCTTTACTAAAATCATACATAAAATAAAAGTTTAATTATTTTATTAGTTCTATAATTTTACCAAATTTTTAATTAAATTTTTATATTTTTTTTAATTAGATTTTTACACTGCTTTTAATTTTATAATTACGTCATTTTCATGTTAAAAATATTAAAATTAATATAATATTTTTACCAAAATACATGTGGTCAAAGATTTAATTAAGTATTTATCAAAATACCTTCAATTTGCGAAGAAATATTCAGTTAACTCTAATATTTTTTACACTAAAAAGGACTTAATTATAAAATTAAAGCATTGTAGGAATCCAATTGAAAGAAAAAAAAAGTATAGAAACCTAACTAAAAATTTGGTGAAACTATAGAAACCATCAGAATAATTAAACCAAAAATAAAAACATTGAAATATCCATCCTCAAACCCAACATAACCTAATAGGAATTCATTAACTGGCAAAATACGAACCCATTATATCTAATCCACAAGCTGTTTCCCAACTACTAGTATACTTTCACGTTTTGTCACCAAAAAGAAGAACACAATATTAGATTGTGTAGTTCTAGGTGGGTAGGGGGATTTTGGTTTGGGGTGAGTTATAGCCTACACCCGCCAATATGAGGAGAAGGATGCATTGGTCACCTCTGACACAGGTTTCTGCTTTGGTATTAGGTCTTTAGGTGTTTTACAGCATTGCCTACACACTACTGCATATAATGTTATGGCACCTATAATTCAACATATTTCATTCGAACCCTCGTGTATATAGTTGGGCTGTTTACCGAAGTTAGCCCAAGAATTAAAGAATGGGTTGTTGACAAAAAGCGTCGACCATAAGGCGCCGTCTCAAGAAATCACCATTAGCAAGATTGCAAGTTAGTAAGTTACTGTGAAACCCTAAATGGCCTGGATCTAGAGTAAGGAGTCTCTGTCGCTGTTGGGGAGGAGCCAAGGATATTGTTCAGAATCTAATTTCTGGTGGGAACAAGGTAGACAAAGGGTATTGTCACGTTTGGTGGTTTGCAGATTTTTCTTTGGCAATCGCAAATTGTAGAGCAGAACAGACGATGGTAGTGTCTTGGCAAATTTTTGTTACACAGCATTATGCCTTATCAAAAAACTTTTTATTCTGTGAATACTTGTTCTACACAAGCCTGCATGGAGGGGGAATCGGCGATGAACCAATCTTATGGGTCATTGTGTGCTAAAGAGGAGGGAAGCGATGCCTTGGGTCCTAGTGGTGACGAATGTGGTGACGAATTTCAGGATGGGGGATTAGGGGTGGAGTCAGAGGCACATGAGTATTTCGGGGACAACTTCTACAACAACTGGGGGGAGAGAGCCGTCGACGGTATTGCAGAGTTGGGGTGTATTAATTTCAAAGAACTACAAGTGAGATTATGATGTTTCATTTTCCGGATCATTCAGTTGCATTCTTGTTTTACAGTTTGTATGCAAAATGAATGGTTTTACTGTGAGGAAGAATAAGATTTGGCGAAATATGAAGAGTGAGGTTACACAACAAGAATTTGTATGTTTTTGGCAAGGGTTCAAAGATATGGGATCCGTTAACGACGGCCTGAGATGGAAACGTGAGCCAAATGCGGAGACTAGATGCGGTTGTGAGGCAGAAACGCGAGTTCGCGTGCACTCAAAAAGTGGTAGATGGATAATGTCGTACTTTTAGGAAGTTCAAAACCACGAACTGCTGGAGGATAGACTGATCTTTATGCTACCGGGGAATAGGAAAATAGATGCAACCCCCATGGAACAAATGAATATGATGCTGAAAGTTAGGATTAAAATGCCACATATTTATTCATCTTTTGTGCACACTGCCGAGGGATTCCAAAACGTTCTGTTTCTAAAGAGAGATATGTATAACCAGATAGGCAAGGAATGGAGGCTTATAGGTGGTGATGTGATGTCTTGCCTTAAGTTCTTAGAATCAACGCCGCAAGAGAATCCAAGAATGTATGTGAGTTACTTGGCGGACAAGGATGGTCGTCTGGTACACCTGTTTTGGTCGGATAATTATAGTCAGCTGGATTATCGTTTGTTTGGGTATGTCGTCGCATTTGATGTGACATATCGGAAGAATAAGTATATGTATCCACTGGTTGTGTTTTCCGGAATCAATCACCATAACCAAACAATTATGTTTGCTGCTGTGCTAGTGGCAAATGAGAATGATCAGACTTACACCTGGTTGCTTCAATAGTTCCTAGACGCCATGAAGGGTAAAACACCTGGGTGTGTCATAACAGATGGACATGAAGCGATGAGAAAGGCAATCGAAGCGGTGTTTTTTGGCGCTTATCATCATTTTTGTGTGTGGCACCTACTGATGAATGCCACTTCTAACCTAAGCAACCCCACCTTTACTTCTGAATTTAAGAAATGCATGTTGTTCAATTATGAGGTTACCGAGTTTGAAGATCATTGGCATTATATGGTTGATGCACTCGGTCTATCAGATAATCAATCGGTTTTTGACTTTTACTCTAGGAGAAATATGTGGGCAACTGCACATATACATGGCCACTTTTTGGGGGTTTTCGTACAACGTCTAGATGCAAAGGGTTGCACTCAATGTTTGGTAAATTTGTCCACTCTTGGCATAATTTGAGGGACTTTATTGAATAGTTTATGCATTGTGATAAACCCATATTTTATGATATATATATATTGTGCTCAATTTAAGTGATTTATTCAACCCTTCACCCACTTATTCATGTAAATTGCATGGTTTTACTTTCTCTTCCTTATTATGTGATATATGTGAAATACATGTTTCCTATGCTTTGAAATTATTTATTTTAATTACCCTTTATTACCATTCGATGCTGTAATTTGTGTGTTGAGAAGTTTCAGATCTTCTAAGGCAGGAATGACTTAAAGGATGGAAAGGAAACATACAAAAATGGAAGGAAAGCACAAAATGGAGTTTTTGAAGAAACTGGCAGCGACGCGAACGCATGGACGACGCAGTCGCATGCCCAGCGCGAAAAGGCAGCGACGCGAACGCGTGACTGACGCGGACGCGCGCCATGAGCAGAACACAGATGACGCGTACGCGACCGAAGCGAACGCATGACAAGGAAAACTCTAGATGACGCGACCGCGTGACCCACGTGGACGCGTGACAGACGCCACGCACCAGAAATTACAGAAAACGCTCCCAGCGATTTCTGAAACCCTTTTTGGCCCAGATCCAAGTCCAGAAGGCACAGATTAGAGGTCATAAAGTGGGGAAATGCATCCATTCATTATCATGTCTTCAATTATTTACTTTTCATAGTTTAGATGTAGTTTTTAGAGAGAGGGGTTCTCTCCTCTCTCTTAGGTTTTTAGGATTAGGATTCCTCTTAAAGGATTTAGAATTTCAACTCTTCATCAGGTTCAATATTCCTTTTACTTTATATTTCTCTTTTACTTTCAGATATTTTGATGCTATCCTTTAATTACTTATGTTGCCAGATTGGCTTATGAACTCTTTATGTTTAAATTGATTTTCTCTTATTAATGCAATTGAGGTATTTCAGATTTATGATTCTTATTTAGCTTTTTATGTTATTGGCTTTAATTGATTAATTGGAAGCTCTTGAGTTATCAACTATCCGTGATTGGTTGTTATGTCGGCTAAATTGACTGATATTCCACTAACTCTAGTCTTTCCTTAGGAGTTGGCTAGGACTTGGAAATCTAACTAATTAGTTCACTTGACTTTCCCTTGCTTTCATAAGGGTTAACTAAGTGGGATTAACTTTCATTCTCATAGGAGTAACTAGGATAGGACTTCCGAATTTTCATACCTTGCCAAGAGTTTATTTTATAGTTATTTATTTATTTTGCTTGTCATTCAATTTACTTGTTCCTTACTTTCAAAACCCCCAATTTACAAAACTCATAACCAATAATAAGAACACCTCCCTGCATTTTCTTGAGAAGACGACCCGAGGTTTAAATACTCTGGTTATCAATTTTAAAGGGGTTTGTTACTTGTGACAACCAAACGTTTGTACGAAAGGAATTTCTGTTGGTTTAGAAGCTATATTTATAACGCGATCATATTTTTATATTTCTTTACCGATAGAAAAATCCCATCGTCACATTGCATATCCCAAATGAGGTCTAGGGAAGCACACTCTGATCTGTTATCCGTGGTTGGGGATGTAGTGCTACATAGTTTATTTCATGATTTGGAGAGGTCAGCTGCCAACAAGCTCACAAGGGAGATTTTCTTGTTATTTAGGCCGATGCTTTTCTAACAACCTTTAATTTTTGTCCACGTTTAAAAACACAATGATATACGCCTACCATCCATTAGTGTCCATTACATACACGAGAGGTATTCTTTTCTTGACTATAGGAACGTGGTGGGTTATTCAATTTATATCGTGGAGTGCATAGCATTATATAATTCATATTTATTATGACATTGCATATATATCGATGTGCATTAAACCCAATATATATATATATATATTTTAATTGTTCGTATTGTATTTGTCACATCTGATCTCCGCCCCTGTATTTTATGCGACATAATTTCTCTCCCTGCCTCAAGTAACTTTTTTTAGATACCTATATTTCAAATACCCCAAAAAAATAAAAATATACTAGTGCTGCTGCATTAGAAACCTTGTTAGCTACGAAAGAAGACTTTATACAGACTACGATTTGTCCCATCCTTAACTTTTTCCCAGTTATCACTACTCATACAAAAGACAATCCAAACATAGGACAAACAGGGTGGAGTCAACTATCACAGCAGTAGAGCATTAAATGCATTAAGGCATAATTCGTTACACTTTAAATTATATATATCTTAAACTTAATTCTAATAAACTAATTATACTAGTTTGGATTATCATGCAACCCATCCCAAAACGCTGGCTAATACCATAAGTGACAAACTAAATGTTTCTGGGGGGGGCATGTTGCAATCCTGGAAAACCTTATTTCATTTACTACCAACCACTTGCCTTGTGCTGCCCTTTTTCGCCGCTCAGTAAGTCCTACTAGTTAGCTACTTTCATGGAGCCGAACATCGCTGCCACTGGCTGCCCACATCCTAACCAAGCTTCCGATTGCATTAAAAGGTCCACCCGCAAGGGAGACGGCAGTTCTGCCTCAGATCGTAGAATCCTCAAGCTACCACGGACAAACATTATGGGAAGTCAATCACTGCACATGTATATAATTTATTTAGATTCACAGTCAGATAGTTACCACTCCACTAATGCCAAATGGGTTGAAGGAACCTTCTGGGTGGAGCCATTGTATCACCCATGCAGCAGAGCTGTTGCTACATAATTCAAATGACGAACGGTATCATTAGACACACAATTTTTCATATACGGATATAATGTACACAAAATTATATGCACCTGGTATTGCAATTTTGGATCCCATGTCTTCTCCATATCGGCCACCTACCCATGTCTTCAGGGGTGAATTGTCACAGGGGTCCAAATGCCGGGGGATGTCATAATTGCGTTAAGCATTTGAAGCTGAATAAACATCACAAATGTACCCGTTGAAAATGTATATTTTATGTAAAAAATTGCACAGTAAACAAGTGCAAGGCATCTTACCATGCATTGTATGAGCTGCTCTCTATCGTTGACCATATTAGCCTCCAGGAAGGAGTCTAGGTGGCAAACCGTTTTCTCCTTAAAATCGACCACCATGCAATACCAATGCATGAAGACAACCTCGATGGGGATAAAGATCTGGCAGAACAATTCATCAAATTAGTTATGACTGTGGTTAACAGCAGTGAAACTAATGCCAAATGCCAAACAGACTAAGTCGATCGGGATACCTACCCTATTTAAGAATCTTCTTGGTGGTTGCGGAATTTAAATACCACAACTGAACCGACAAGTGCACCAAGTCGTACTAAGTAATACCTCAGGTGAGTGAGGGTCGATACCACGAGGATTGATGAACTGAGCAATAATAGTCGAATGACTCACTTAGTCAGGCAAGCAGAAAGTGATGTTTTGAGGGTTGTAAATCGCATTAAACAGAACTTTAGAGAGTAAGAACGCAAACAGTAGAATTGGTGTGAAATATATATGAGAAAATAGTTAAGGTTTCGAAGATGTTTATTCGTCCGAATTCAATTTTCTTACCAACTATTTTACTCATGCAAGATTCATTTCATGGCAAACTGTAATTGACTAAACCCTAATTTCTTAGTGATTTTAGTCTCCTCTAACCTAATCAACCGCCAATGTCTTGGTCACTTAATATAGATTCGAGAGTTAGGTTCAATTCTAGTTTATTAGCCACAAAAACCCTAATTACCTAGATATAAGAGGATTATATATCACGTATCCTGTTAAGTCCAAGTAATTAGCAATTTAGGAGGAATTTATTTCAAGCTAGTGTTCAAGTGAGATAACTCTTCCAAGAATCACAAGAACACATATAGAATAAAGGTTATTCTTCTGATCTACCCAGATTCATAAGATGAAGAATGAAAGTAATCTTTGTGTTCGGTAAGTCGGTTATCGATCAGTTCGGGTGAAGATCCTGGGTGATGATAGGGGCTCGTCAGGTCGTGAACTGCCTCCGGTCAGAGGTGTACGAGGTCCCGAGTACTTCGTGTGGAAAACAGGGGGGTGCCACCTGCGAAGACACTCCGACGCCCTTGTCAGTAAATGTGCAGGCACCCTTGTCAGTAAATGTGCAGGCAGAAAGGGTGATGTGATATGTGACGTACCTTGGGGAAGAGCCAATCTTCCCTTTATATATTGTCAGAGGTGGGCCCTATGAAGGCAGGCCCACTATTCCCGAGACATTTCCTTCACAGCCATGGGTGAGCTGCCACGGACGCGTGTCCGGGTCGGCGATGGAGCGCCCTACCCCCGACCGTCCGGGTCGGGTGGAGCTCGGGTCGGCCCAAACCAGCAGAGGGTTTGGGCCAGGCCGTAACAGTGCCCCCACGCGCCAGTGGTAGTCGTGAGGACTATTGGCGGCGCATTTTTTCTTTCTCCACACGTTGTCACCAGATCGGCCGTCCGTGGGGGGGGGGGAGGGGGACGTGCCACCCTGCGTGCGTGTCTTTTGGTTACTGAGGTAACCGTCCAACGTTTCGTTCTCCGTGCTGAGCATTGAATGCACATAATGGGTTGGGAAACCCCATGCGCAAAGACTATTTTGCCCCCAGTCTTTCGCGCTTCTTCCTCTCATTCCTCAGCTTCAACAAATTCAGGTAATCCTCTGGCTCCTCTCTTTTCTGCTCTGTTTACTGTGTGTTTGTTGTATTTGCTTAGTGTCCTTGTTATTTTGCTTGGAATTTGTTGTTATGTGGCCTTTCAATGCTAGGTAGATATGTTAGGGGAGGGGTACCATTCCAGGGTAGGTTTTTAGATGACTTGCGGAATAGATGTAGCTTTGGCCATGCTTGATCTTAATTGTTGAGTGGGGTAAACATGGTTTTTGGGTTTTATCCGGGCTCCCGACCTCATAGACTAATGGAGTGGTACCCCACTGTAGGTATGCCTCGCGTCGTCTCCCGGACTTCTACCTCGGGTGCAAACTACGACCCCTACGCCTGGGTGACCTCAGACATAAAGGACTCGCCTAACCAGATGGATCTGGAAGAGCTGACGGAATTCTGGCAAGCCGGGTACTTATGTGGGGGGACAGACGAGGAGACCAACTATGAGACCTTCGTTCCTGCCCCCAACGAGCGGTTGTACGAGATCAACCTCCGTTCTCCCCGGGTCGCCGACTGGATCTGGTTTTACACGGCCATGTTCACCCAGGTCGGCGTTCGCCTACCCTTCTCTGACTTTCAGATGTCGCTCCTCAATCGGATATCCGTGTCGCCGTCGCAGCTCCATCCGAACAGCTGGGCTTCTATCCGCTGTTTCGAGATGGTCTGTGAGTATCTCGAACTGCCGGCGTCAGTAGATATCTTCCTCTTTTTCTTCAACCCCACCAACCCCTCTAAACAAGGGAAGGCGAGAAAAGGGTTCCTTTCTTTCCGATCTGCCCAGGGTCGGAGGATATTTGGTCTGTTCGAGGACTCTTACCATAGGTTCAAAGATAAATTCTTTAAAGTTTACCCCACTAAAGGTCGTCATCCCTTTTGGTTATCGTTAGAGGGGGAGCGCCTCATTCCAACTTATTGGAGTTTTGGGGCGGGGTCTAATTCTTTTATTAAGGTTATGTATAAAGGGATGTCCCCTGTAAATAAGAAAATAGCTGATGTGTTGTTTGCTCTCTTTCGGAAGAACCCCGTGAACCCCCATCTCCTCATGGGTGAACGGGAGGCCGCCAGGAGCTATATCCGTGAGTCGTTTTGTTTTGTGCTTGTACTGTTTGTCATTGCTTGTTTTACCTGATTTAGCGACTGATGTGTTTGTCTGTTTGCTGCAGTGGAGATGTCTGCCTCAGTAACGGGGCTTGAAAATTTGATGAAGACCTTCTTCGTGGACAGTGATGAAGAGAAGGCCGAAGAGAAGGATGCCGGGAAGTCGGAGGGGCCTTCCGGGGAGAAGGAGGATCAGGCTGTGCCCTCTCCCCAGGATACCGGTATGTCGGAGAAGAACACGGCAGGGGCGCAGGCTTCCCCCCTTCCCGAGGTGGTCGTTGGTGGGCATTCGTCCTCTACCTATCAGGAAGATGATAATGTGGAACTTATCCATACCCCTAGGAAGCGGAGGGCGTCTGCCAGCCCGAAAGGGACTCTCACCATTATGAAAAGAAACTTTGACGCTACAAAGTTTATTGACTCGCAGCTGATCCCTGGGATGGAGGAGCATTTTCATGGAACCGACCTGGCTGGACAGGCGAGATGGATGTACCGGACTTTGCTCCGGGGGGCCGTGATAGCTCGAAAGGCTGAGTTCGAGTTGTCGGGAATGCAGGCTCTCCGGAGGAAGCTTGAATCTTCTGGCAAGGCAAACAATGATTTCAAGGTGCAAGTCGAGCTGCTCCAGAGCCAGTTGTCCGACATGGGGGGAAGCTCAAGGCTTCTGAGGAAAAATGACATCTGCCGAGGAGAAATTGAAGGCTTCCGACGAGATGGTGGCCCGTTTAGCCGAGCGGGAGATGACCCTGGAGAGCCAGCTGAATGCCGCTCAGGGTCGGGTGGCGGTCTTGGAGCAGGAACGTGACCAAGCCGTTTTGTCGGTTAAAGCCACTAAAGCCGAGGTCGAGGAGCTCAGGAAGAAGCTGAAAGCAACCAAAGAGCAAGGGAAGAACACGATCTCCATGACTGAGGACGCCCTGAAGGTCCAGGTGAAGATCGTGGCTCCCGATTTCGACACATCGGCTATTGGTGTCTTCAAGATGATCTAAGACGGCAAGATTGTCGATATGCCTAGAAAGTGATTTCTTGTAACTTTGGGTTGTTGTGGGTCTGTTGGATATTTCGTTGTGAACTTGTTACTTTATGTTTAGTTGGTCGCTTGGACGTCTTGTCGTTATTGTTGCTTATCTTGTTTGGCGTTTTATTTTTGTTACCGCCTTTTGGGGTGGGCTTATTGCTTGTGCCCGTTTTTCCGTTTGCGTTGGTAACTCGATTAGAACCGTTGGTTTTATTTACGAAGCCGCTTGATATGGCCATGGTTCTGTTGGCTTCCCGGGGTGATTAGTCCCGGGTTTCCGTTTACGAGTGCGATTTCGTGAGGTACGCATTGGAGGATAAAAGATGGAAGAATTTGGACAAGTAAGAATTAGTCGTTAGCTAGACAAGTTTATGAACACAATAGGCATTTGATAAAAGTAAATAATTGGGAATTAACATTTGACCAAGGCGAAACTCTACCCCGCTTTTCAGGCCGCTTGGCCGGTAAGCCGAAGCTACGAGTAGAATCTCCTCAGGTTACCTGCGTTCCAAGTTCTCGGGATTTCCCTGCCATCGAGTCTTTCCAGCTTGTAGGCACCTTTGCTGAGTGCTTCTTTGATTCTGTAGGGACCTTCCCAATTTGCCGCCAGTTTTCCTTCTCCTGGGGTCGGTACACCGACGTCGTTGCGTCGTAGGACGAGGTCTCTTTCCTCGAAATCCCTCCTCAGGACTTTAGTGTTGTAGCGCAGAGCTATTCTTTGTTTTAATGCCGTTTTTGACAAGTGGGCCATCTCTCTGGTCTCTTCCACCAGGTCCTTTTCCACCGCCTCGTCTACACCTGCGAGTAGTAGTCGTGGGCTCGGTTCACCGATTTTCACGGGTATCACTGCGTCGACCCCGTATGTTAGGCAGAAAGGGGTTTCCCCCGTAGAGCTTTGTTCGGTTGTTCGGTAGGACCAGAGGACCAACGCGAGTTCGTCGGCCCATGCGCCTTTTTTATTGTCTAAGCGCTTCTTGAGGCCGAGCAGGACGACTTTGTTTGTGGCCTCCACTTGCCCGTTTGTCTGGGGATGTTCCACCGAGGAAAACTTCTGTTTTATCCCTAGGCCGGTGAGGAACTCCGTGAACTTCTTGTCAGTGAATTGCGTCCTATTGTCCGAAATGACGACTTCCGGGATGCCGAAACGGGTTATCACCTGTCTCCACATGAACTTCCTGCAATTGGAGGAAGATATGTTCGCTAATGGCTCAGCCTCTATCCATTTGGTGTAGTAGTCGATGGCGACTATGAGATATTTGACTTGTCCCGGGCCTACCGGGAAAGGTCCTAAAAGGTCAACTCCCCATTGAGCGAAAGGTCGTGTAGACGTTAGCAGGCTCAGCTCGGAAGCCGGCGCTTTGTGGAAGTTAGCGTTTTGTTGACACTTTACGCACTTTCTGACAAATTCCCTGGAGTCTTTCATCATTGATGGCCAGTAGTATCCAGCTCGGATGAGCTTCCTCGCTAGGGCCTTGCCCCCGATGTGGTGGCCGCAACATCCCTCGTGGACTTCTCTAAGTACATAGTCCGTCTGGTCGGGGTGTAAGCACTTCAACAAGGGTTGGCTGAGCCCTTTTCTGAACAGTTGGCCTTGTATGATTGCGTATCTGGCTGCCTCCCTTCTCAATGTTTTGGCCGCCTTCTCGTCGTCAGGTAACTTGCCAAGTTCCAGGAAGTTTGTGATCGGGTCCAACCAGGAGGGGCTTGACACTGCCAAATGTAGGGCGACGGTCGGTTCCTTCACCATGCCCTGGATGAGAGATCGGTTGCCCGCTCCTGGCTTCGTGCTTGCTAGTTTGGACAGGAGGTCTGCCCGTGTGTTCCTTTCTCTTGGAACGTGTTGGACCGTGACCTCTTGGAACTCTCTTGTCAATTCTCTTACCTTTTCCAAATATTTTTGTAGAAGGGGGTCCCTTGCTTGATAGCTTCCGTTTACCTGTGAGGTGACAACTTGTGAGTCGCTGTATACCTCCAGTCTTGTTGCCCCGACCTCCCGAGCTAACGTCAGTCCTCCTAAGAGGGCTTCATATTCTGCTTGATTGTTCGACACAGGGAACTCGAACTCGGTTGATTGCTCGTATATGACTCCCGCCGGGCTTTCTAAGATGACCCCGGCTCCCCCGGACGTCTGGTTGGAGGCCCCATCTACGTGGAGCCTCCACCGTGTGCCCGTTTCCTAGGGGGGATCACCGGTCACCTCTATCAAGAAATCTGCCATTGCCTGTGCCTTAATTGCATGCCGGAGCTCATACTGCAAGTCATATTGGGAGAGCTCGATGGCCCAGGTCATCATCCTGCCGGCCAAATCGGGTTTTTGGAGTACTTGATGAATTGCTTGGTCCGTCCTCACGACTATACGGTGACCCTGGAAGTATTGCCTCAACCTTCGGGAGGAGGTTAGGAGTGTCAGCGCCAATTTTTTCAGTTTGATGTACCTCAGCTCTGCTCCTTGTAGTGCCTTGCTCACGAAGTAAATCGGTTGCTGAGCTTTCCCTTCTTCTCTTACGAGCACTGCTGCAAGTGCTTCCTCTGTTACTGCTAGGTAGAGGTAGAGTGACTCTCCGTCCTTGGGCTTTCCGAGCACCGGAGGCGTTGCTAGGATCTCCTTGAAGTGGTTAAATGCTTTCTCACATGCTGGGGTCCATTCGAATGCTATCCCCTTTTTCATCAGATTAAAGAAGGGTAGGGCTTTTGCTGCCGATGCGCCTAGGAAGCGGGATAACGCTGTCAGCCTTCCCGCCAACCGTTGGACGTCTTTGATACAACTCGGGCTCTTCATCTGGAGGATCGCTTGACATTTTTCAGGATTGGCCTCTACTCCTCTTTGGGTGATCATGAATCCCAGGAACTTCCCGGCCTCCATAGCGAAGGCGCATTTGAGCGGGTTGAGCCTCATGCCGTGTTGTCAGAGGGAGGCGAACACGCTCCCCAAGTCGCTCAGGAGATCGTCGGGCTGTGCAGTTTTCGCAAGGATGTCGTCCACGTAGACCTCTACTGTCTTGCCTATGAGCTCATTGAATATCTTGTTCATCAGTCTCTGGTATGTGGCGCCGGCGTTTTTCAGCCCAAATGGCATCACCTTGTAACAATAGATCCCTCCTGGCGTTATGAACGCCATTTTGTCCTCGTCGGGTCGGTGCATCGGTATCTGATTGTACCCAGAGTAGGCGTCCATGAAGCTCAGATACCGGTATCCCGCCGCTGCGTCGACGAGTGCGTCAATGTTGGGCAGGGGATAGCAGTCTTTAGGACATGCCTTGTTGAGGTCGGAATAGTCTACACACATTTTCCACCTCCCACTGTGTTTTTTCACCAAAACCACGTTCGACAGCCAAGTCAAGTAGTCCAGTTTTCGGATGAACCCTGCTTCAAGTAGGTTGGCCGTCTGCCTGGCCACCTCCTCTGCCCTTTCCTGTGACATCTTCCTCCTCCTCTGGGCCACTGGCTTGGCCTCCGGCTTGACGGCCAGATGGTGTGACATGAGCTGGGGATCTATTTCTGGCATGTCGGCTGGTGTCCAGGCGAAGAGGTCGGCATTAGCTCTGATCATCTCCATCAAATGTTCTTTTAATCCGTGGGAGAGGTTTCTGTTTATGAATGTGAACTTCTCGTCTCCGTCACCGACCCTAATTTTTTCCAAGTCCCCTTCTGGCTCAGGTCTGGGCCTGTCATCTATCCTGGCGTCCAGGTCGGCAAGGAAAATTCCCGTTGCTTCTTTGGACTTTTTCCTGCGAGAGAGGCTGGCGTGGTCGCAAGCGACTGCCGTTTCTAAGTCTCCTCTGATGGATCCCACGGATCCGTCATCAGTAACAAACTTCATTACGAGCAGCTTCGTACTGATCTCCGCCCCAAGGTCGTTGATGGTTTTCCTCCCCAGGATGATGTTGTAAGCTGTGGAGTCTTGTAAGACAACAAAATTGGCCATTATCGTCCTTCGCCTATGTCCTTGTCCCAGGGAGGTCGGGAGTGAGATGATTCCATCCAGCTTGATGAAGTGGTCTCCCAGCCCTACCACGTCGTGATGGTGGGTCGCCAGGTCGGCGTCACGCAGCCCCAAGGCATCAAAAACGTTGCGAAACATGATGTTTGAGTCCGCTCCCGTGTCTACCAGGATCCGTTTGACGAGTCTGGTTCCGACTCTGGCCGTGATAACCATGGGGGGACTTTCCGGTACCTCGTCGAACCATTGGTCCTCGGGGCCGAAAGAGATTAATGGGAGTCCCCAGGAACTTCTAACAGATGAGGAGGAGACCGCCAGGATCTTGGCGTCTTTTTTCTACGCCAATTTCGACCTCGGGGCGGAGTTCCTCGCTGTTACTACATTCACCACCGTGAGACCGTGGTCGTCCCCCTCGGGTTCTGGACGTTGTCTTGTCGTCCGGGACCTGTCCTCGCCATCTTGATCCCGATTTCGTCTCCTCGGTTCCCTTATGAGGTGGGAGAAGTCGGCGAGCTTTCCATCACTGATTGCTTGCTCCAGGGCATCCTTTAGATCGAAGCAGTCTTGGGTCTTGTGCCCGTATCCCTTGTGATATTCGCAGTAAAGGCTCTTGTTTCCCCCGTCCTGTCCTTCAGAGGTCGGGATCTCGATAGTATCCCTTTTTCGGCTATCTGTTGGTAAACTTCCGTGATCAGAGCCGTGAGGGGGGTATAGTTGGTGAATTTCCCTACTCGGGGAAATGGCTTTGGCGCCTTGCTCGGACCGCCGTCCCTGGCGTGTTCCTTCTGTTTTTCTCCACCCTCGTAGTGTCGGGCTTGGTTGTAGGCGGGTTGCCGTTTATTGGCAGCCACGACCCTGCTAACTTCTTCGTCGTTAATGTACTCCTTAGCCACGCACTGGATCTCCTGCATGGTCCATACTGGCCTCGTGGTAAGGTGCTTTCTGAAGTCTTCATTCAGGAGCCCATTTGTTAAACACAAACTCGCCACCGAGTCCGTCAGCCCGTCAATTTCCAAGCATTCGTCGTTGAAACGATCTAGGTATTTCCTGGTCGGCTCCCCGGCTCTCTGGGTTACTCCCAGCAAATTGATCGGATGCTTGGCTTTGGCGATCCTGGTCGTGAACTGAGCCAGGAAGGCGTGGCTGATGTCAGAGAATTGGGTCACCGAGCCCTGCGGGAGGTTATTAAACCACCGTATTGCAGGTCCCGCTAGGGTGACCGGGAAAGCACGGCACTTTACCTCGTCTCCCACTCCTTCTAGGTTCATCCTGGCCTCAAAGGCCGTGAGGTGTTCCAGCAGGTCTTGCGTTCCATCGTACCTCATGTCCGTTGGGTTGTCAAAGTGTTTTGGCAGCCGGACTTCGAGTATGGAACGGTGGAATGGGGTCGCTCCCATTATTACGGGTCCCCGTGTTCCCGTCGTTCTTCCCTCGTCGCTTTCCCGACGAGTGTCATCGTCTCTGCGGTTCCCGGTACGCCGCCCCTCACGTCTGGCGTAAATGACGGGGTCACGACGTCTTCTCGCGCGTCCTCTCCCCCCGGTGCTTTCGGATTCCGCTTGGGGGCTAGGCGTGCGTCTGGAGCGAGAGCGGGAGTGACTCTGCTCTGGGGTGCATTGGTCGTGTTCCCTATCTGCTAGTCGGCGCTCCAAGTCTTACATCCTGTGGCGTAGCTCTTGCATTATTCGAGCGTGGTTGTCTCCGGTCCCCCCAAAGGGGCATCCCTCATGTGGTTGGGTTGCGTCCCTCGGGGGTGACCTTGGATGTTGTCGGGTTCCCGTCCCGGCGGTGACGCCTCCGGGTACTGCCTCGCGGCCTGTCTCTGTTTCGACTAACACGAAGTCCATGGACGAGTCCCCACAGACGGCGCCAATGTTCGGTAAGTTGGTTACCGATCGGTTCGAGTGAAGATCCTGGGTGATGATAGGGGCTCGTCAGGTCGTGAACTGCCGCCGGTCAGAGGTGTACGAGGTCCCGAGTACTTCGTGTGGAAAAAGGGGGGTGCCACCTGCGAAGACACTCCGACACCCTTGTCAGTAAATGTGCAGGCGGAAATGGTGATGTGATATGTGACGTACCTTGGGGGAAGAGCCAATCTTCCCTTTATATATTGTCAGAGGTGGGCCCTGTGAAGGCAGGCCCACTATTCCCGAGACGTTTCCTTCACAGCCATGGGTGAGCTGCCACGGACGCGTGTCCGGGTCGGGTGGAGCTCGGGTCGGCCCAAACCAGCAGAGGGTTTGGGCCAGGCCGTAACACTTTGAAACTGAATCAATATATTAATTAAAATAGAATAATAATAGTCTTAATCCATAGAAATAAATAGAGCTCTTAACATTAACTGAGGAGGTTTAGTGGCTCATGACTTCGAGAGAAAATTAGAGTTCAGAAAATGTGAAAGTGCAAAAGAGAAAAGATCCCCCGAAAAGCTGAATCTTTTCCCTTTTATATCTAACCTCATTTGATTTGAAACTAAAATAAATTAATAAATTCTAAACCTAAAAGATTTTGTTTGTAATTAAAAATAACCAACATAAAATAAAATAGAATAATTAAAAACTAAATCCAACTAAAGACGCTTCATTAGTGGGAATGTGATCCGAATCATTGGCGCTAAATGCCAAATCCAGCGTTTAGCGCCCTTGTGAGTAGAAAGCTCCCATTCATCTCTGGCTTGCTAGCGCTAAATGCTAGCCTTGGCGTTTAACGCCCTAGTGGGCAGAGAGCTTTCTCGCGCTTTTGAGCTACTAGCGCTAAACGCCCAGGTCCACATTTAGCGCCAGCTTAACAACTTCCAATTCTTCTCTTTTCTTGTACACAAACTCTGCCAAACTGATTCGAACTTCACTTGAAATAATTAAAACACTAAAGCAACTCAAAGTAGCATCCAAAGAGGTTTCAAACACTAAAATAAGATTAAAACTCATTAAATTCTAACTTAAAATAAACAGACAATAAGGAAAAGATGGTCACGCATCACTTGGTCTCAACTAGAAAGGCACGTATATCTCAATGAGTTTTCTAGTAGACAATCCCTTACTAATGTCTTCCTAAAAATATAAACAAATTTAGTTAATATTCCACTAACATCTATAGACACGGTATTCATCATTGCAACAGAGTAATATGAAATTTGTTACGTTAACCACGCACAGCGAAGCTGGGCGGGAGACACCAAAAAAAGAATGCTTAAGGTGATGTATAAAACAAGTGTTTCATGTGGCCATCATTTCTACAACCGCTCCATCAGTGGGACACCCAGGTATGAGGAACTAAATTTGCCGCCTTATTAGTCTGTACTGGAGCATCTGGACAATAGTATCTCTGCAACACATGGACATACCACATGGTTACGATAGTGATTAAGGATGTACATTTGTCAACAACCCGCCAACAGAATCAGGGATTAGAACATACTCCATCGAATGACTATCCAAGAAAAGGAAGTTGAACAGCAGGGTGTCTGATCGATTAAAGTCCATGGCGTAGGTTGCCTTAAATTTCTACATTAAATTGACAGGGTTACAGGCAATAGAACCAACTATGCAAACATGGAGCAATTAATTATTGATTTGAATTTATCATACCTGTGAGTTTGCGGTGGACAAGCTGGCTTTGCTATGCTTAGCCGATGTTGATCGATTGTCTCTATCAGAAGGAGAACGAAAAAGCCTCTTTCCCTTCATGGCTGGCACCATCGACTTTTTTTGGGACGACCGTCGTCCATGTCCGGGTCTATGATCGATATCCTCGCATGACCTCCGACAGGAACACCCAACGGTGTAACGGCAAACACTGGATCGCACGCTTCAACACTTTCCTGGGACAAAATCTCAACCGAGTCAGCTGTTGCTTGCACCACGAATGTAGCACCGCTCACACCTTCCGCCCTATAAATGGTGACAACATCGATTAAGTATCTACACATGTAACATAAATATCGAATCGTGTATTCAATTGAATTTTTTGCCATACAGAGTTCCTTACTAGAGACTTGAAGGATGCTGACCCGCACCGGAAACATTGAACAGGTTCGTCAATTTCATCACTATGCAACGAGGGTATTCAAGCTTTGTTAAGTGGTCCTGAAACATGCGTTGATTAGTCTTTGTTGCTTACCATGATTTATAGCAAACCAGAGTGAAATTTTTGGCGCTATAATTTTTGTCAAACGTTACAAAATGGTGCCTCTGACCTATAGCAAGATTCCTCTAACTACACTAATAAGATTTTGTCTTTTTCCGTAGCATTGCATCATAAACAAATTGCATTTCGAGTGTAGTAACTATAAGTGTTTTTTAGACATTACTTTTTGTCGTCTTCTGTAGTTAATTTCAATATAAATGTTATTCGACCTTATTCTCTAAACCCTAACCTTAAACCCTAAACCCTACATCTCAAAACTTATACATGTCCAAAATTTAAAAATTAACATCTCATTCCTTAATAATGATAAAATTATTTACAGATATCTTATGAAAAAATATTTTTAGTAAATAAATATATTTTTAAAAAATGTTTTGAGAAAAACACAATTTTATCAATACGAACATAATTTGTTAAAGGGTGGTACACAAAATGAATATCAGAAAAAATTAAATTTTTTCTAAAGGGTATGTTTGTGAAAATCAATTACTTTTCATTAAAAAATGTATAAAATTAAAGGTAGTAAAACAAAGAAAAACTAATAAAGCGTAATTATAAAGAATAAAACAATAGTAAATTAATTGTATAAATATATTAAAAAATTGAATAAAAATTATATACCTTTTTCTAAACAACATTTCTTTATCTAAAAATATATGCACTTGAGTAGTCATTTACTAAATATAATTAAACATATAAAATAAGTAAAATAGGATTAAATAAATAACTAAATAGCCTAAAAACGTTAGTATTCAGATTGCGAACAAAATAATTACTAGATAAAAAACAAGGTTATTGTTTTGTTTTTGTCTATTTAGTTCTTATTTGAGAACATTTTCGTGTATACCGATAAAGATTCTAACTTAATTAAATTGTAAAGTGTAAACCATTTATCCCCATCCCTCAACACCAACACGAACGTCAATTCATCTGAACTTTTAATTCAACACCTAAACCTTTAACAGTACACCATTCCCCAAACAATGAACTACTAGTATAACATGACCATTGTAGGAAACAATGTCAAAATTATATAGATACAAATAAATAGATTAAACGTCATCAAGCAAGCAAATTAAATTAACCATAACGTACTGACTTAGCAGTGTTGAGTTCAAAAAGGTCAATACAGCTGAAATAAATATAACAAAATAAATTAAGACAAACCACAACAAATTTAACTTCAGCAACAGCCGTGCAAGGCTTCGTAAGAGGATAGCTTTTGCTTCAACGCAACGTTCTCCTTCTCCAGTTTAGCAACACGGGCCTCGATGAACAACCTTGAGACTCGTTGCAACTCTAGCAACTGTTTCCTGTAACGAAGCGCCACGTAGTAATTGAAGTCAAAAAGCGCATCTAGAGATATAAAAGTGCCATCTTGCCTGGCCAGACGATCGTCGGTTGAGTACCTCCCGAATACACAAAAATTGACTCCGTCAGTCGTGCTTTTCACATGCACCATATAGCCATAATAGTGCTCTCCTTGGACATGTACGCAATCACAAGGCAAAAACACTGTAGGTCCTACCTAAAGCAGATCACAGGCCTTGGCCAGCATATGCTCCAAGTCCTCCATGATGACAAACTCATCATGATCCATCGTGGAGACAACATCTAAATGTTCACAAGTGAAAAAAGAAAATGATCACCCACACCACAAGCATGACTGGAAAAAAACATACTTTTCAACGATGTACTTAACTCACCGGGAAGGACGTCCAGGGCATTTCTTCTGGAACCACTGCTACCATCACCAATGCTGGGAGTCGACGTTGTTCAACCATATAACTGAGATTTACTCCGTGAAAGATGTAATCACTTTGATTCTTTTTTTTCCCAATGTTCAGGCTATTTATCTCACCCAATAGACTTATATGTAAAACATGTCTCCTCACCTTCTTGAATCCAGTTGACACTGGATAGTCACGTCCCTTCAACCGGGCTCATTGGATAGTCACACCGCTTCACCAGGACTTTAAATTCTATAATAAATGCATTAATCTCACTTATCTGTTTTTTCTTTCTTCCACAAACACTTACAACCTTTTTGACTACCACATTTATATTACAAACTTATGTGTTATTAAATTTTAAGCGTCACAGTCTCTATTTGCTTCAATTTGATATGGATCGAGGTTAAAAATAAGTTCAATTAGCTGAATATGTAAATTTCAAAACTAATTAAATATTATACTATTAATTTTAATTAGTAAAAAAGTTTTTTAACTATATGTGGAAAAAAAACACTATTAAATATTAACGTAATGATAAAAATTATTGTATTATATAAGTTTCGAAAAAATTATAAAAAATAATTTTAATTAATTAATATTAATCAATTCTAGTGTTTAGGGTTATATTTTAATATATGTTTAGGTTTACGATTTAATTAGTTAATACTAATCGAATATTTTAATGTTTAAGCCGAGGAAAAAAGATTCCAAAGGGCTCAGTGGACTTATAAATATAGTGGCACACTTATTTGCTACACTCCATATCCAGATTAGTATATAAATATTCCCTTCAAAACAATTATTCCAATAGAAAGTGATAATGGAGTGTTTCTAAGAGACCCTCAACCTTTCCCACAACATTTAGGTTGTCATAATCATTAAAGTCGCGTCAAACTTCATTCAGGACGTGTGCAGTCTCAGAATGACCTGTAATACTGCGCGTGAGACAGGAGAGGAGGATATTGTTCACACCAATATTTCTATACCACCACCGCATGCCACGCCGTGGTGGTGGCACCACGACCCAGACGCAATAAGATTCTTTGACCGATGCATGGATAGTAGCCATTCGGAGCTTCTGTTTCGGGAGACGCTAGGGAGCTCTGCATGCGATATAACCACGACATTGGGTTGGAAATGCTGTATAATGCCGCAAGCAATGGACGTGATGTTACCAAGTACGCACTATCAATGATGTTGCACTTTCGTAGGGACGATAACGAGGGAAAAAGGAATGGGATCGAATTATTTTGCGTGCCTGATGCGGCTGGTTTACTCACCGTGTGTAAAGCGAGGTGCTTTGGGGTTTTGACAATTTCGTGGCAGCGTGAAGTCCAAATGCCCAAAATAAAAGAACAACATTTGGTGTATGACTCACCAAGGTGCTTGATCCAAGGTCACATGGGTCTTCTATATGACTATCGCCGATGGGTAGTAGAGCAGAACTCCATCCACGGTTTCGGAGGGGCTACTTATATCCCCTGCATCTACTGTCACACCGACTACGAGTTGATAGTATTTGTCAACCTCCTGTGAGCTCGGTTCGCAAATCAGTATAATGTTTTGTTCTTTAGGGTTTAGGACTTGGAGTTTATGGGTTAGCATATCATTAATGTTTTCTTGTTTATCGTAGCATGAATGTTTTTTTTTTTTTGCCATATTATCTAACCTATTTCACATAAATATCTCTGAAAACAACCAAATCCCAACTATACAAAACAAAAAAAAGCCAACTACGTTTTGTTTAAATTTATACTTATATTGATTGCATACAACAGCACAAAAATAACAAAAACTAGAAAACTAAAACGACCAAATGAAAAATATGGATGAAAAGCATAAAATGCAAATTTAAAATTTAAAAAATATTATAAAAAACGTCAAAGTTATGACCAAAGTTAACAAAAAAATTATGTTATTTTATACGTATGAGGTTCAAGTATTGTCATAACGTATTAGGTTAATATTAAATTAGACATCACATTTTAAATTATTTATTTTTACATATATATACATAATATTAAATTACTACGAAGAGTTTTCACACCAAAAAAATAAAACCGGTGAGTTTAAAAGGAGACATGCTTGATACTTGCTAAAGAAGCCACGTGTGAGGGGGAGTGAGGACGTTTGGGTATAAAATGTTTGACAAAATAAAATATCATGAGATATAGAAGAAAAATGATTACTAAATTTTAAATTTTAAATCCGTGAATATATTGTTATTTTTGGCCCTACCACTACCAAAATTTTATGCATCCGTCACTACCGTAAACGCTAACCATAAACACTGATACCAAAATATTAACAATGACCATAAACCATCAACCCGCATCACATTACCTTACATAACCCTTAAATCACAAACTCTCATCTCAACCACATCCTTTACCCTTAACCCCAAACCCTAATTTCACATATACCCTAAACCCTAAAAACCCTAAACAATAAACAATAAACAATAAACAATAAACCCTAAACCTTAAACCCTAAACCCCATACTATTATCAACTACCCCTAAACCCTAAACCTTAAACCCTAAAACATCACATTACCTTATATAACTCCTAAACTACAAACCCTTAACTCAACCACATCCTTTACCCTTAATCCAAAATCTTAATTTTACACATACCCTAAACCCAGAACCATCAACCTTAAATCCTAAACCCTCAACCCTAAACCATAAACCCTCAACCTTAAATCCTAAACCCTAAACCTTAAGTACTAAGCACTAAATCCTAAACTCTAAATCTTGAACCCTAAACCCTCAACCCTCAACTATAAACACTAAATCCTCAACCCTAAATCCTTAACCATCAACCGTCAACCCTACATCCTAAACTCTAAAGGATAAACCCTAAACCCTTAAGTCTAAGCCATAAGGCCTAAATCCTAAACCGTAAACTCTAAATCCTAAACCCTAAAATATCACATTGCCTTACATAACCCATAACCACAAACCCGCGTCTCCAACACATCATTTACCATAAACCCTAATTTCACACATACCCTAAACCCTACACGCTAAAAACTAAACCTAAACCTATAACATTATATAAACCCTAAACCCTAAAACTCATACCATTATCAACTATCCCTAAACCCTAAACTCTAAAACCTAAATAGTAAACCCCATACCATTATCAACTACCCATAAATCCTAAACCCTAAAACATCACATTGCCTTACATAACCCCTAAACTACAAACCCTCATCTCCAACATATCATTTACCCTTAACCCTAAACCCTAATTTCACACATAACCTAAACTTTAAACCCTAAATCCTAAACCACATACCATTATCAACCATCCCTAAACCCTAAACCCTAAACTATCATACTGCCTTACATAACCCATAAACCACAAACCCTCATCTCCAACACATTATTTACCCTAATAACTAACCCACCACCCTCAACCTAAAACATTAACCCTAAAGCACTACACCCTACTTTCATATACGTCCTAAACCCTTACCCCTAAACCTTAAACCATAAAACTTAACCTATATCATTATATAGGTCCTAAACCACATACTATTATCAACTACACCTAAACCCTCATGTCACACAAGCCCTAACCCTAGACCCTTATGTCACATCAAAACTAAGATATAAAAACCCTCAAGGCTTCGTTCCAACTTAATAAATACAACCCACACGTGCAAATTAGTTCCACCTAACTTGCTATCACTGTCAATCCTACATTCAAATACTTTTCAACCGTTGGAAATTAAACACAAAACAAATTTCTTATTCGAATCATAACACCCATTGTCTTTGGCATAAAAACCTCCAATCCTAACCTCTCAACTTGCCCAAACACAACACACCTTTTCTTTGGAATCTTACAATGCTCTGGACCAACAAGAAACACTATGTTATTTTTCGTGGGAGGGTCCCTGGTATTTATACTACATGGCTAGCCTGCCATAACCAAGTTAATGCATTTAGCGAGAACCTCCATAAGTCTTACGACACGTTCAAGGAAGCTTCTATGCCTTGAGAATAATTTCTCGGTGCTGGACGATTACATCATCATCAAAATCAACTCAATGACAATGGTATTCTACTGCATCAAAATCAACCACCAACCATTCAGCAGAATCCACTGCTGCTTGTTGACCGAATACCCCTTGGATGAAGACATACAGGGTGATCATCCGAATGAACATGCGGACAACTAGCCAATTCTCCGTCAAACTAACCGACCCAACCAAATACAGCGGCAACAAATTTCCTACCCGTGCATTCTAATTTTCTTCATTACCATTTTGGTCCTTTACTTAGCTCTGGTTAGGAAGTAGGCTCTTAAGTTTTTAACCATATCTTGTATCAATTTATGTAATCTTCAGATTATGCATAATATCAGATAGTTATTCCAGCTTAAATGTCATAATCTCAGTATTATATAATTATTTAAAAGTCATTTTAGTTCTTTCTGTCGTTAAGCCTTTTTTCATCATCATAAACGGTGGGGGTGAGGTCAAACTGGTCCTCATCCTCTATTTATGACACATGACCACAACGAAACATGCATTGCAAAAGTAAGCCAACGAAAAATTTCATCTGTACAATGTGTAACCACAAGGTTGTGTAACAACAGGTCCAGAGTAGTGGAAGGAAAAAGACAAAATCACAGCCAACGTGATCTTCTTCTGATGAGGGGCATATCTCTACCAACATTTAAGACAACCACTGTCCTCTATAAATAACGACAAAAAATGCGGGGGAAAACAAATTCGTTTCGACAACAACGGTACTTCATTCAATTATAAACTAAGCTCCTTAATCATGCCATCATCAGCAATTACCACGCAATTCAGGGATTATCTACTAAACCATGCCATTCAATAACAAAATAAAGTTTAAACAGAGTTCTTTTGCACTTTAATCACCAACATAAAAGACAGATACCATAACTTAACAATTACAACATAACCAATAACCAACAACACATAAACAACACACATATCACATTCTTTCTCCTTCCACATGGCGTCGTACAAGTGATTTGTAACTGGCCTTCAGCTTCTCATAAGATTCTTCTAGTTGACTTACCTTGGCCCGATGCGCATTATTTGAGTCGCCAAAAAGTTTCGCCTTTGTGTAGTTATAATCCCGAATCTCTTTTCCAATTACCTCAAGCACGACGCATAGCATCTCATAAGAAGCATATTCTCTTGCAGCTTTTTCAACCATCGAGAAACGACCAGTTACGAATAGCTCTATCTCAAATGGATGACTAGAAATAACAACCGTGAAGCCAAAGAACGGCCCTTGGTCTCTGACAAATCGTTTCACCTTGAAAAAATAGGGGCATGGAATCTCTGCATCCAAGCAAACTTTCAGCAACCACTCCTCCATGCTGCTCACAATTGCAAAATCCGCATTAAGCTCCTCAGCCAGAATTACAGGAAGCCCTTTAGCAAATTCATGGCACAAAAAAAAACCCAAAAATCAATTAATTTTCAATCTTAAAAAGAATAATAATAGACCTTAAAATGTCCAAAATAAACAATGCTTACGAATCTCCAAATTGAACAACATCACATTTCATTACTACATTGAATAATTTCATAAATATACTACTTAATAAAAAATGAAAATAATTTCACAAAACTTACATAATACGATTGGTCGACAAGGATTGTCTCCGCCAGAGGTAGCTAATTTCTTCCCGCCGTCGCCGGAGGTAAAGTCTACAACTTGCTGGTTCGCATCCTCTCGTATATACACCAAGCTTATGACCCTTTGTAACAGCAAAAAATAAGAATCGTTACATGTTCTCCTCCATCTCTCTTATCCTTCAGACTAAACTCTTACCACTCTTACAATATGAACTGAATGCCCCTATATATAACATTTATTGTCCATTCGAAATTAGATGCATGCTTTTTAAGGGTTTCAACATATTCTCTTAAGTTTGGGTTCTTACAAGTCATTTTCCATTTTAAAAAATTTTTTCCTATTAACCTCTGTAATTTTATGTTTTCGGATTCAAAAAAATTAAGCCCACAAATTTTAACGTACTATAGGCCCCAAAAGTGGACCAAACAAATTCGGCAGCCCACCAAAAATCGGGTTTCAGCCCCTACCCATGAATTTTTAACATTTTCAAATCATCCCTCAATGGGAGCTAAATTATAATTAACCCACAAACCACTCCCCCCATTCACCGATTAGAAGAGGCCCTGACCTCCTCATCGCTCATCTTCTACACGTGGTACTCCATCAGGTGTGACAGCACTGTAGAAAAGACGAAGAGCATCATTCTTCTCGTGTTGGCAGGTGCAACATATAACTCACCTTGGTTTAGGTATGACTTTCGGCCAATAAATTATTGACTTATTTTGATTGGACTTAGTTATTAAAAAATTAGTTGATGTATAATATTTTTGATATTTGCTTATCAAAAATAAACTCAAATGAAAAAAAACTCAATTAAAAGAATTATATTCAATAAATATTAAATAGTAATATGTTTGTGATGAAAAATTTTAAATTAAACTTTTATCACCATCATTGAAATTAAAAAAAGTTGAATAATAGGATATGGAAGAACAAACTATTTTTTTTCAGGAGGTTATTATTGTAATTTCAATTTCTATGTAGTTGTAAATTTAGGAAAGAGAAAAATCATATTGAGTAGTTACTTATTATCTACTATGTATAATTCATTCAATATAATTTATATAAACTATTTTATTATTTTTAAGATTTGAATCTAATACTTTGTAATTAAAAGTTAAAATAGTTATCACTTTAATTAATATCATATTTATACATATTTATAGAAAATTAGATTGATAATTATGTGAGTCTTTCTAATACACTAGTTTTTAAAAATTGGTATGGCCCGTTTGGGTTTGGTGAAAGCCGGTGACCTATTCGGTTTTTGAAAACCGGACCAGATAAAAAAAATTATTTTTTAAAAAAACATGCCAATATTACGTCATTTTAGCAATGTTCTGAAAATCGGACCGGACCGATCGGTCGAATCGGTCCAACCGCAAATTGACGATATAAACAGTCCAGTCAGATATGTAAAACCGCTGAAACAAAAACCGATAAAAAACCAGTGAACCGAACGAGAACTGGTCGATTGGACCGGACTGAGAACTGGCCGGTTTGAAGGAAACGGCGTCGTTTGCAACTTTGGCCTACTGGTTACTGAACTGAACCACTTCACTTCTCAGTTCTCACTCCTTTCAGCCTATGCTCTGCTTGCCCGAATCATTCACTCTCCCTTATCCAACCCTAGCTACTCTTTTCGACCCACTGTCGCCTCTCCATCGAGCCACTGCCCCCAAGTCTCCAACTCCCCTGCTCTCTTCTTCCGCGAGCTCGCCCCATCCCCTACTCTTTGCATCTTTTTGCCGTCGGCTTCATCTTCTTGCCGTCGTCTGGTCGGCGTCGTCCATCAATCAAGGGTCTGTTGGCGTCTTTTTCGAAGGTGAGTGAATGTCTTGCTTGCTTGTTCTTCAATTGTTCAGTTGTTGTTCGTTTTTTTTCCTACTTTTTTATGCTCTGTTTTTGTGATTAGCTCTGGTTTTATGTGTTGCGATTTTATTGATTAATGAATATTTTGTGATTAGCTCAGGTTCTCTACTGATTATTGGTTCTTTACTGATGTGATTAAACACCATGGCAGTTAGATTACCTCCAGAAACGGTGCCAAGAATTGGGAATCCGCAATATTTTTTTTATTTAGGATTTAGGATTCAATAAAAAATTTGGCTTTGTTTACATTTGTTATAGCTGGCTTAGTTAGTTAGCACACTGTGCCAAGAATTTTGCTCTTTGTGCGTATATCTGAGTTCAAGCACCTTTGGTTACTTTGTGCAACTTGAGTTACGACGTGCTGTTGTATTAGTTGGGTTCAAGAATTTTATTTTATTTTAAAGCAATTTGTTTGTATTGTGCCAATGAAGTTCATTATTTCTGCTGAATTTTTTGTTCTGGTGTTTGTATTCTGCTGATGGCTCCTAATTATTTTGTTCAAATTTGCTGGTGTTTGTATTCTGCTAATGGCTTTGTTTTGTAGATGCTGGTTTTGCTGGGTAAAGGTTTACTGTATTCTGCTAATGGCTTTGTTTTCTATATGCTGTATTCTGCTAATGACTTTTAGTGTTTTGTATGCTCCTAATTATTTTTGTTCCGGTGTTTTGTATTCTGCTAATTGCTTGGTGAAGGTCTAGGGTTTTGTGATTGTTGCTGAATGCTGTAGGGTTAATTCAGATATGGTCTTGTTGATGGTTTTTTGATTTTTCATTGTGTTGTGGCTGTTTTTAATTTCGTATCTGTTTTATTAATTTCAATTATGGATAGTAGTATTAATCAAGAAGCAATTGCTGATAATAAGTTCTTGCTGATTTTGATGATTGATAAATCATGATGTTGGGATTTAATATTTAGATATGTTTTTTTGTCGAATTTGTATTTTGATAAGATCATATAGATTTGGTTGATGATATTTTATGTAGTGTTTTAAATTTCGAAGATATTTTAAGATTATATTAGACTATAATTATATTTTAGGATGTTTATTTATAATTTATTTATTATTTTATTCTAAAACGGTTTTTTTGATTAAACCACCGGTTAGACCGACTAGACTAATGAATTAGTAAACTAGTAACTAGAGTGGTTTGATGACCGATCCGGTTCTCAGTACCTTGCGTTTTAGTTTTAAAAAAAACAAAAACCCTAACTTGCTATTTTGCTAACAGCAAACCGAAGGCCCCAAGCATCCCGAAGCTCACTCTCTCGGTCTCTCCCAAGAAGCACAGATTCACTCACTCTCGCGCCTCCATCTCACTCGCCGCAGTTCCGCACGGTCACTCGTCGATCCTCTCGCCGGCTACTCTGCCTCGTCCCCGAGCCGCCAGTGTCTGCGCCTCTTCCTTCTCCGTCTGTGTTTTCCCAGCCGCCTTGTCTCCGCCGTGCCTTGCCTGTCTCTGCCTCCGCTTCCACCTCGTGCCTCGTCTGCCTCTGCTTCCTCCGTCGTCATCGTGTTGGCTCCTCTGCAGGCTCTGCTCTGCTCCTCTTCGAAGCTCTGCTATCTCTCGCCGGCGGCCTGCTCTGCAACGGTCCCAAGTTGGAAAACCGTTCCTGACTCTGTTTCTGACTTTCTGCTTCTGCTGTGTAGTGTAGGTGAGTCTTTTTTTTAAGTTGTTATTATTAATTTTTTATACTGGATTTTTATGTTTTAATTTATTGATGCTAATTGTATTTGAATGTAAAACTGATTGATTTAATTTGTATTAGGGTTAGATGAATTGTATTTGTATGTAAAACTAATTGATTTAATTTGTTATTCTCTTTGTTCCTTTTCCTTTTTGAGGCTTGTATACTAAAGTTGGAGAAACTGAGAGAGATAATAGAGTAGAAGACATTTTCATTAACACTACAAAATTTGTCTCCTAGCTTGATAATCAAATGATGAAGATTCAATAAAAGAGTCTTTCTTCTGGTGTTGTGTAGCATTCTTTAATTTCCTCAGTGGTTTGATTTGGAGGTCAGTGGTAATAAATAAGAGTTTATTTTAAAAAAGAGAAAATGGGAAGGTTCTAGCCGTTTAAGTTTCAAGATGGAATTTTCATTTGAGTTGAAGTTTTTTTGTTATATTTTTCTTGTTTTGCATTCAGGAAGGGGTCTTCTATGTTCTGTTATTTGGCCCTTCTGTTTTCCTTTGCATGTTTAGAACAAAGTTGCTAAAAAGTGCAAAAAAGAGAGTGACTGTATGGAAAACTAGAAACAAGAAAATATTCAACAATTAATATGTGAATGTGGAGGAGATGAAAAGGTTGATTTGGTTTTATATGGAGTCTTGGAAACGAGGAAGGGAAGACAGGATAATTGATCATCAAGCTGTTTTGTTTTGTGCCAGTAGCCAGTGGATTTTTTTTTGTGTTAGGAGTGATTACTAGTTACTTTGTTTTGTGTTGATTGATCTGCACTTTGTATTCGTGTTTTGGTTGTATCTTTTCATCTTGTTGCTGCTGGTTTTTGTAGTTGTTCTGCTCCTGACCACCCTCTTTGGGTTTATGGATGTGACTTAGGCTTTTCTAGAGTAATAATCTTTATAAAAAAAATTTGGAATGCTGCTATATTAGTTTATTTTCCAACGGAATATATTTCCTTGAAAAAAAAAAAAGTCATAATTTCAGCCTTTGCATTATAACTTTAATTTTCAGGGTGTTTTCTTTTTCTTGATTAATCTCTGGACAATTGATTATTTAAGTGAGACTGGGTAAACCGGTTTAATTAGTAATTCAGTAGTCTGACCGGTTCAATTATCAGTTCGGTTCTGATAATTATGGCCACAATCACCTGCTGCTAATTATTAATCAATCACCACTTTTTCAAACAGAAGGAGAAAAAGGAAAAAAAAAAATTCTATTCACTCTCTCATATCGAGTTGCAATGCCTCAAACAGAGGCTGAGAAATCGCGGCGAGAACGGAGGAAAGAATCCCGTTTGGCAAAGAATGCATCCAAACACCAATCATGGCTTCACCACCAGGTACCTTTCTATTCTCATTCCTCTACTCTTCCTTCTTTTTTCTTTTCTGAAAAATAAATCAATATTTATGCCTTGTTTCTCACTTGAACAATGTAACCTTTTTTTTTTTTACGATTATTGTTTGTGTATAGAAATCTCGAGCTATCAAAAGAAGTAAAGATGATTTGGATAGGAAAACTAAGACAAACTTGGAGCAACCAGTTAGTACTAGTTTGGAGGAAAAAGAGGGTTTAGGGTTTGATTCGGATTCTGAGAAACATGTGACAGCTGAAGAGAGTGTTGTATCAGTGGCAATTTGTGGCTCTGATACTAAGAAAATGAAGAAGTTGAAGAAGGGTTCTAAAGGAAGTTCCAGGAAGAAGAGTGGCAAAGAGTTTTTTGGGCTGGATGCTGATATAGCTGCGGAGAAGGATCTTGAGTTGGAAAGGAAGCTTTCCAAGAAGCTTAAGGTGAAGGAAGGGAAATTGAGGGGTTTGGATGATGGGCTGAACATATTGCTCGAAGGAATGTTGCCTGCTATGGATTTATTTGGAGAAGAGGATACTCATGGTGCTAGTGAATTGCCGAAGAAAAGGTTGAAGAGCTTGTTGAGTAAGAAGCATAAGGAGGAAATATTGCCAAATGAAGGGATGGAAGCAGAGACAATAGATGGAGTGTTTGAGCTCATGAGAACATCTGATCAAGATGGAGCATTAGGAGATGTTGCTGATTGTGGAACTGTGAGGAAGAAGCATAAGAAGAGAAAGTTGTTGAGACAAGAGCAAGAAGATAATGTGGTGGATGATGATTTGTGCATATCGAATACTGTAGAATCCGTGGCAATGGAGGTGGCATCAGAGAATGTTTCTGCTGAAGTTCCAGCAAAGAAAGAAAAGGGAAAATATATTGCACCTCACTTGAGAGCTCGTGCTGGAAATGAACCTGAAGAGCATACTCAGATACGAAGACGTATACGAGGTATGGAGGACAGGCTTTAGTTTTGGCTTCACATGTCTAACTGTGTACCATGTATTGATTTTCTTCTAAATTGAGCTCTTTTGTAGGACTTCTTAATAGGCTTTCTGAATCTAATGTTGAATCAATTACCGGAGAATTGTCAACAATCTTTCAGGTTCGCTGCACCACTAGTTGTATTGAAAATGAATGCTTAACTGTCTCTTTGTGGTGCGTTATCGAAAGAAACTTTGTTATGTCATTTTGAAATGGGAAAACAAAGAGTTGCAAAGAGAGGGAACTTGGGTAGACACTAGTAAATCTTACCAATTGTCTCTTTTTTAAAAAAGAAAAAAAAATCTTACTGCATTTTTTATAATGAAGATTCAATGATTAATCTCGAAGAGCAATACAATGTACTTGTTCTTTTCAAAATTTGGAATATTTAAAGGTAAAGGGTCAAATGACCTTCTGCTAACTCTAGTATGAAGGTTGAAATTCTGGTAAAAAATATTTCTTATAAGTAGAATATGTTGTTGCTGCGTCTGTTGGCTTTTTTTTTTTTTTTTTTTCAAAAGGTCTTGGTGATTTTCTCTATGTAAAGAATGGATGTCCACTGTCAAAGCATCTGAACTGCTCCTTTGTCCCTTGTGTATGCTTCAAATTACACCATATTGTACTAATGCACAGTGTAGTTGCTACCCCAATCATTTAACTTGTTTATTTAGTTTTTGTTTGCTTGACAAGTTGTTTCTATGAAATATAACCACATAAGAAGTTGTACTATTCTATAAAGTTTTGATGCAATTCTCTTCCAGTCTGTTGCACGTAGTGTAGCTTCACACATTATGATTGAGGAGGCTTTGGCATCATGCTCAGGTGGGCCACGGGGCAATGAACAGTTAAGCATTTGAGCCTTTCTATTTTAGTTACCTTCCCTGTTGAATTGCTATTTGGTGGATTTGTTGTTTCTGTATTTAAAATAATTTGATTGGGAAGCATTGTATTATCAATGAAAAATTTTCAAAATGATGATAATAATAATAAATGAAGATCCTGAACCAAATTCAGTTTTAGCCTTAAATGAAGAGATAAATATTATTAAGCCGTTAAAATTCATTGTACAGGGCTTCAGTCAATTACTCAAATTTAGTTATAGCCCTACTGCTAGAGTACCCAGCACAGAAGTGGGAAAAAGGCAGATAATGTTTTTTGTAGAGCTTAGAAGAAATATATGATTGAAAGGAAAAGGTTGTGTACAAATCGGTGTTGGTTTAGGACAAATTATTTTCATATTTTGAGTTTAGAATCATATATTTTTCTATTTTAAATATTATAATACTAGTTCATAATGTCGTGTTCAGTCCTTGAGTATGTCAGATCCCTCCTCTTTGATCTTACATTGAATACTGCACAATGTTGCTTTTAGTTTAACTGACATCCCTCTCCCCTTCTTCCTCTTTTGGTGAAGGTATGCTGCTGTTTTTGCTGCATTTGTTGCAGGGATGGCCTGTTTAGTTGGTGTTGACTTCAGTGCAAAGTTTATGGCATCCTTTGCCAAATGCTTTGAGGTAATGCTTGAAAAAGAAGTCCAACATGCTGATTATATATATATATATATATATATATATATATATATATATATATATATATATATATATTCTTTTTTAGTTTTAGTTTCTTCATCAGATCACCCTTGTTGCTCTCATTGTATTGTGCAGACCGACTGTAGTTTATAATCTTCACATATTTCATTCCAGGATGAGTACCTTAAAGAGGATAATCTCTCTCTGCGGAATCTTACACTTCTCTTATCCTATTTATGCATATTTGGGGTCTGTTCTAGGTGGGTATACTGCACCAAGCATTTTGAAGTATTAAGTGATTTTTAACTGTACCCTGACAGATATCTTCTTTAATGCTTTAGTGATTTAATATATGACTTTCTAGTCATGTTGAGCAAGCGTTTGACCGAGATAGATGTCTCTATCATATTGGCAGTCCTACAGTGTAAGATTTCTGTTTTTCCCTTGGGTGTTTTTCTAGTTTGTAATGTTCCCCCTCTGCAGTTTGTTTGTTGTTTCGTGGGGAGGTGGGACAATTTGACATTAAGGTTGCGTTTGTTTCTGAGAACAGGACAAGACAAAACACTGAGAATAAGACACAAAGGATAGAGACACAATTTTGTGTTCTTGTATTCTGTTTGGTGATAAATTAGAACAAATTATGAAAATCCAATTTATTTTCATTTTTTTCATCCAAAAAATTTGAGAAGAAAAATAAAATAATAAAAAATATAATTATGAAAAATTAACAATAATAATGAAAGAAAAAATAAAAATAAGTTGTCTCTTGTTAGTGTTTCTGTCAGGATGGACACAAAATACATTAATTCAGTGTCTCTGGACCCAATGTCTTTGTCCATGTCTCATCTGTCAAATACGATTTTGTGTCTCTGTGTTCTGCCCTAGTAAAAAAACGCAGCCTAAGGGACTGAATGCTATAAATTTTCAGATTTTAAAGTCAAAATTTAAGCTTTTGCACTCTTCAGAAGCATTTTTGACACATTTGACCAACTTTTTATTGTACAAGCCATAAATGCATCTTATGAAATATTCCATAGGTGTATTGAGCACTTGGAGTTTTCTTATCTAATTTCTCTCTCTTGTATTTGTTTTAATTTGTTTGTGGTGGTTGACTTGTTGTATCTTTGGTAAATTGCGCTCACATCCTTTAAGATTTATCAAAACTACTTGACCATTCTTCTATTTGACCAGTATACATTCTCCTCCCTTGTATTATGCCAACTGCACGTCTAAACAATACACTTAGATCCTCTGGTGTTAATGTAATTAACAGATCCTTATACATGTGTGTGTCACCTGTGTACTAATAAGAAAAATACCCTTAAATAACAATGTTAAAAGAACAAGAATCTTTATAATTATTATTCTATCTTTATGTGTTCTCTATGCATAATGAGATTGTGGGGGGTGTTAAAACTGACCTTTTTTCACCTAGTTTTAACACAAATTCAGTTTAATGACATAATAGAGGAGAGGTGAGTGTATACTGGTCAAATAGAGGGATGGTATGTGTAATTTTGATAACCTAATGTAATTTACCCTTGTCTGTTTATTCTCTTCGGTCTTTGGGGTTGGTCTTATATTTCCTTATTTTAATCCTTTTATCTCCTTTGCTTATGTGAATTTATAATTGTTACTAATGTACTTCTCTAGATATTTTTATAAGAAATTCCCAATGGATGAAGCATATCTGACTTTTATCTTTATTCCATTTGTCTTAATAGGTTGTGGAATGAAAATTAGGGCTGATGATCCGATTTCCATGAAAAATTTTATTGTTAGTGTTCAGAAGACGACAAATGACCTGAAGGCTTCCTCCAGAGATAATCATGAAAAGAGAAATAGTAAAAGAGTGAGCATGCTATATTTTATTATCAGAGAAGTTCTCTGGTTTTTCTGCACATAGTTCGGCACTGATTACTTGGTAACACTTGTAGATGGAGTTCATGCTTGAAACCATATGTGACATCAAGAACAACAAGAAAAGACAAAAGGAGGACCCTGCACACCACACTCGGATTAAGAAGTGGTTGCAGAAGGTTGCATTCTTATGTGGCATTGTTTATTATTCAATCACCTTTCTCTGTAGATATTACTTGTAAAAGATAATTACTTTTTTGGCGCGGGGTGAACGAATTTATTTTAAGACTTTTATTTTTAAAAGATGTGAAGAAAAGAAAAGTGTTCCTGGTGACTATTCTTTTCTTCATTCCCAGTGACTTCTGTTTCATTTGTGTTATTTCCAGTTAAGAGTGGATGATATTTTACTTAGAGGTCTTAAATGGAGCAAGTTACTTGATCCTGATAAGAAGGGTCAGTGGTGGTTAACTGGGGATTTGGCTTCTGCAACAGATAATGTTGAAGAAGTTGCTAACAGAATAGACAAAGATGTTCTTGAAACACAACGAATGCTTCAGCTTGCTGCTGCACAAAAGATGAACACAGATGCCAGAAGAGCAATCTTCTGTATAATAATGAGTGGTGAGGACTATATTGATGCATTTGAGAAGCTTCTTCGATTGGAATTACCTGGGAAGCAGGTCAGCCTTTTTTTTTTATGTTTACTAAACTTTGTGTTCTTTCAATTATGAGACCCTCCATGTTGACGTATCATGTTGACGTATCTATTTTCTTAATGCTACAGGACAGAGATATAATGCGGGTTCTTCTCGAGTGTTGCTTGCAAGAGAAAGTTTTTAACAAGTATTATACGGTGCTGGCGACGAAGTTGTGCGAGCATGACAAAAATCACAAGTTTACCCTGCAGGTAATGTTCCTCTTGTTATAAAACTGGTATGAATGCTAATTTGAAACAGAACTATATATTGCTTTTGTGTATGGAAAATATGACAAGAGGTAGGTGATTATGAGAAACTATTGGACTGTGATCAATAGTTGCACCAATGTGGGTGCTTGCACAGTTGTGACAAAATAGTGCTGAGGAATTCTCAAATGCTTTGGATATCGAATGTGAATTGCATTATTTTGCTTGATTTATGTTATCATAACAGCACTTCATATTAATTTATGACTCATTTTTACCCTACTGTTTTTGCAGTTTTGCATTTGGGACCACTTTAAGGAACTTGATTCAATGCAGCTTATGAGGTCAATGCACCTTGCCAAATTTGTGGCTGAAATGGTTTCCTCTTTCACCCTCTCCCTTGCAGTGTTGAAGACTGTGGAGCTCAGTGATCTCAACCTGTTATCCCCCAGAAGAGTTATGCATTTCCGCATGCTGTTTGAGGCCATCTTCGAGTACCCCGATAGCACCGTCTGGAATGTATTCACACGTGTGGCCGTGGCCCCTGAACTCGAGGGTCTTCGACAAGGCATTGAATTCTTCGGTAAAGAGTACATTGTCAAATCCAACAAAGATCTAAATCAGAAGTTTAAGTTGGTAAAAAGAGCCCTTAATAATGTGGAAGGAGTTTTGATGTGAATGAAGTGTTGAATTATATTCCCAATTTTGTAGTCATGCTAATTTTATTTAAATAATTCTTACATATCCTTCTAAATCGACATGTTCTGGTCTTCCCGGAACCGGAGGTAAAACTATATAACAGATTTCGTCAAGCATTACTATTAAAATCCTATTACTAAGCTTGAAAATTTTCTAAAATGCGATAAGTTTATTATTTGAAATTAAGATACTATGCTGATGAGTGCATGTGAAAGTATGTTTATGTAACTAAGAAATGAGGTTCCATTTGTGGCGCACCTTCCAAAATAGGTTTGCTTACCATGAAAACCAGATCGGTCATCGAACCGTTTTAATCACTAGTTCACTGATTCACTGATTCAACCGTTGTCTAACCGGAAAAACCGTTTAATAATATAAATAAACGCCTAACACATACTTGTAGTCTAATAAAAACTTGGTCATTTCATAAGAAAATCACCATCTATAATAATGCAATTCCAATCACGGAATACTATTCAATAGGTCAATACTGTTCAAACAAAATGCAATGTACAATCTTATAATTGAGTAGCAAGACCTCTTCTACAATTAAGCTCAATCTAATCACCGAACCAAACCTTCTCAAAACATAACAATTATCAAAATTTATCACAATCTAAACTCAAGCTCAACTTAATTACTAACCAAACCTTCTCAAAACATAACAATTATCAAAATTTATCACAACTAAATTCATCTAACAAACAGCTCAAAACTCCAGGCCATCAACAAACACCAACTAACATAGGCAACAAAGATCAAAGATATCATCAAATTGAAAAATAAAATAAAACAAAATAACGTTCATAAGAGTTATGGATTTACGGTGAATCGAAGAGCTTCATCTAATATGTCTTCTCCATGAATCCTAAGATGTGAAGCTTCATATAAGCTTAAGAGTCCCTCAACATCTCTGGCAAATTTTTCATTGAAATTAATAGCATAAAACAGCAGGTTAATACTATCATCCATAACTGAAATTAATAAATCATTCACAAAATTAAAAACAGCAGCAGCACTGCCAGAAAATTAATAGCAGCACAAAATTAATACTACCAACAGCATTCAGCAACAAAAATTATCATTCAGCAACAAACAGCATTTGATTTGATTTCCATTTTAGCATTAAGCAACGAACATAACAAAACAGTAACAGGTAATCCCTAACAATTTATCAGTAACAGTAACAATTTATCCCTAACAAAACAGTAACAGCTTATCAGTAGCAATTTATCATCAATCAATAAGCCACTAACAGAGTTAATCAATCAAGAGCAGGCCAGAACAAGCCAGAGTAGTGAGCAAAGCCAATCAACTAAGAACAAGCACTAAGCACTGACAGAGCATCCAATCTCAAGCACAAAGTAAAAAAAGAAAACAGCAACGCATCACTTAATCAATAATCATCAAGCATTGAAAACAAAAACACTAGAAACGACTATCACTGACCATCGAAGAACAAGCACGGAGAGGGTCTGATTTCTGAACAGACAATAAAAAAAACACGAAGAACAAGCCACTAGCAGTGAGCATTGACCTTCGACGGACGACGGAGAGCTGTTGAGCGCGCGGACGACGGCAACCAGGCGATTCGTGAGAGCGAACAGGGGATGGAGAGATCGAAGTAGCGAGCGCCGATAGCACGAAGACAGAAGTTCTTGAGTGCAACGGAGGCGGCAGCAGCAGTTTCTCACTCCGACAGACGGCGACAAGATTGGTGGAGGCTAGGGTTTGCTTTCTTTGGTGGAGCTAGGGCATTTGCTGAAGGAAAGAGTTGGAGAAAGGAAGGGGGTGGGGCGACAAACGCGTGCAATTCCTTTTCTTTTCAATGAAGGAAGGAAACGGCGCCGTTTCTTATAAACCGGCCGGATTTCGATCCGATCTGATCGGCCGATTTTTGGTCGGTTCAGCGATTCGTATTCAGTTTTTAAATAACAATTTCTGTTAATAAACCGAACCGTTTAAGCTGCCGGTTCACGGTCGAACCAGTTCGACAGGCTGGTTCTCCGATTTTCAAAACATTGGTGCTTACACAGGGCACTCCATAACGTCTACTGGCCAGGATTTAAAAGAGTGCTTTTGTTTTTGGATAACTGATGTTGAAATAAAGCGACTTGTGTTTAGTGGGACTGGGCAAAAAAATTCAAATTTTGGATTTTAAACCTAATCCAAATCAAACCACTTTAAAAAAATAAATTTTTTTTTAAAAATCAAAACCAGATTGCATCAATTTTACGGTTTGGTTTTTTAATTCAAACCAATTAACCAACTTAAATCCAGACCAAATCCGAATTAGGATTGGAAAAACCCGAATTCAGTGAACCAGTTCACAGTTCACACTACCCACAAACGCGCTTCTCCTTCAACTGTGGGGTCGCGCTTCTCCTTCAACTGTGGCGTCTTCTCCTTCGGCGCTTCTCCTTCAGTCTTCTCCTTTCTCGTTCGCGGTTGTCATTCTTTGGTTTCACTGTCTCCGTCTTGCCGATTTGCCGTCACAGGTGTGGGCTTTCCATTCGCCTTTGCTCGTGCTTCTTGCCACTGGTTACAGCGTTAGTACCATTACCTCTGCTCGTTCTTCTTCTAGAGGAATTTTGGGTTGTCATGTCTGATTTTGCAATTGATTGCAGTGCAAATTTTGTTTTTCCACCCAGGAGCACAACAAAGTTCGTGAAACTGAACCAGAACAAGCAGTAGCCCCTGTTCTAGTTCTTTCAGGTTTTTGTCCATTTTCCTTTTTATTTTTATTAAGTTTGATTAATTTTGGTTAATTTGTTGATTTTGATTAATTAGCTTAGTTAGATTAGTTGCTGTTAGTTGATTATAGCCCCTGTTAGTTGGTTAATTAGTTGATTTTGGTTAATTAAGCCTGATTAACTGCTGCTTCGTCATTATTAATCAGGTTAATGATAGTCCAATTTCATGTCATGCTTCGTCATTATTAATCAGTTAATCAAGCTGATTAATAATCAACTAACAGGGGATTACTCAAGGTGTTAGAAGCTCCACACGCGCTGTTCGCTCGGCGGAGCAGAGGCTTCGCCGCTTGGCAACCATGTCTCCTCCTCCCTCTTCAGGTTACCTACCTTAAATCATGGCTGTATTAGATTGTTAGCAATTTTGCATTGTAGATGGTGGAAGAATTTTACTTGATGTTCACTGGATATAGTTTCCTTGCAGGCAATGGTGAGTCCCAAAGCAGAGGCTGACTCAGGTGGACCTGGGGTGGCCAGAGCGGCAAGAAACATGAGAGAGGGCGTTGTCAAGGGTCGTGCATGAAAATGTTCTTCACACTTGCAAGATTCTCAAAGTTTGCTCTTAGCTATATAGGTGGACGTAGATAATGTTAAGAATCATAGATAGAAGATGAACGTCATCATGGTGAGCAACCTAAGCTTGTAAGCTCTGTTTCTGTTTTTGTTTTTCTGTGTCAGTCTTTTTCTTTTGGATCTGAATCCCCCTTTTTTTTTTCCCCTAACTAGTTAGAGATTTACATTTCAGCTCTGGAATCTATAGTATAAAAAGAGCGACTTTGCAATCTCTTTTTTGGTGATATGTTGAAGTGCTATTTGATCATTGATGTGGTTGTGCACTTGTATTAGAACACAATAATACCAGTGAAGAAGCTTACAAGGAGAAATAACAAAATGAAAATCATTAAATTTAAATATCGGATTTGTGTTCTAAGAAAAGTGACACTGTATCTCAAATTCAAGGCCACTAGGATTTACATTGATTTTGGGGCATGAAAATAAACATCAAAGCTCAAACCCTGTTTCTAACCTTGAATAAGTGTATTTGATGAGTTCTTTTGTTTAGTACTGAGTATATACTCAGAAACTGTTGTATCCTGACATTTGGTCTCACTTTAATAATTCTATTAGAGTTTCTTTGTAATAATTAAAAAAAAAAACCCTTGAACCTGGAAGAGGCAGATTTTTTCTCTATATCAGGTACAACGGAAAACCAAACCCAAAATGTAGGACAAGGAAATTTGAGATATTACTTGATTAAAATCATGGACACATACATAGAATCAGCTAAGCCTAGAGAGTTTTCTATTATTTAAGAAGTGCCGTGGATTTGGCTTTCTCGTCCTAGACTTAAGGGTGGTCTTGGTGATCTCCTTAAGACTTGTGACGTTATGGGTGTCACTTTCCATCTTTTTCAAGAGAAGCTGCTTCTTCTTCTTCACTTTGAGTAGTTGTAGGGTCAAGACCAAGGCATCTGGAGAGGGTTTTCACAACTTGGTCCAAGAAATGGCATGGCATGTATGAATCCCAAGCAGATTCTCTCTCTCTCCGAACCTCAATACGGGTATCCATGTTCTCCTAATCTTTTTAGTTTCACTAGTTCACTGTGTTTCACAGCAAAGACAAACCTCCAACAAAAGTATATGTTGTTATTGACTAGTTTTCCTTTGGTTTTAGCCGTTTAAGGTCTCTTGAGGTGAGGTTCTGTAAACTTATCTGGAAACGAGCATGTAACAGACATGTGTACACACCACTCAGTGCATACCCTCATACCCATAATATTTATATATATACGTGTAACCATGTGCATATGCTAGGGGAGGCACGCACCCAAGTGTACTAGGAAATCCATGTATATGTTATCCAATATTTCACTTGGTAGTTAAAGTTTTTAAATTAAACCAGTAATATTAGATCAGTAAATATTATTTTGGGTTAGTACTTAATGAGCAATAATTTACACTCATTTATAGAAGTTTACACATAAAAAATACTTAGTTTGCACTTATATTATCAGAGTTTGTATATGTGTCAATTTAGTTTATATTCATATTTATCAGAATTTATATACATAAATTAATAAATTTATTTGTTGAAAATAATTTGGTATTTATGTTAGTTAAATCCTGGCCAAAATTACTAAAAACCATGTCTGAGTTTCTGTTTAATTAAAAATCTAACACGAGTTGGCGATGCCCTTTGATAACCATTTCATATTTTCATACCAGTGTTTGTGTAAAAATAACCTGTCTCTATCTCTATAGCACATATAATTAACTCTTCAGCATTCATAAGAGCTAAGTAATAGCCATTTAAAACACCTTCCAAGGAACCACAATCTTGCTTCATATATCACACCGCACTACTCTTCTTATGCTTTTCATATCTCAATTATAGGTGAGCATGTCGCCCCTTCCTGATGATTTGTTACCTGAAATCCTGTTGAGGTTGCCGGTGAAGTCCTTATTACGTTTCAAGTGTGTGTCTAAGTCATGGCTCTCTCTTAACTATAGTATATCCGATCCCCACTCTGAAAAAAAGCATTTTGAACTAGAAGCCGCATGCACCCATAGAGTTATGGTCATAGCACCAGAAGCTCTTCACGCCCTATCCATTGACTCAGATCCATCGCTTCACGATGATTCTGCCAGTGTCAAAATGGAAATGGATTTTCTCCACCGTGAATTGGAACCTTGGTTTGATCCTGCAGAGGGTTCTTCTATTTAAGAGAAATGTTCCTGTTGAAAATCTTTGTTTGTGGAACCCATCGAATGGTGTCCACAAAAAACTAGCACTTTTTTCCTCATCTGATTTCTATGATTTTGGACACGACCCCTCAACGGGTGATTATCTGGTAGTTTGACAAACAGAAACTTTTCGCTGATAACCAAATTGGGTTTTTCTCTCTGAGAGCAAATTCTTGGAAAATAGTAAGCACCCCTTTCCTTATCAGAAATGTCACCTCTACATTCCTAAAGCTGGGACGCTGTTCAATGAAGCTATTCATTGGTTGGCTTATAACTACAATGCTAAGATAAATGTTATCGTTGCCTACTTGCCTTTGACTTAAAGGAGAGAACTTTCTCAGAGATACCTCTACCACGTTTGTTAGATGGTTGTAGTTTATACATGCGCTTCTATGATATGTGGGATATGGGTGATGCAAGAATATCAAGTGCGCTCTGTCTTGGTCTCTTGGATTAAGTATTTCTCCTTTTTAAGTTACCCAATTCTTCTGTCTAAAGTTAGGCCTGTCACTTGCATCCTGTTAGCAATTTTCCCTCCAAATTCTCCGCAGAAAAGATTTTTAATATTTTTGGAACATCTGGCGTGACAACATCGGTGAAATGTGATGCCATGAGATAGTTGGTGGTAGAACGTGGCTTGTATCGAACTCGGTTTGGGATGGGTGATGATAATGATTTGGTTAGATACCTAAAAGAAAAGGGGAGTTCTACAATGCTGAAGCCTTCTACCTTCAGTAGGTGCTGAGGACAGATGTGCAGGGTGCAGGGTGCAGGGATGACACGCACGCGGTGAGTGAGAAAGCAAGGGGATAATGAGTCTCTGCTTTGCAGCAGTTTATGGGTCTCACAAAAGCAGCATTTGTCGGTTGCTTACACATCTATTTATAATTATAATGTTGGTTTAATCCTTCCAGTAACTAAAGTGAGTAGTGTTTTTGTAAGTATGTAGGAATTTATTGCAAAAATTATGATGGGTTATTTCAGAAACGGGTAACATAGAGTTAGAAGACTAATGTGTTTGGGCTTAGCCAAAAAACTTAGTTTTATTGAAAGGCTATTTGTAGTACGTAACTTAGGAGTGGATTGCATGACAAGAAAAAAAAGACTGGATTGGGTTAACCAAAATAAAGGAAATGGATTTACCCTTATCATGTTAGAAAATTTTTTGTTTTCCTAAGAAGCATTAAATGAAGATGTCATTAAAAAAAAGAGCCTATAAAAATGTATAATTTAATAATTAAAGTTGTGACAACATTTTTTGATAAGACGAAAGATAGTGATAATATAATTTTTTGACAACATAGTTTTTTCGAATCTTAAATTATTGGTTTTTTATTTTTATTCCATAAATAATCAGACTATTATTTCAGTTATCAAACGTGAATTATGTTATCACTATCTTTCATTTTGACAAGAAAATGTCTCTAATTATTAACTTACATGTTTTTTAAGTCGTTTTTCTAATGACATATTCACTTAAAGCTTCTCATGAAAACAAAACGGTTAGCGCACTTTTTTTGACACGGAAACATAGTTTTACCGCAAAGGTGGTTTGGCAAGAACGACTTAGGAGACATGTTGTCGAAGCTGAGCATGGAGGCCACCATGTTGATAGCCTGTTGAAGGAAATATGGTTACCCAATAGTAATACAAAGGCTTTCCACACACCAACATATAACAAGAACGTATATTAACTACTACTTACGTCGTCAACAACTTGGTGTCCCGGTCGTAGGCTCCACAGTGCACGCCGATCACCCGTTGCGTGCTCATCCGCAACTAGAATCTCCCTACCAAAAGAACGGTAAACAATCATGATCACGCTCCAATAACTGAAAACCACTCAAGTGTATTGTTGCGACAACTCATATTCACCAAGCCAAGCCGAATACATACGTACCGTTCATCCGGATTCTTCGAGAAAATGTAATCGGTCACAGCAAACTTTGATCCCTGAAAATGCATTCCCTCTGGTGGCCGAAATGCCAATTCGAGACACTACCCAAGCAAAGCAACACAAACTCCATCTAAGTTAACTCCATTTGGACTAACACAAGGGAACTTCACAAAGGAAAGAAATATTACTAAACACCCAAACAGTAAACTCATTAGTCATTACCTACGGCATCTCAGATACAACATGGAAGGCAGGGTGTGTGTGATATGTGAACGGCGACTCATGCTCAGTTTGCCGGACGTCACTACCTTTTGTTGACGCAGAATCTTGATTTTCGAATGTTAACTTGCACTACACCAACAGTAAACGATGAAACAACTAAATTCATACTTTTGTAAGTAAATTGCCAAAACAAAATAACTTCACTTACTTTCAACTTAGCAGACGCAGTGGCGTCATCATTTCTGTTCTTGTGTCTTTCTCTGGCGGGTCGTGTCCCTTCTACACTACAAGATTTTTGTTTATTTGTGGAAGTTTTTTCTCCTATTTGTGAAGGTTTATAACCCCCACCAAATGAATTTTGGGAGTTTTTAAAACTACTAAAATTTGAAGTGCCACGAAGTCTTTTGTGAAGGTTTCTAAAAACCCCCACGATCTATTCTGTGGAGGGCTTTGTGTATGTTTAATGGGATTTTTAAAAACCTCCACGATCTATTTAGTGGGGAGTTTTGTGTGTGTTTAGTGAGAGTTTTATATTGGATGTGGCAGTTTTAAATCACTTTTGTGACAGTTTAAAACCCCTACAAATTGATTTTCTAATTTAGCAAAAATAAACTACTTTGTGATATTTTCAAACCTTCACAAACCCTGTAATTGTTTATTTATTTTTAAGAGGTAACTACCAAATCGGTACTCGGAAGATTCTGGCGCTGACAAAATGGTATCTGACTTTTGTTATTGACAAAATAGTCCCTAAAAGATTTTAAAATTTGACAAGCGTGTCTCCGAGCTCGCCGGAGCAAATCTCCGGCAAGCACAATGCTGACATGGCCACCGTATTTTGGTGACCTGGCAAATCACCCCTGAAACCCTAATCCCTCCCTCCCATCGCAGCCCCCCTTTCCTCTTCCTCCCCATCGCAGCCCCCAATACACACTCCCCCTTCCCTTTCCCTCACATCGCAGCCCCCTTCCCTCTCCCTCCCTCTCATATCATCTCATCTCATCTCATTTCTGCAACGAAGAAGAACAAAAATCTGATACCTCAAAATCTCATCCCTTCACAGCAATCACAAACCAAAACGAGAATTTGAGAAGAAGAAGAAGAAGAAAGAATAATGAATCTAGCACCAGAGACGTTCTACCTCATAATCCTAACCCTAATTTTTTCTCTCTCATTCGCAATCCTCGCACACTCACTCTTCACACACCCATTCCTTACTCAGTTTCAGAACCCTTATCAGGACTCTTCCCAGGCTAACCATGAATGGACTCTTCTCCTCACAATCCAGTTCTGCTACCTTCTCTTCCTCTTCGCCTTCTCTCTCCTCTCCACCACCGCCGTCGTCTTCACCGTTGCTTCCCTCTACACCAATAAAGTTGTCTCCTTTTCCTCCACCGTCTTCGCAATCTCCAAAGTCTTCAAGCGTTTGTTCATCACTTACCTTTGGGTCACGCTTTTGATGTTCATCTATAATTTTATCATCGTGATTTCCTTGGTTTTGCTTATTAAAGCAATTGATATCCTTCTCTTCCTCTGCTGTTTTTTGCGGTTATTGTGGGTGTGTTAGTCATTGTAAATCTGGATGTATGATCAAAGGAAAAGAAATTTGGGGGGTTTGTAACTGAATTTTTTTCTTCTTTTTGAATTGTGATATTGTATTCTGTTGTGCGTGTTTGTGTTTCTATCTGTGCCTTTATATAATCTGCGATGAGAGAGAGAGAGAAGGGGGCTGCGATGGGAGGGAAAGGGAAGGGAGAGTGTGCGTTAGGGGGCTGCGATGAGGAGGAAGAGGAAAGGGGGTTGCGATGGGAGGGAGGGGGAGAGGTTTGCGTTGGGTAGGGGGTGTGCGGCGATGGGGAGCGAGATGGAGGGGGAGTCTGCGTTGGAGAAGGAGGAATTAGGGTTTGGGAGGTGGTTTGCCAGGTCACCAAAATACGGTGGCCATGTCAGCATTGTGCTTGCCGGAGATTTGCTCCGGCGAGGTCGGAGACACGCTTGTCAAATTTTAAAATCTTTTAGGGACTATTTTGTCAATAACAAAAGTCAGGTACCATTTTGTCAGCGCCAGAATCTTCCGGGTACCGATTTGGTAGTTACCTCTATTTTTAATTTCAAAACATTCATTAATCTCATCTCATTTACATTCTCTCCAATTAGAAATTTATTTTTTAATATCAAAATTTAAAAATTAAATCTTTTATAACACAATTCCTCGATATAAGACATAACTCTATATAAAAAAAATTCTCAATATCAATAATTCCAAATATAATTGCATTTGGTATTGTTCCACATAACTATTACTGGTTTTCTTTAAAAAGTAAAATAAAACAACAACTTCCATATTTCAATATCATCTATTACATAAAAGTCTGAAATATTTGTCCTCGGGTGTCTGTTGCTATTACCAACTGATCTCCTAGCATCAAAGAGAGTAGTAGCTCGCTTTCAATATTGTGCATTTGACTGTGTCATATTCAGCTCAATTTGTTCCTATTTAAAAATAGTAAAACCAGAAACTATTCAATTTATCTATCTATCTAAAACAAATGTGTAGACAGAAATTCAAGTACCTTAAGGCAGTTCCATTCCACGCCCCATAATATTTAATTTTCTATTTTGCACTGTCAATGAACTAATTTTCTTTTTCACTCACTTTCAGCATTCAGTGGTACTAAAGCTATTGGGAAAAGGGTAAATATTTGCATCATTACCTTCTTTTTTTTTTTTTCTAATTGATATGAGATATGAGACCCTAGCCTAATCTATTTTAGCACCACCTAATTGATATGAGATATGAGACCCTGGCCTAAATCTATTTTGCCTCATTACCTTCATTACATAATTGATGTTTACTATGTATATTATGTCACAGAATCTAAAGCATTTATCTAATTTACACATAATCACAAACAAATAAAATAAGATAAAATAGCAAAGGTTTACAAAATACTTACCACTATAGTTAATGCCTCGTTATTTATAAAAGACCCATCCTTTCTCTTATGTGTTTCAATGTACATCATTCTTCTACTAGGCTTCTTTCCTGTTTCCAGGTACTAAAAAGGAAGGAATAAAGGGTTAAACAATTAACATATATAATGCAAGTAAAATCACACATGTACCAAGTGTCTGTATATATATACCATCTCATGTCGCCTCCGAGAGTTGGATTTAGATCCACAAGTGTGAGGAATGGTTTGCTTGCTTCGATTTTCCTTATTTTTCATGCAAAGCTCCTAAAAATAAATATAATAACTTCAATTAAGACCAAGAAATTTTCTAGACCAACTATATATTCATCTGAGTTTCGTGACTTAGCAATCCAAGATTTATCCATTGTTGCTAATTAAACTTCAAGTAGGGAAAACAATTACTAGACATGTGTACTACTAAAAAAATATATATGGGACTTCTAACATAATAAAATACAAAGCTATAATAGACTTCTAACATATTTAAAACAAAATAGGATATAATTATTATCTTACCTCAACAAATGCTTGTTCAAAAGCAATAGCAAAAAACTGGTGAAAGAAAAATCAATACCTACTTCAATCCCAGAAACAGAAGAAACCCAACCAAATGCCTAATAAAACAGAAATTAAATCCATGAGTGAGTTTAATTTGTAAAATAAAAATAAAGAAATGAAAGAGAATAATTAATAAAGAGGGGAAATAGCAGAACATAATAATTTTGTGTAGATACAAAAATACCTATAAATATTTGATAACATATGCAAATGCAGAACATAAATAAATAGAAATATGACGAGACTGTATAAATATTTGATAACACATGCAAATGCAAATGTAGATTATTCTTTACTGATTTCCATATATGCTAATTAAAGTAAATACAAATCCAAAATCCTGTCCATACCTGATTTAGAAGCTAAATAAAATACCATGCATTGGTGGATTGCATTCACATACATGTATATATTTTACGTTAGCAGATCATTCAATTCTCGTCAATTTTCTACTATTTGTTTCTAATTATTGTGTATATATATTTTTATATACAAAATAAGGTTTTATGCATAGAAATAGTCAAAAAGTATTTATAAATGACACATTAAGTATTTTCTAAAGTAGTCTCAACCTGAAATGGTGCATAAGAGGCAAGAAGTTAGAATCACATACTTTTGGTTTACAATTGACATAGAGAAGCATGATTTCCCGGACACAGGTGAAAATCTACGTGAGAAGATCTTTGTGTAAAATTGAGTGGGAATTCACATTTTCTCCAGCTGAAGACATGAACCAAACAGGCACTTCATGTTTTGAGTATACAAGTAACTGTTACAAAAGAATAGACCACAATCGCCACATCATTATAACTAAAAAAAGAATGACTCATGTTACCATAAGAAGTATTTATACTATGCTAGTGTGAATAAAAAATTGTCTGGCCCAACTAAAACGTCTGCGAATCCCATCATTAGTAACAACCTCAGCAGCTAGCCAATGCATTTTAAGTAGTTGTACTACTGAAGTGTTAACCAATGTTATCATGCATTTTGAAATGTCCAGATATTTTTATCCAACTGAAGAGAAAAAAAAAGTATGTGAATGAGTAGTATTAATCTGTTGAAAATATTAGGCCTCTTTATATTATCCTGAATTTTAAAATCACAAAAAATGTTACTATTGATGATTGGTGATGACAGTACACATGCATGTATGTAAAGCTGGCAGAGAATAACCAGCTCCATATGCTTTATGAAAATAGTTATATGAAGTTAAATAAGAGGGTTATCAGCTTAGCAGTTATCATATATCATTAGTGAAGTAGACGCCAAAAGAAGAATTAAAATCAGGAGTTGACCACAAATCCATTGAACAACGGGTAATACATTATGGAAGCATAACAATGAATCGAAATTAAGATTGAAAAGGAGCATTAAAAAGGGTAATAGTGATAACAATACCTCTGATAACAATTCCAACTTCAGTACAAAGCTCTGCCTCTGCTATTATTATTAGCGGCTGTCTTCCCATATGAAATCTGCTCCAATATAGCCACTAAAGCTCATAGGGGAGGTATCACAGCTATAAATCATCCCACACCAATCAGTACCCCTTAAATGCTAGTTAGAAACTGAATGAGTAACAATTGAATGATAAAATAATTTCTCTGCTGGGTGATAATTGAGCAATATTAGCATATGGTAAATATAAGGGGAACCAACAATATTTATAAATAAAGAATATGACAAAATCACAGGATTACAGGAATTGAATGGTAAACTAAATGCAGATATGCTGTTCACACAAGTGACAAATCTATCAATCACGAACTTATAAAACATACTAGTAAGTGCTTGGCGATATGCCTAAACAACTGCTCTTGCCAAGATGCTCCCTCCCATCACAATCAAGTTTGCAACAATCTTTGTTGTCTGCATAAACAGCTCAGGTAACGTTAAAACCCTAAGGCGAGAAGCCGAAAACAATGCATACAGAAAAATTGAATTTTAACATAATTATTGTTAAAATAAGAATTTCATAATTATTGTCAAAGGGAACAGCTAGGACCCTGTGAAGAGAGTCAATTACTCAACTAACTGATATCATTATCATAGCCAGAGCGGCATACCCCAAGTAAACTTAAAAAGAGCATTGCTAAACTGCTAATAGTCATTAAATCATGACAACTGAAGATTTATATATTCATAAATGGTTCCATTTTTCTTTTTCCATTCATGTTTATCAAGTTTACTGAAACAAAAAAATAATAAATATGAGATATTGAACATACTAGTCAAACAATTCCAATTCTTACTCCTCCAACAACTTCCACCTGAAAAATTAATTAAAAAGAAAGAAAAAAATTAAAGAAAGAGTAGCAAAAACTATTTATGTACACACTTCACAGTAAATCAATCAATTTTTCATCCTCCAATTACTGGAAAAGAAAAACGAAGAAGAATAGAAAAAAATACTAGATTCGAATACATCACATTTGCAGATTCCATTGTCATTTTTAGTTACAAAACAACATTACAAATAGCATAGCATACTAGGGGTAACTAGCGAAGCTTTATTAGGAAAAGAACCAAGAAGTAGAGAATTCATGTGCGGAATGCGAGTTAGTGAATGAATGAATTGAAGAGTGTTTAGATTTTTGAGTGCGTGGAGTGAGAGGCACAGAGAGCTAGCTACTTCATGAAAGAGTCAGAGAAAAAATTTATTGTTAACAAAGAAGAAATATCAGCAAATTAATAGGGAAGAAAAAGAAAAAGTACCAGCGGCAGTTCAAAGAAGAAATTGGAGTGAGAGAAAGCGGCGTTGAAGAAGAAGCTCGGGAGTGAACAGATTTGAAAATGCGTTGTACCACTTCAACTACGGCGGCATCGACGTCAAAAACTGTGGCGACAACGGCGGCGGAAACTGCGGTGGCAACAGTGACAGCAACGACAGTATAGAGAGACAGATCTGAAAACATGTTGATAAGATAGGTGGCTCGATCCAGAAGCTCTCTACTGCAACGGACACGGAAGTGGTAATGGCGCCGGCGGACAATGTACAAGTATATGCAGCAGTGGGCAGGTGCTAAACCAAAGTTACTTACAAGCACAAATATATAAGTATACAATTCCAAAATTATGGACAATGTATTTTAGAAAAGAAAGAGAAGCCTCTTGTACCAGCAACATTGAATTGATTTATAGTCTCACTTTTCATCCAAAAATTTAAAGGTAACAATCATAAAGCCAAAAACCATAAAAAAGAAAGTCCAACTAAATTGTCTACTGCTATGAATCTCTACTCTAGTTTTTAAGCTCCTGGGCAATTAGAACAGCCAAATAAAAGCCAGGTTCATCTACAAATTCAGCCAAATCAAAAGAATGAGCATCTGCAACAATTTGTAAACTTGTCCTATCAGGTAGGTCTGAAACTACAACTTCCGGATACTGCTTTCGTTGCTGTTCTAACACTAGTCTCCCTTGCGGATGACTGATAATCACCCGTCCACCTACAGGTCAGATGCAAAATTACAGAAAGAATAAGTATCCAGAGCTCTGACCTAAGTTTCAAAAGAGGGAACAACAATTGAGCTAAAATATATGTGCAATAAGAAAATCTATCAAGTTTGCTACTATGTTTGGTGCACTGTTCTAATACACTTGAAAATTTTAGCTTCTATACCAAAGTGTAGTACCTAAGGAGTATTAGAAATTTGACATTTTTAATCTATCCTCTTATTCAAACTTCAGTTCAAGCAAATTAAGAGCTAGGCTTTGGTAATAGGTGTAGAAATCTTGGAATGCAAATAGCATTCTCTCCAGAGCAATTTCGTTTAATGGGGCAAAAATTATTAAAAGCTTGATGAAAGACAAGATGTGTGAAGAAGTGTAGATGTTACAATTAAAATTGCAAACCGTTTTAATTTCTACCTCATAATACATCATTAATAACCAAACTATATCCACACTATCATCCTTCTTTTAACCAATTTTGACACTATCAAACTTTTCGTCATCCAGATAAATGGATTCTTTTGAATGAATTTTAAGAAATGTGTGTAAAACATGGTGCATAAAAATCAAGTCCATTTTCAAATACACAATTTGCAGAGAAATGCAAAGTAACAAGGAAAAGAACAAACTTCAATCACAAGAGAAAAACTTACCAGGTGAACATTTCTTAGCCAAAGACCCCAAAATCTCATCAAGTTTGAAGGGCAAAGCAGGAAGAAAATAGAGAAAAACAACATCAAGAGGAGCCCATTTCTCTGGAACATACACAATCTCTCCTTGCCAACACTTAACCTTATCATATTTCTCTTTAATAAGAGCCAATATCAGAAGTGAATCGTGCACCACAAAAAGAGACTTACACAAACCCACCAATGTATCCACAAACTCTTCAGACCCAGTTAAGACTAAGACCCTTGAACCCTCTTCAACATTCCCAGCAGATACAATTCGTTCAATGCTTCTCTTGAATTCTACATTAGAATTTGACTCAACAGAATCAAGTATAGACCAGTCCTTTTCAACAACTTCTTCAATGTAAACAACGGATGCAGAACCCTCAGGGATTGAAACTTGGGCATCTGTGTCTGACTCAGTGGCTTGCAGCAAAGTCGAAATAGGCTTAATGGGTTTTGATTTTAGGGAATTTGATGAAAATTTGAAAGCACTGCCACAGAGATAAACATGTTGGTGCTTCAATTGAAGGTTTTGGTGGAATTTGCATAGTGGTGGGGTTATGGGGTGGAAGGAACCTACAGAAACAGAATTCATGGGAAGAAAGAACTGATTTTTACAGGTGGGTTTGCTCTTAAAACCGGATCCTGATGCTTAAATCAGTGTCTTGGAAGTAGAGAATAGAGGTTAGAGCTTGGGTTTGGATATTGAGGACTTGCCGAAAGAGGTTTTACTCAGAGAAGACATCCAGACAGGATATAATTCCTGGGAGATGCTGCAATTTTCATTTATTTAAGAAAAATATCAGATCATTAACAATTTTTTTATATTTATCTTCCATTTAAATTGATATGATAAATTTTTTATTTTACTTAAAGTATTGTCTCTAGCCTTTTTAATCAAATTACAGAAAATTATAAATAATTCTCAAGAAAAATTTTACATTCGATATTTTGGTTCTAACAAAATTGTAGAAAATTAACTTATCTTATAATAATTTTTTATTTAAGTTATTTTGTAATAAAATTTATTTAAAATTTATTTACTCTATATACATATTAAATTTTTTTTTACTTAAAACAGTAAAAAAATTAATCTGTCTCTGATTTAAAATTTATTGAAGACCAATTTAAATTACTCATTTAATAAAAATTTATAATTTGGTCTTGGATAATTTAAAATTTTTATATCAAGTATTGAAGACCAAACAGGTTTACAGGAGCAAAGACAAGGTAATACTTAAAGACTACCATAAGGTGGTTTGCTATTATAGATAAAATCATGATTCAGATTAACTTCTTCTTTCTGGCTGAAAGTTTTATATCAGAACTTCAAATTATATTATTATGAGTCTTTCTTAAAAGGTTATGATGGCAAAAAATATGTTTATTTGCTTCAACAGGAGACCAAAACTAGTAAATTCACGTGTAAAATTTTAACATCATACCTGACACAACCAATCAACATTCAATTCATATTAGCTTGTTCATAGCTTATCAATTGAAAGGTGGGTTCATAAGAAATAGAATAAGTAAAAGCCAAAAGGTTACTGTTGAGCATAATTAAATGTAAACAAGCTAATTGGCTCTAAGGTTATATGGAGACAAAAATGATCAATTTATCATTTGTGTAGTGGTCTCAGTGCCAATTATCATCTTCCCACTTCTTATCTATTTCGTGCTCCATTAAATAAACCAAAATTCTCTCACAACTTGTTTAGACCAAAGAACAGTAAGTACCTGTATAGAAGCTTTGGATGCTCGATTCATTAGTGGAATTATACAATTTAGTTTTCTAGCAATTAAATTTATATTAAAATATAAAATATGCAGTTGATAAGACTTATTTAGACAGGAATAGATTAGAACCTAAAAAACTTGGTACATGGCTTCGATTTGCTTCCTACACCAGTTGATAAGGAGTCCAATTCTGTTGCAAAACATTATTACTTCTTCTCAGTTAACATACTCTTGCTTATTAATTTAGTACACTTTGTTCTAAAGCTGTTAAGAACTTAAGGAAGAAGAATATCATATTTACTTGAGTAATAAGATTTTAGAGATTTTAGAAAGTTTACCTGTATACACTTTCAGTTAATTAATTAACATAGCAAGCTTTTAATTTAAAGAATAAAAATTGCTTTTGAGTTGTAATATGTTTAGAAATTTTTTATGTTCACACTTGGATGTTTTGAGTTCATTATGAAACATTTTAAAGAAAGCAATGGGGGCAACCACATAAAACATATGTAGGTATATTTGTGTCTGTGAGCATGGGAGAAGAAAACTCCTCCTCATTAAGCTCCACAGCAGACTGAATCTATAGTTGTTCTCTCTCACACACATACGTACATAAAAGTTTCATAACAGTGTGGATAAGCTTAATTTTTAACTCATTATTATTACATTTTATAGGCACAAAGGAAGAAGTTTGCACATAAGTAAGAGGAACCCATAAGAACTAGAATGCTAAAAAACAAATTTTTCTTGAGTCCTCCGTTAACGAGTTCTGAATCAGAAGGCCGAACAGGGGAAACCCTAGAAAGAATAAGGATTTAATTTTCAAGTAGAGGGATCCAAGTGGGAAGTAGAAGAACAAGGAGAGAATGGCAATTGCGGAGGGTGGTGTAAAAACTAAAAACCCTAACCCTAACCCTAGCCGTCACCCTTAAAGAAGGGGGGGGGGTGTTTGGAGGACGGAGGAACACATAGAATTTGAGAAAGGGTAGCTTCAAAAAAGAGAGCGATAGAAGGGCAACGCTGAGATTATAAAATCTTTCTTTTCCATAGTTTTTTTCTCAGATTTTTATTGATTTACTACAGGAGTGACGTTATAAGCATAGTTATCATAACCAAATCGGCAATCAATCCGGTCATATGACCGGGTCAGCGGGTCACTGGTTCAACCGGTGGGTCACAGATTCACCCGGTTGACCCGGTCATAATTTAAAAAAAAATAAAATTATATGAATGAAATTAAAATTACGTATTAAAACTTAAAATGCAAGTCTTTACAAACATAATAATCAAATATTAATTTTTAGACATAACTAATGATGCAAAAAGAGATAATAAACTAGTTTCTAGTACAAAATACTTTCTCCATTTAAATAAACAAGAGCAAGCAAAAGATAACACAAGCAATAAATCAAGTCCAAGTGATCTTAAAATCGACATCTATATCTTCATGGGATAAATTTGGAACTTGATCAACATTTTCCTCATTTTGATTTGCATCTATATCTTCCATAAGAATCACTGCATTATGCGGAACATCAGAAACAGAGAAAGAAGAGTTTGAAGAGAGAGGTACAAGAAACTAGTGAATTGAATTAACTTCATCTTATTCTTCCATCAATGAATCAATTTTACACACCTCTTAGAGGGATGCAAGAGCTTCATTTATAACAGAGTTGGAAAAGAGAGAAAGATCAGAGATCAGAATAACAAATCCTAACTAACTGTAGCAAACTGATTTTGTTATTGACCAACTCTCTTATCTCTTATCCCTTAACATACGGCAACAAAAGATTTAGCATTCTTTTAATCAACACAACAAGGTTCAGTAACAAATTCAACTCAACTCAGTTATCCAGCAACAAATTCTACTTCCAGCAACAACCACATTTATGATATGTTTAGCTTCAAATTCAACTTACAGCTGACAACAAATTCTACCTCTAGAGTTCTAGTAACAAATTCAGCTATGATAACTATGATAACTTTCTGGCAGCAACAAAAACTTAAACTATGATAACTTTCAGGCAGCAACAAAAAAAAAACAAGAAAATTGAAACAGAAAGAACAGGGGGAACTCACCAACAAATTCAAGGTTCATGATAATCAGTAACAAATTTCAGCAACACATTTCATTTTCAGCAACAAATTATTTTGGCAACAAAATCAAAGAGCAGTGATGCAGCAACAAAATTGAAACAGAAAGCACAGGGGGACTCACCAAATCGGGTTGCACGAAGGAAGTTGACGGCTAAGGAGAAGCTGATGGCGAGGGAGAAGCTGACGGCAAGGCTCGAAGTAAGAAGACGATAACGAATACCAGTCCACCGGGATCTGTTGCCTCTGCTACCGGCGACGAAGAGCGCAGGGAAGGGAGAGATCGAGACCAGGTGCGAGTCAGAGACCGTGAGAAGCAAGAAGACGATGACCACCACCACCACTCGAGGTGAGGGGACGAGGTGAGGCCGTGAGAGACTGAGAATGACGACTGTCGAGGTGAAGGGAGAGACGAGAGAATCACGAGGTGAGGGTGAGTGCCAACTGCCGAGCTAGAGACGGAGAGAGCACAGAGACTGGCTGGGTTAGGGAGGTTTCCACTCAAACTCTCAGAGTCAGTCTCAGGTTTGGCATTTGGGCACTAGGGTTTCATCGAAAGGGAAAGGGGAGGGGGGAGGGGGCGGCTGAAACGATGCCGTTTCAGGTATTTGGGAAAATATAAACGACTCACATCGGGTTAAATTAACCGGCTGAGCCACCGAATTTTATAAAATCCCGGAGGGTCAAACCGAGATCGATCGAATCCATTGTACAACCGGTTTAATAAATGATTCGGTCCGATCAAATAACCGAATTTTCAGTTAGCTGACGAGTCGAACCAGATCTGATATGGTTATAAGTGAATACATCACAAAATAATTAACATGGCATGATATCTAATAATTGATTTTCTTCCCCTCAAATTTGGTAATGTAGATTATTTTAAGTTTTTAACGTAGTTTTGTTAAAACCATTGCGAGTTAACAAATGAAGTAAGCACAGTAATAAGGTTTACTTACATTCGTTTAGAAAAGATCAATTAGAAAGAATCATATTGCTTAGCATATTTTATATTAGGTAAACAATAACCTTAAAAGGCACTTATTTATTATTATACCATATATTCATGTGTTTTAAATTTTTTATATTTTTTTCCTTATAATTTAAGATGTTAAACTATCACTTTGTTTCCAGAAAATTATTTGTACAGTTTTGAATTATTAATTTATTATGGTCAAAAAAATTTCTAATTTTATAAGGTGTCAAATACCAATTAGCATGAGGATTGGATTCTCATTATTTCACGGCTCACGTGCTCCAGTTCATTTAGGTGAGTGATCACGTGAGTGAAAATCTAATAAATGATGTCAACATTTATTTATCACATTTTTTTATTTAATTTTAATATACAATGACGGTAAAATAATATATTACACAAACAACTAATTGTATAGCTAATTTTTAGATTCATTAATTAAAAATTTATATAAACATATAAATTTAATTAGATTAATATGTAAATTTTTTTATTAAAATCAAATTATTTTTTATAATATTTTTTAAATATGTGAATATAAACAAAAGATTTTATTATTAAAATAATGTGATTTTGTAAAGTATAAAATAAAACTAAAATTTGGTTATTCTAATAATGAATTATCTTACCATAACGTTAAAATAATACGCACCTACACATGTACACACCCGCCGACATCTACAGCCATGCTCTTACCCTGGTTCCTGCGTCTTACCTTAACATTAAAATAACAAGTACGTACATACGCACACCCACCAACACTCACCGCACTGCCCCTTGCCCTCGCCCGACATCTTGTTCTTCCCACCTCACTGCTCTTACCCTTGCCTTCGTCCCTGCATCCTATTCTTACCAAAACATTAAAATAACAAGCACACCCACTGACACTTATCTCCTATCCTCACCCCTGCATCTTACCATAACATTAAAATAACACGCAGAACATTAAAATAACACGCACGTATACACACACACCCACCAACACTTACCCCCGCTACCCTTGCTCTCATCCCTGCATCTTATAATAACATTAAAATAACACACATGTACACACGCACACCCACCAACACCCACCGCCATGGCCTCACCCTCATCTCTGCATCTTACCATAACATTAAAACAACAAGCACATATACACGCACATCCATCAATACTAACCTCACTGTTCTTGTCCTTACCCTCGCCCCGACATCTTACTCTTACCAAAACATTAAAATAACACGCACATACGTCGACACTCATTTCTTGTCCTCGCCCATGCATCTTACTATAACATTAAAATAATACGCACACACTTATTATAACATTAAAATGACACGCATATACACATACTCACCAACACCTACCTCACTGTTCTTGTTCTCACCCCCGCATCTTATCATAATATTAAAATAACACACACGTACGCAGTACACGCGCACACCCACCATGCCCCACCCTCGCCCCTGCGTGCGCACACGTATATACATAGATTGACTTTTTATGTGTATATAGTTTTTTGTTCTTTTAATTAGTTACTAAGTATATGTAACAATTAATTGAATAAATAAAACATAACATCGTATGCAATAAGCTAACGTGAATTTACTAAAATGAGAAAAAAATGGAACACATTTACCTTAGTGTAAAATATAGATACCCACTCTTTTTACTTTTATTTTTAATATAAATTTACGAGAAAGGTTAAATAATCAACATTTTTCTTTATCTTTGTTTTACAATTAAATTAATATTAGACAACTCTATTTTTTCACTAAAAATATTAGTTTCCTAACAATTTTTAAATTAAATATCATGAATTAAAATAAGTAACTGTACATATTTTTAGTTACAAATTAAATGTGATTAAGAAACATAGAATTTCTCAATGAAGTGACGTTAAGCATAATAAAATGGGAGCTGCTCAAATAAAGATGGCAAAAACATCTTTTTATAAAGATGTTTTGTATAAAAGTGTGACTTATTTATTTGGCCACATTTTAAATAAAAACAACACTTTTATGACACATCAAAATCTAACCCTTCAATTCATCATCTAAGGGTCAAAAAGAAAAATGTTCACATGAAGACAATTATAAAATCTTCATTAGAGTATCCACCTAATAAAATAGTAGCTGTCAAGCACAATAAAGCAAAATAGCAAATAACAACTGGTGTCATTATCAATTTCCAGACATCATTCTACGTGAACGTCAAAAAGGAAGAAGACAGAAGCCAAATAGATATTCCTAATTGTTCCTTGACAGTGTCAGGAACAGTAGTATGCATCTTTGTACCTGAAACTAGGCATATATACGCAGGCTAAAAACTGCGTCAATTCAAGTATGAATTACCAATTTACGATCATCAACTAATACACTACTGTATAGTGAATGGTCTCTGTTGACCAACCTACTTCTATTTAACCAAATCATGTTGCCACTATTTACATCCTCTCATTGACTATTCCCTATGAGGCATTAGATCCTCCACAATCCCAACAAAATCGATTATTAGCTGAAAATTCAATGCCATGACGAGCTAGTACATTAGCCCACAAAAAAAATACTACCTTGCAATTTCACACAAGTTCATTTAGCAATAGGTTAAGACTCGAGAATGAAAGAAATAACACTGTTAATTTTCCAATACTACTCCCTTTTTATAGCACAATGTGAAAATGGCTCAATGAAATCTTAAAGTACCAGCTATTTTTATAGCTCCGCGACAAGTTTCAGCTATTTACATAGCTACTTGATTGCTAAAGCTCTCTAGAATGTCCTCAAAATAAATAATAAATAAATTGAATAGGAAGCAAAGAAAGTTAACCTTCCATAGCACATAGCCGCATACACCCAAAACATTAACGACATCAAAGTAAACATAGATACATATACCTTCCAATCCTTAAAATCCAATCTGAACACAAAGTGACTGAAAGCAACATTCCCAGCACGAATTGCATTTGCATGAGGGACATTTCTGGTGCTGCATAGATAAAGGATAATAAATTCAGTGAAAGCGAGAGAGAGTGAGAATGTTAATAGGAGTATATTCGAAGTAACTCACACACTACTAGTTGTAATCCAGCCTCGTTGACTTTTATTTTAGCCAGCCCATCTTTGACTAAGAATGATAAAGCGAATAAATTCTCCACTATTTGAGCAAAGGAGTTCCTATTCAAAATAAAATTCTCAAGCTTAACAACGCTATTTTTCCTTAAGATGTTAAACATCGTTAACATATTTTTATCTGTATCAGCTTTCACTTCTCTTGGACCTCCGCCAAGCTGCGAAAAAAAAAACAACAATGTGAAGGAAAAGGAAATTGTATCATAACTACATAATAAGCTTAGCATTTTGAGCAGTACACAATATTCTTAACTTCAATATTTTGACATTCTACTTATAGATAAATGGGTGATAAACTGATAGAAAGCAACTTACTAGAAATTAAGACATGAAAAGTAAAAAATTAGAAGCTATACAAGTCTATCAAAGAATTTTTTATCTAGTGAAAACCTCTTGCTAACACGAATTTTTCTACCTTTGTCAATCGAAAACTTCATACATATTAAACCAGTTTATTACCTCTTCTGGCCGAGCTAATTCATTAGGCCTCACACGCTTCCTACTTCTACGACTGACAGCTTTCCTCTGTATTGCTTTAGCAGAGATGGGACCATTCCTAAAGGGAAAAAATATTTGAAAAACATATAGGTGAGTATAGAATAAAGTCTTCTATGGATATCAAAATTACAGAACAAAGTCTTCTAAATGCATTGAAGTTACATTGTACAGCAGCCAGAACCCGCTTTAAAAACATGTGATATTGATAGTCCAACATCATTCTAGGCTATTGGGTTTCTGGTGCAACCTTCTGTGTTAGTACTTGATCCACCCTGTCCTCCAAATTCTTCAAGAATGTGCGATACAAATTTTGAAGGAGTGACTCCACCGTTAGCATGACCCTTCACAGACATTACCAAGGATTCCGTTATGTCCAACAGAGCCTTTGCATCAGCCAATTGTTCTCTTGGTTTTGTAATTGGAATTATATAGAACAGCCCATTAGAATTGAGAAATTCATTTTAGTAGCAAAAACTATTAAACATCACACACCATGTCAATTAGTTACTCCTTGCAAAAACAAAACCACTAAAAAATATTATATCTTTTAAATTTTATGCAGGAATAATATACTATACTGAGACAATATAGTTGCAAGGATGCACAACAAAATTTGAGCATATGAATGACAAACGAAAAACTTTCAGTATAAATTCCGTTACATATGTGCAAAATTTTTGAAAAGAACATCGTAATTATTATGATTGATTTAATAATTTTTCTATTGTTTGTTTAGTTTCCGACCTTAACATTCAGTCAACTAGTACAATGTTGATTATTATTGATTTCTTAAATGTTCAACAAGGCGGCCAAGCCAAACCTTACAATATAAATGCAGCACAAGAATGTGTTGCTAATAACAGAAAAAATGAGCTTAGATACCTAGTTGATGCAACCTCTCCATTTCGCCAAATATCAACTCAAACTTCTTGGAATCATCCCTTGCGATTTTGTCCCTTTCATCTACAAAAAAAAAAAAAAACGTAAGCAAACAGATAAAAGTAAGCATGAAACCAAGTAACATCAACAACACTATTTTTGTTTTTCTAGATTTGAACTTGTAAGGATGCTATAACTTCAATTTACAAGCATTTGGTTTTTGTTTTGAAAAATGATCTATAGAAAATGAAACAATAGTAAAATAGAGCTGAAGGGTGCAGAGATTGAGAAAAGAAAGGTAGAGTTCACCGTTAATCATGTTGTTGAAGGCAAGGTAGCGAGAATGAAGACCTCAACAGGTTCGATAATCAGTGTCATCGTGAGCTGGAGGGAGCTGATGACAGAGCTTGGTGTTGATTGCGGTGCTGCGGCGATCGGAGCGATTCAATTGGTGCTTGGCCATGATGAGAGAGTAACAGTTGTTGGTTGTGACGAATGATGCGACAGAGAGAGTAACTAAGACAAGGAGGTAAGAAAGGTATAAACGTTTGAAAAACCGCAAGGTCTTAACTGCCGAGAGACACGCGAAATAGCATTCACACACCAGCTTGCGCGACACGCCACTATTAATTTGTTGGAAAATATTACATAAAAAGCATTAAAAAATATAATTAATAGTTTTTTGAAATTTTCACCAAATTTAATAACAGTTAATTTTAACAAGATGGAATTGACTTAAGTCTCAAAATGATTTTTAAATTTGTACACAAATTTTAAATGAGTTCGTAAATTTTTAATTACTTCAATTCAGATCAAATTTCATTCGATGATTCACGGTAATTCTTTTAATATTTTCTACTAATGACATGTCAATGTGACATATTAATCAATAACATGTGTTAAAATATGGTTCAATTACTTGTAATATGACGAAAAATGTTAAAAGGACTAAAATAAAAATTTAGGAATCAAATAAAGGTAATTGAAAATTCAAACACTAAATTAAAATTTGAATAAAAATTTATAACTACTTTGAAGCTTAACTCATTTAGATGTTTAAAAAATCAGTACAAAAATGATGAAGAAATATAAATTACATGTTAGTTAAATATATGTTTGTTAGCTATTCAATTTTTTTTATTTGTTATTTGTAAAATGTGAACTCTAAAATGAATATATTTAAAAAACAATAAATATCAGTTTAAGTTTTAAATACTTGATTTTTACTTGAAATATTAATAAAAAAGGACAAACTTTATTTATATTTCTATATATATGACATATAATAGGGATATGAAAAATAGTTGGAAAAACTACCAAAAGTACCTATGAAGTTTACGAACGCTGACAAAAGTACCCATAAACTAAGAAAATTAACGCTGTACCCATGAAAGATGAGTTTCGTACGACAAAAGTATCCAAACCCTAATTTTTTGTTAATTTTTTAATAAAATTCCCAAACTACCCCACGTTAATCCCATTCTACCGCCATTCCCTCTCCTCACTTCTTCCTCTCTCCTCACTTATCCCTCTCTCAAAAACCCTCACAGAGTCACAGAACTCTCCTCCTACCTCCTCATTGCCGTCTGCCACCCACCTACTCCATTATCGCCAATCTCCTTCCCTTTCACTGCTTCTCCCTCTCACTCGTAAGCTGACTACAACACCTTCATCGCGCGCCTGTTACCCAACCTGAGGAGAATATCGCCGTGGTGCACCTGTTGTAGTCGAGGAGAACATCATCGTGGCGCACCTAACCCAGCAGAGGAGAATACCATTGTTGCACGCCTGAGAAGAGAGAGGGGTCGTGGTGCTCTTGCATGCAGGAAGAGGGTTCGGTAAAGAGAAATCAGAGAAGAAAGGGAGGTGGCGCTATGGATGGAGGTTCTGCCATTGACGATGTTACAGCCGGCGAAGAAAAGGTATTTCTTTTTTTTTTAAACATTTTTATTTCATTTTTCTTCTTTTCATAAATTGATTTAGTTACTACTAAAATGATACTGTTCTATTTTTTTAAATCTGCTTCTATTTTTTATGAAGGTTGAGATTGATTTATAGAAGATCCAGTTGATGGCTACTTCTACTTCTGATTTTTGCTGAAATAAATTTCAAATTTGATGAATGGATTTGTTGGTTTTTTATGGTTGATGGCTATTTCTACTTCTAGTTTTGCTAAAGTGAATTGAAATTGGATGAATGGATTTGAAAATTTTTATATGTTGAGTATTTTTTGGTGTTTAATTGATTTGGTTTGGGTGTGGATTGTAAACTTATGAGTGACGATTGAGGTCCGATCCTCTACCACCACCACCACTACCATTGATTTCGGTCTGGTTTGTTGTAGGAGTAGTTTCGGACTCCATGGTAAGGGTTGGTGCAGATTGGGTTATGAAAGGTTGAAAAAGTGAGTTAAGGTTGAGTGTAGGGTAATTTAGGAATTTTATTAAAAAATCAACAAAAATTTAGGATTTGGATACTTTTGTCATACAGAATCCATCTTTCATGGGTACAGCGTTAATTTTCTTAGTTTATAAGTACTTTTGTCAACGTTCATAAACTTCATGGGTACTTTTAGTAGTTTTTCCAAAATAGTGGATATCCATATTTGAATTTGAATTTGTTTATAAATTCTAATTTGATGTTTCTTTGATCTATTTTCTAATTCAACAAGTGTGATTAAAAATATAACAATAAGCCTATAATTAATATAACATAATATTGGAATTAATTTAAAACATATATACATTTTTTGATTTCTTTAGAATGCACATGGGTTAGATGAAACCAGATTCATCTTGACTCAGACCCGGTCTTAAACGATGACCAGGTCTATTTTTGAGACTCATACCCGACCCTAGACCCGATAAAATAACACCAAACTAGCCCTTAAAATATTCGGATTCGGGCAGGATCTTCAGGTCATGCCGGGCCATGTACACCCCTATAACTTACATAGAATTGTTATCCAACCCAAATGTATCAATTCTCATTTGTTACATTTGGATATTTTTAAATCTCATTTTATTTAAATATGTGATTATCTTAAAAAATATATGGTCCAAATTTTTTTCATAATTCTAAAAAGTTTGGTTATAAAAATTTTAAATTATCCAAGACCAAATTATAAATTTTTATTAAATGAGTAATTTAAATTGGTCTTCAATAAATTTTAAATCAGAGACAGATTAATTTTTTTACTATTTTCAGTTAAAAAAAATTAATATGTATATAGAGTAAATAAATTTTAAATAAATTTTATTACAAAATAGTTTAAATAAAAAATTATCATAAGACAACTTAATTTTCTACAATTTTATTAGAACCAAAATATCGAATGTAAAATTTTTCTTGAGAATGATTTATAATTTTTTGTAATTTGATTAAAAAGGCTAGAGACAATACTTTAAGTAAAATAAAAAATTAATCAAATCAATTTAAATGCAAGATAAATATAAAAAAATTGTTAATGATTTGATATTTTTCTTAAATAAATGAAAATTGCAGCAGCTCCCACGAATTATATCCTGTCTTGATGTCTTCTTTGAGTAAAACCTCTTTCGGCAAGTCCTCAATATTCAAACCCAAGCTCTAACCTCTATTCTCTACTTCCAAGACATTGATTTGAGCATCAGGATCCGGTTTTAAGAGCAAACCCACCTGTAAAAATCAGTTCTTTCTTCCCATGAATTCTTTTTTTGTAGGTTCCTTCCACCCCATAACCCCACCACTATGAAAATTCCACCAAAACCTTTAATTGAAGCACCAACATGTTTATCTCTGTGGCAGTGCTTTCAAATTTTCATCAAATTCCCGAAAATCAAAACCCATTAAGCCTATTTCAACTTTGCTGCAAGCCACTGAGTCAGACACAGATGCCCACGTTTCAATCCCTGAGGGTTCTGCATCTGTTGTTTACATTGAAGAAGTTGTTGAAAAGGACTGGTCTATACTTGATTTTGTTGAGTCAAATTCTAATGTAGAATTCAAGAGAAGCATTGACGTATTGTATCCGTTGGGAATGTTGAAGAGGGTTCAAAGGTCTTAGTCTCAACTGGGTCTGAAGAGTTTGTGGATACATTGGTGGGTTTGTGTAAGTTTCTTTTTGTGGTGCATGATTCACTTCTGATATTGGCTCTTATTAAAGAGAAATATGATAAGGTTAAGTGTTGGCAAGGAGAGATTGTGTATGTTCCAGAGAAATAGACTCCTCTTGATGTTGTTTTTCTCTATTTTCTTCCTGCTTTGCCCTTTAAACTTGATGAGATTTTGGGGTCTTTGGCTAAGAAATGTTCACCTGGTAAGTTTTTCTCTTGTGGTTGAAGTTTGTTCTTTTCCTTGTTACTTTGCATTTCTCTACAAATTGTGTGTTTGAAAATGGACTTGATTTTTATGCACCATGTTTTACACACATTTCTTAAAAATCATTCAAAAGAATTCATTTATCTGGATGACGAAAAGTTTGATAGTGCCAAAATTGGTTAAAAGAAGGATGATAGTGTGGATATAGTTTGGTTATTAATGATGTATTATGAGGTAGAAATTAAAATGTTTTGCAATTTTAATTGTAACATTTACACTTCTTCACACATCTTATCTTTCATCAAGCTTTGAATAATGTTTTTCCCCATTAAATGAAATTTCTCTAGAGAGAATGCTATTTGCATTCCAAGATTTCTACACCTATTACCAAAGCCTAGCTCTTAATTTGCCTGAACTGAAGTTTGAATAAGAAGATAGATTAAAAATGTCAAATTTCTAATACTCCTTAGGTACTACTTTGGTATAGAAGCTAAAAATTTCAAGTGTATTAGAACAGTGCACCAAACATAGTAGCAAACGTGATAGATTTTCTTATTGCACATATATTTTAGTTCAATTGTTGTTCCCTTTTCTGAAACTTAGGTCAGAGCTCTGGATACTTCTTATTCTTTCTGTAATTTTGGATCTGACCTGTAGGTGGACAGGTGATTATTAGTCATCCGCAAGGGAGACTAGTGTTAGAACAGCAATGAAAGCAGTATCCGGAAGTTGTAGTTTCAGACCTACCTGATAGGACAAGTTTACAAATTGTTGCAGATGCTCATTCTTTTGATTTGGCTGAATTTGTAGATGAACCTGGCTTTTATTTAGCTGTTCTAATTTCCCAGGAGCTTAAAGACTGGAGTAGAGATTCATAGCAGTAGACAATTTAGTTGGACTTTCTTTTTTATGGTTTTTGGCTTTATGATTGTTACCTTTGAATTTTTGGATGAAAAGTGAAACTATAAATCAATTCAACGTTGCTAGTACAAGAGGCTTCTCTTTCTTTTCTAAAATACATTGTCCATAATTTTGAAATTGTATACTTAATATATTTGTCCTTGTAAGTAACTTTGGTTTAGCACCTGCCCATTACTACATATTAAGTTCTTAGTTCTATATATTATTATAAAACTATAACTCCAAATCATAGTATTTGCTCCCTATACATTGGCTTACTAAATTGAAGATTGAAACTAAGTAAATGAGGATCACAAAAAAGCAGAGCAAAATATGACCTACAACTAAGGTGGAAGTCATTTATTAATGCATGAAATGCATGAGGAGTTGGTAAAGGTCATGCGGTGTGTACTTACCACATATTTCATCTGAGCAATCCTGACCTCATATTTCGATGAATTCTTCGCGAAATCCAGGTAAATGAGCCTGTGGAACACCAGATCCACAATCATCAGGTACTAGTGTTGCTCCCTGTACATCGGAACATATATCTGTACAAATCAAGCAAATAAGTTACGAGACACCAACATTGTTCAAAGCACATGAGAAGTCGAGTTTATCTACTTGTCTAAGACAACACTAAACTAAAGGCAGAGGACCATTGTCAATTAAAGTGCAAAAATATATTGTTACCGGATGCAAGTTATCCACATAGCCCATGAAATTAGTGCGGATAAATTCAAAAGTGTCAATACTATGGTTGACAGGACTTAGCGTAATTTGCTGGACATGGAAACACAGTTTTACATGAGACACAAACATAAAATCAACTGCCTCAGGTTTTACTAAGAGTACTGTACTCACTATTTTACGAGTGAATAAAGGTGATTGCTATTAACAAATAATTTTTAGGCAACGGTGTCTACTTTCATAAGAAAAAAGGAAAAATTAATATTCAATTTAGAAATTATAAACATAAATTAACTTTTAATAATTAAATTTTGCTTAGAAAAAACTACACAATAATTGGACACCAATTTACAAGCACCATATAATTAACCATGGATAAGAAATAAAAAATCACTACGCAACATAGTTTCTTCGAATCTTAAATTATTGGTTTTTTATTCTTATTCCATAAATAATTAAACTATTATTTCAGTTATCAAACGTGAATTATGTTATCACTATCTTTCATCTTGACAAGAAAATGTTGTCACAACTCTATTAACTTACACTTTTTTTAAGCGTTTTTTTAATGACATATTCACTTAAAGCTTCTCATGAATAGTGCACTTTTTTTGACACGGAAACATAGTTTTACCGCAAAGGTGGATGGCAAGAACCACTTAGGATACATGTTGTTGAAGCTGAGCATGGAGGCCACCATGTTGATAACCTGTTGAAGGAAACATGGTTATCCAATAGTAATACAAAGGCTTCCCACACACCAACATATAACAAGAACGTATGTTAACCACGATTTACGTCGTCAACAACTTGGTGTCCCGATCACAGGCTCTACAGTGCACACCGATCACCCTGTAAGTGCTCATCCGCAACTAGAATCTCCCTACCAAAAGAAACATTAAACAATCATGATCACGCTCCAATAACTGAAGACCGCTCAAGTGTATTGTTGCGACAACTCACATTCACCAAGCCAAGCCGAATATATACGTACCACCCATCCAGATTCTTCAAGAAAATGTAAGCGTCCATAGTAAACTATGACCGCTAAAAATGCATTCCCTTTGGTGGCCAAAAACCAATTCGAGACACTACCTAAGCAAAGCTACACAAACTCCATGTAAGTTAACTCCATTTGGACTAACACAAGGGAACTTCACAAAGGAAAGAAATATTACTAAACACCCAAACAGTAAACTCATTACCTGCGGCATCTCAGATGCAACATGGAAGGCAGGGTGTGTGTGATATGTGAACGGCGACCCATGCTCAGTTTGCCAGACGTCACTATCTTCTGTTGACACAGAATCCTGGTGTTCGAATGTTAACTTGCGCTGCACCAATAGTAAACGATGAAACAACTAAGTTCATACTTTTAGAAGTAAATTGCCAAAACAAAATAACTTCACTTACTTTCAGCTTAGCGGACGCAGTGGCGTCACCATTTCCGTTCTTTTGTGTCTTCCTTTGGCGAGCCGTGTCCCCTCTAGTTGTTGGCTTCAGCGGAGGTGAGAGCTTTATGGCACCACGCTTTGCTCCCACAGCTTTCTTACTGACCACAGTCACCTCTTGTGGATCCGACGCCTTTGCTCGTGTAAGAACCTGCGTTTTCACGTAAAACTGTTTTAAAAATAATTTTAAGTGCCTGGGATGGATTCAAAATTTAGAAATTTTAATTTGAAAATATAAAGGTGAAATTTGGTTTCAGTGAATTTTTCTGAGTCAGAAAATATATTTTCTGAGAAAAACCGAGAAAAGCCGCGAATCGGCAGCCGAACCGGTCGAACTGGTTTAAGTCTATCCGGTACTGTATTTTTAGAAAAATAAGATTTTGGAAAATTGGTTTATTGTTTTAAAAGAAGAAAAACAATTTTTGAATTGAAAACCGGGCACTAATCTTAAAGGTTTTGGCTCAAAATGGGCCAAGCGGACCTAAAACGTTAACGGGTTGGACCGAACCAAAGGTCCAACATATATAAGCTCATTTAATGAGCTTTGAACTCATTTCTCACCCTCCACGAAGAGAGCCACGCGGATTGAGAGAGGGGAGGTGGTGGTACTATTCACCTCCACCTTCGGGGGCCATAACTTGAGCTACAGACCTCCGATTGACGAGTCGTTTGCGGCCACGCAAAGCTCTTGCCGAGTTCTACGTTTTTATCCAAGCAAACTTGGTAAGAAATTGTGTCTCTCTCCCCAGTTCTCTGCCCTAATTTCTGCGCAATTTTGGTTATGAGTTTTGAGTAGATTTTGTGGTTTTGCTTGTTTAGGTGATCTCTAGTAGCGAGTAATTGTTGGATTTTACCCCTACTCACATTGGATAAGGTAAGGTTCTGCTAAACCCTTGCGTTTAGTTGTTTTGTGTATCTTAGGTTTTGATTTTGGTATATATGTGTGATGTTAGATTGAGTTTTAGTGTTTGTTGATGTTGGTTGGTTGATGATGCTTGATGAATTGATTTTGTAAATGTTGTTAAATAATGACATTGAGGTATGAGGTATATTGAAATTTTAATGAATGTATATTGTTAATTATTGGTACAAAGCATGAATGAGGTTGTTGATGAAGACTGATAGTGAAAGGATGATGATTGGTGAAGGTGTTGGTGGAAGATTGATTATAGTGTTTTATATTTGATGTTTGGATTGATGACTGTTGAAGGGGTTGATAATTTGAGATATTAAATGTTGGATGTGGTATAGTTGAATAATGATGAAAGTGGTGAGAAGTCATGTTGATGTTAATAAGGTTAATGGAAACTTGGAAAATATGAATTAGGTTGGATTTAGAATTGTTGAATGGTTTAGGAGGTTGTGTGAGTGAGAAAATGGTTGAGGTAGTGTTTGTATGAATTTTGGGCTGTTTTGGTATGGTTGATATGTGATTGAATTGGTATTGGATTGAGGTTTGGTTAAAAGTTGAGTTTTTGAGATTTTGGGTAAAAGTTGGTTTTTGATGAACTTTGTCTGATCATAACTTTTGCCTCGATTTTCAAAATCTGATGAAACTTTCTAGAATTAAAGATCTTTGAAAACCCTTTAAATTGATATGAAGTTTGTAAAATTTGGAATTTTGTAGAGGAAGTTATGATCATTCAAATTTGGTGTTAAAAATCTGAAATTCTGCAAAGTTGCAGAATTTCAGGATTTCTGATATGTGCGCACGCACAACCTTGCGAGAATTTTATTCTGTGCGGACACACAAACCTGTGCATACGCACAGGCAGGGGAAAGGGCTCTGGTAGCAGCGCTAGCATAGGTTGTGCACGCGCACATCAATGAAGAATTATGACCTGTGCGGACGCACAGCCCTGTGCGCACGCACAAGTCGGGAAGGGACGTTGACGGTCGGATTTTCTATCGGTAAAGAATTTCACAAATAGGTTCTCGTTGTAAGTATAGCTTCTAAACTAACAGAGAATCCTTTCGTACAAAAGTTTTGGTTGTCACAAGTAACAAACCCCTAATAAAATTTATAACCGAAGTATTCAAACCTCGGGTTGTCTCTCAAGGAATTGCAGGGAAGTATGATTTATTATTGGTTATGAAATTGTATCTTTTTGGGGTTTTTGAAATAGGGAACAAGGAAATAAATTGGCAGGGAAGTAAATTAATAACTAGAAAAACTCTTGGCAAGGTATGAGAACTGAAAATCCCATCCTAGTGATCCTTATCTGGTGTGATGAGAGTTGTTATTGCTCCCACTTAGTTAACCCTTACTAAATAAAGGAAAGTCAAGTGGACTAATCAATTTGATTCCTCAAGTCCTAGTAAACTCCTATGGAAAGACTAGCTTTAGAGGGATCCAAATCAATCAGTAATTTCTAATCTTCAATCAACAGCTGAGTTTGACAACTCAAGTGTCACCAATTACTTAACCAAAGCCAAAAGGGGAAAAATCCAAATTATTTATATCATAAATAGAAGAAAGAAACCATAAATCTGAAATATCTCGAATTGTATTAAATAGAAAATCAAATTAAACATAGGAATCCATAAACCAATTTGGGGAAAATAAACAAACTAAAGTAATAGAATAATTAAAAATAGAAGAGAAATTAAATTTAAGGAACATTGAACCTGGAATTGAGAAAATGAAGAAATCCTAATCCTAAAATCTAAGAGAGAGGAGAGAGCCTCTCTCTCTAGAAAAACTACATCTAAAACTCCCAATTGTCTAAATGATTAATGAATGATTTGATTCCCTCATTCTCCAGCCTCTATTCTGTGTTTCTGGGCTTGGATTTGGGCTGAAAAGGAGCCCAAAAATCGCTAGGGGCAACTTCTGCAACTTTCTGCACGTGGCGTCAGTCACGCGTATGCGTAGGTCATGCGTGCGCGTCATATGGAGATTTTCCTTGTCATGCGTACGCGTCCGCGTCGTCCATGCGTGCGCGTCGCTGCCATTTTCTTTAAAACTCCATTTTGTGCGTTCCTTCCATTTTTGCATGTTTCCTTTCTGTCCTCTAAGCCATTCCTACCATATAAAGCCTGAAAATACTTAACACACAGATCACAGCATCGAATGGTAATAAAAGATAATTAAAATTAACATTTTTAAGGCTTAGGAAACATGTTTTCATATGTATCACATAATAAGGAAGGAATTGTAAAACCAAGCAAATTATATGAATAAGTGGGTGAAGAATTGGTAAAAACACTCAATTGAGCACAAGATGAATCATAAAATAGTGGTTTATCAGACGTCTGTTAGGGGCGCTCGCACAGCTTGTGCGAGTGAACAGACTTTATGAATTTTTGTACCTGTGCGTACACACACTTTCAAAATCTTCCTGGGTGTGCGCACACACACCCCTGTGCGGACGCACACGCCGTATTTCATAATTTTAAACTTTGTTTTCAATTCTTCCACCTTCCCAACAAGGTTGTAAGCTTCTATAACACCATTTTAAGGCTTTTGGGCTTAATGTTAAGTATGAGAATATGGGAAAGGTCCTAGAGAGTTGATTTGGGTTTTTCTTTGAAAAGTAGCAAACGGAGGTTTAGGTTTCTGGTATATTGAGGATGAGTTTGGTTGAGAGAGAAGGAAGAATAGTGAACCTGATAATTACTGACAACGAGTTGAGAAACTGATGGACTAATGAGCTTGGAATAGAAATCATGAATTGATGATGGTTGTGAAGAGTTGAGAACTCAAGATGGGATGAGGATCTTGATGAATGTTGAGAGTGTGCCAAGCACTATCCTTGGAATGATAATGATTGAAAGAGAGTGTGCCAGGCACTATATCCTTGGAATGTTGAGAGTTGATAATTGGAAGTGATTTGAGATGAGAAAGGATGATGATTTGAGGTTGATGGAATTATGGATGTGGATAGTGAGCCAGGCACTATATCCTTGGAATGATTTGTGATGAGTTATATGTGTTGTTGTTTTCCTTCTCTGCCACAAGAGTGTGCCAGGCACTATATCCTCGGAACGATAGGGAGCCAGGCACTATATCCTCGAGCGGGCTAGGCGCTATATCCTCGGAAGTGGCAGAAAGGCGACATCCGAAAGGATGTGTCGGGTTGGCATCCATAGACTGACAAGTGATATCACGAGCCAATAGGATAGGCATTCATCATATGCATCTCTTATATGCTTGCTTGCTTTGACTACTTGGGTTTGCTTACTTGTATAATATGCCTACTTGCTTCTTGAATTACTTGCTATATATGATTATTACCTATGTATTACTTGCTTGCATTAATTGTGATTGTCTGGGGCTGAGGAGGTTAGGTAGGCAGTGGCGATGGGATCGTACGGAGGTTAGGTTAGCGAAGGCCGTGGGACACAGTGGTGTGATTAGTACTAGTTAGGATTCTCATAAGTTTAGATAACCCGGTTTATGGTTTAAGTTCTTTATGTATTTATTTATTTTGTTCTAAGCTTGAATACCGGTATGCGATGTGAAGTTCTAGGATTGCCTTCGGCGTCCCGGGGCCTTACATCTTACATCATTGGGCACTGTTACCATACTGAGAACCTCCGGTTCTCATTCCATACTTTGTTGTTATTTTTCAGATGTAGGTTGTAATCTACTCCGGTGAGATTGCGGATATGGTGACAGAGCGGAGTATGGTTCGTTCCTTGCTTATTTCTGTTTTATTTTCGTCATAGTAATCTCTCACCTTTTGTATATTTATCTTTATGGCCTTAGAGGCTTATTTGAGAGATAGGTTGTATAAGCTGTTTTAAATTCTAAAACTCTGTATCTTTCTATTTGTAACTAGTTGGCTTAAACTCCGCAAGTTGCAGCTAGTTCTATATGATTATTATATTCTTATATTTATATATGTTTTATTCTCTTATACCTATACCTTGTATCTTATGCATTTAGTTACCGTGTGCGAGTGCTTCACGTATGTAATTCCGCATTATGCGACTTTGAGCTTTAATCCTTCATCGGGTTTCTAGAATATATTATTTCCTTATATATATATATATATATATATATATATATATATATATATATATATATATATATAAACATATATAAGTCTTAGAATTGTCATAACCCTTGATTAACCTTTGCTTTACGGCTAGAGGTAAGGCTTAGGGTAATTGGGGTGTTACAGCTCGCGTCTTCCTACATTCGACCATCCGTCATTGCCTTGCACGGCTTCCTTCTTCAGGTCGGCAAGTGGACCAACAGCAAGCATCAGAGACTGGAGAATCTTCCCATGATCCACCAGCATCCCGGGGATAGTCCTAATGTGGCCATTCAGGGTTTTCATGACCTCCCTGGTAATTTCATTTTGGTTTATTATCTACAATATCCATACAACCACATACTTCTACGTAAGCTAAACTTAGTAACAACTATACACTTCATACAAAATGGCCACAACATGTTCTGCAAAAAACTAACCTCCTGAAACATCCGGATGAACCTAACGTTATGGTCATCGTCGATGGTTCCGTCACCACCATCCGTCCCTTTAGCGACTTCACTGCTCGAAACACAACCATGTTTTGACTTGTCAGGAGAAAGATAACACACAACACACAACAAGAATCACAAAGGTGTCACTGGGATTGCTTTACTCACCAAGCGAGAGAGACATTGTTATTTTTCTCCTTCTGTGCATCAACTTGATCCTTCATTTTTCCAAGTATCTCTTGCACAGTAGCACATGTCTCTATTGCTCAAATTTGCACGGACTATGGTTATGAATAGTTTCACATGTGTTATATGAAACCTTGAAATGGGCTCATATAATATCATGGCCCATTAGTGAGCTAGGCCCAGCTGAACAAACACAATTATATTATTATTCCATTTAAAAAAAGTTTGTATCACATGTCTAAACAAAAGAAATATATTTAATTATTCATGAAACCACCAATGAGGCTTATAGAAGAAGCAAGAAAACTGAAATGACCCTTTTACCCTCACCTGCTATGCGTTTCCCCATGTGCACAGTTGTAGACCTTAGGGTAACGGCGACATGACAGATGAAAGGACTACTCACCTTTGCTTAAGAGCTGCATATATGATACACGCCAGCGTCACCCAAAGTTAATTTTCAAAAGCTTTCTTTTGTAAAGACTGTATGAACTAATAACGAATAACTCCTATCACATCTTCTCTTAAGAATAAATATGTTTGAATAAATTCCATTATCATTGTAGAAGAGTATTGTATTTTAAATATGAGTCTTAACTATTTAATTTTTTGTGGTATAACTTAAATAAATTCATCGAAAAAAGTTATTAAAAAATACATTTAACTGAAATTTCAAATACAATACTCGTCTACAATATTAATAATTTAAAAACTTCAAAAAAATTATATTATCCAATACAAAGAAGTTTAAAAAGAAAATATTAAATTAAATTTACATGTAAATATTCATGTACTCAAATCTATAAAAATAGAATGATCTAATACAAATCCATGTAAAAAAAAAGATTAAATTTAACAGTGAATATTCATGTACGAAAATTTTAAATACAATATTCTTTTACATAATTAATAATTTAAAAATTAGATAAAAATATTTTACTCCATGCAAAGCAATTTAAAAGGAAAAAAAGGATTGATGACTCATTAGTTTATTTAGGTTTGTTGATCCTTTAAATTTTATTATAAAAAATTTCATAAATGATTTTCAAATAAAAAATTATTTTCATAACAATTATATCTTTAAACGATAATTAGAAAAATTGCCAGTAATAATTTTGTTGCACCAATTAATTCTTGCTTTTAGTTATTAATCATAGCATTAGTAATTTATCTCAACATGTTACTACAACAAATTTGAAGAAAGAGATGTCAACATACAATTTATAAACATAAGCTCTTAATTGCATTAGCTTATTATTCTATGAATTTATTGGATAATATTAGCTCCCTACTTGCATTCCTTGTATCTCTTTTTTCTGGAAAACTAGTTTTCGAAGATATAAATTTTCAAACCCCCTCTTGGACCCGAGGATCGTCTTCAATACACCCATGAATATTCATCGAGTTAAGGTTAACAAACTAACATATTTCTTTCTAACACAGAATACCCACTTCAACCAGTTAATCCCAGATAAATAAAAGTTAACAATTACTTCATTAAACCTAGAGGGAACCCAACGGCAAACTGTATTTCATTAGGATCCAGATTAAGTATCTTTGTTACCAAAAGCCCAACCAAAACACCAGCAAGATCATCCCTTACAACCTGATACCTGCAACTGCATCATCTTATCAAAACAAAAGGAAACTTTAAAAAAGAACCACATACAGGAACAGCATTATGGGCAACCTATTCGTCTAACATTTCCCCAAACATTTCAACTTGTCTCCTAAGTTACTCATTTTCAAGCTCCAGTTTACGAATTTTCTCATTCAATTGGTCAATTTCTTCCTTCTTGTCCTGATTCAACTGCATCGTGACACGTACAACAATGCGATGGTTGTAATCACGAATAGTATAACCGGTGGCAGAAAGAATCTTATCCAACATTTTAAATGAAACTTCTTGATGAGTAAAGCGTTCTTCGTAGCACAATGGAAGATCTAGTCCTCTGCCATTGTGGGGGAGAACCACCATGAAACCAAAAAGCACATTATCATCCTTCGAGTTGATTTCTCGAGGAACAAAATTGGGGACCAATTTGAAAGAACGAACACGCTCTCAGCAACATTAGCTCCATGCGTTCTACATGCATGAACGCCCTCTCACTTACTAGCTCCACCACTGCACGTCAACAACATCACACTCACTCTGCATTAAAAGCTTGCTAAATGAAAACTTTGATAAAAGCTTTAAAAGTAAAGTTTTTGCATCTCACCTCCCTGTTCATCAGGGTTGCTGCCACCACCACATTCCTGGCTATTCGATGGAACTACTTCGGAAGATACTTGCTGGGATGAAGAGATTGAACAGAAGGCCCCCTCTAACAACCTCGAAGGTCTTATTCTCCCCGTTTGAATAGGTGGTGTTGGCTGACGGGCGGGAGGAGTTGCCGCGCTGCGCAACCAAGCCACAACCTCAACCAAATTATGGAACCCACGGTGTTCGCTGTTTCGGTAACCATTGACTTGTTGCTCACACTTGCCATGAGCGATACATGCCAGGAACACGACCCCTTCGCACGGCGTAGAATGAAAAACGACCACCATCGGTACTCATCACCACTTAAGCATACAAGAGAAATTGTTTTCACAGAACAATGGAACAAGAAACAACTGACACCATTAATATCTTCCTTCTCAGCTAACACTAATTTGTAAAACACATAAGGAGGGCATTTTATAACCCACTTCAAAACTCATTCCAAACATAATAATAATAATAATAACAGTAACAAACATAAATGATAAATAAAACAACATTACTAGTAAATAATTGTTTTATTAATAACCATCATGAATAAAAATAATGATATTAACAACTTTAATAATTTTTTCCGTTACAGTTACAATATCTACAACACACCAAAATATTTTATAACTATGACAAATGTTGACAAATTGAATTAAAACTTTGTTTAGATCGAAGATGGAAAAATAAAAGGAAATAAAATAAGAGAGGAAAAAATTAGCACAAAAAATTGGAAAAAAAATTGGTTTTTGATGTCTTAATCGAATAAAGCAAAAAACCAGCCTCGCAACAAGATAACTATGAATATCATTATTCATTTATTTTATTTTTGTTTTTCATAAACACAATAAAATATTATACTCTTAAATATTTGATTTACATTATTCATCTCACATGCGTAACGCTCACATGGGACTCTCTTCTATGACACATTACTCTAAAAGACCATTTTCAAACTTAAATTATTAAACAAAAACATTTAATACCAACCTAATTAAGAACGAGCAAATATTTTTACCCATATTTATAATATATAAGACTCACACCCAAATCTTTTCATGAAAAAAAAAACATATCCTTAATTATTATTTCAGTTATTTTCACACTATGTATATTAATAATTTTCACAAATTATTTAATTTTATGATTATTTATTTTCATAGTCTTCATATTCTTATTTTAATTTATTTTTATAACCTTTTTATTTCTACTTTTTTTTTATCATATTCATGTTTCTTATTTTTATTTGTATTTTTATTCACTTATTCATGTTAATTAAAATTATTAAAAATTTAGAAAAAATAAAAATAATAAATATAATGATAATGAAACTAAATAATAAAATAACTGAGAGTACCGTACTCTCTATGTTACGAGTAAATAAAGGTGATTTCTATTGACAATTAATTTTTAGGAAACGGTGACTTTTTTAATCCAAAAATTATATTATTACTATCTTTCATCTCGCTAAAAATTGTTGTCACAACTTTAATTATTAAATTACACATTTTTATAGACTTTTTTCTAATGACATCTTCATTTAAGGCTTCTCAAGTAAATAAAAAATTTTCTAACATGATAAGCGTAAATTCATTTACTTTATTTTGGTCACAACCCAATCTAGTCTTTTTTTTTCTTTTCGTGCAATCCACTCTTAAGTTATGTACTACAAATAGCCTTTCAATGAAACTAAAGGTATTTTGGCTAAGCCCAAACACATTAGTTCTCTAACTCCATGTTACCCGTTTTTGAAATAACCCATCACAGTTTTTGCAATAAATCCCAACGATACTTACAAAAACACTACTCACTTTAGTTACTGCAAAGATTAAGCCAACATTATAATTAGGAAAAGTATGAAGAGCCAATAGATGTATTGTACAATGCATACAATGGGGTTAAATAGAAATTAAAAATATATTATGGACAATTAATTAATTTTGAATTGTTTCTAATTTGAAATTTGAAACAAATTAGGATTACCATCAGTTATAGAATCAAAACAACAACCTCCCTCTCTTAATACGGCGTGACCTCCATTCTCTCCATTTCTCCAAGAATCTTGCCGGTGCAGCACTGCCACGATCACCGCCTGCCGTCCGAGTCTGTTCCGACCGGCCTCGTCGTTTGCACAGTCTACCGCCCAGCATGATGTTCCTCTTGTTTGGTCGATATTCACGGCAATGCAGTAACCCAGACGTCCAGCGAGGACAGTGCACAGCCGGTGTGTGCCTTCTTCCCGATGTGGACGTCGCAAGATGAAGGTGTTTCAAGTGTGCTTCCTCTTTCACGCAAATCACCCAACCAGAGTTCCTTAATGGAGTGCGATATGGTTTATCTGCTGGGTTGTGTTCCATCTACCGTTGATAATGAGAATTCATCAAATCCATATGAAAATGTAGCCGACCATTTCGTCGTCAACGGTGAGCAATCGAATAAGGTGAGCAACTTACGTTCAAAACATTGATAATATATGGTTATTTTTCAACTGATTTAGATTTTAAATCTCAATGCAAATGGCGTGTTTATTTTTATGTTTAATGCTTACCCATATGTGATGGAGAATTTGTGATTCTACCAAATCTGTGATTGTTTTATATTGAATGGTATGCTTATATGTATGTAGAATTTGCATAAATTAATTAATCATGGCATGCTTATATAATTGTTTTATAATGGTATGTTATGCTTATATGCTTCCTGCATATTATATGGTATGCTTATATGCTTCCTGCATATTATATGCTTATTTTTCATGCTTATATGCTTATATGTATGGAGAATTTGCATAAATTAATTAATGGTATGCTTATATGATTGTTTTATAATGAATGGTATGCTTATATGCTTCCTACATGTGTAGATAAGAATTTATGTATATAATTATACATGATGGTTATTGAATGAATAAAAAAACCAACTTTAGGGTGATGCAGGCGTTGAAATCGAGGATTGAATTATGTGTATAGTAATTGTATCTAATGCATGTTCAACTATGTGAGGTACAGTGACATTGTGAAAGAGAATCCATAGTAGTTACAATCCTTATATAATAGGTAAAATGAAATAATTAAGTCAATTACCCATCATTGTCATTTTCATGCATTTGTTTTTAAGCTAGAATTGTTAGGATGATTAACTTGATTTCTAGTTTTTGTTGTGTTTTTGGTGCTGGTTATTGAGGTTTTATTTACATGATTAATAAGGATTTATTTTTTTTCTTTGGGTTTCTATGTTTATTTTGGAATTGTAGGCCATGCAACTGTTGGATGTTACTGAGGTTGAAAGTGAAGAGATGGATCTTGGTTACGAGGTTTTGGACTGTAGTTTAATTTTGTGTAGTCATGATCCGCATGTTTGATTTGATCATTAATGGTAATGATTTTTTTGTAATTTATCTGAATGTAGTTACCGGATCATGGTTGCCTTCAAGAAGACGAAATACCAAGAGTTGGAATACGGTTTGCGCAGTTACAGATGGCTCATGAATTCTATGTTACTTACGCAAAGAAAGTAGGATTTGCAACTAAGATAAGGATGACAACATGTGACAAGATCACAAAGAAGAGTTAACCAAGCTATCCACTATAATCGCGACGGGTTCCGCGGGTCTCGTGTCAAAGCACCAACGCGGAAGAACATGATTTCAGCTGCTAGGTGCAAGGCAAGGATATATGTGAAGTTTGATAAGGACATCCAAGAGTGGTTTTGTTCAAGGTTGAGTTGAGGCACTCGCACCCATGTTCAGCGAGAAAGGCGGTGCGCTACCATGAGTATAGGGAGCTGACCATGTATGCGAAGTGCGTGATCGAGGAAAATGATGAGGCTGGAATTCGACCAAACAAGACATTCCTAGCTTTGGCAAATAAGGCTGGGAGCCCGTCTAACCTAGGATTCTCAGAAAAGGATTTAAGAAACTATATTACAGCAAGGCTCCGAACTAGCAACGTGAATGCGGATGTCAGGGAGATGATGAACTACTTCATGAGAATGAAGGACATCAATCCAAACTTCTTCTACGTGGTGAAGTTGGATGAGGAGTGTAAATTTAGGAGTGCAGTACGGGTGGATGCAAGGTGTAGGGCGTCGTATGAATACTACGGAGACGTCGTGTCAGTTGATAGCACCTACAGCACAAACAAGTATGAAGTAGTTAAGTTGGTGTTTTTTTCTTTATTTTTTTTATTTTCTTCGGTCGTGATTGGGATTTCTTATGTCTGGTTGATTTTTCTTGTAGGCATAGATTACCGTTTGTGTCGTTTGTCGGTGTGAACCACCATGGTAAGTCGACCCTCCTCAGTTGTGCTTTGCTGGGGAATGAGAAAATCGCAAGTTATGAGTGGGTTTTCAGCCAATGGGTGAAGTGCATGGGAATGCTCCATAGCAGATCATCACCGATCAATGCAGATCTATTTTTCGTGCGATCAGAAATGCATTACCTGATACACACCACTGGTGGTGCATCTGGCACATTATGAAGAAGGTACTGCACAAGCTTGGAGGTTACCATCGGTACAGAGAGTTGTATGATGACCTTAATGACATTGTGTGGAACTCTCAGACTGAAGAGTCATTTGAGGATAACTGATCTGAATTTATAGATGAGTACAACTTACATAACAACATATGGCTGTCAGGTATGTTAGTGTACAATTACTTTACGCGCTTTAATTGACAATTATTTGGTATCTAGCTTTTTCTGATTTGTAGTAATAAGTTCAGTGTAAGGTTTCTTTGCTAAAATTGGATTTTTTTTCTGTAGACCTCTATGATGACCAACGCATGTGGGTCCCCATATACTTCAAAGGTAAATTTTAGGCTACCATGAGGAGTACGCAAAGGAGTGAGAGCATGCACGCATTCTATGGTGGATTCTTACACAGTAGGACTAGCTTGGTCCAATTTGTTCACGAATATGACAATGTGCTTGGAATCAAGGAGTAGAGGGAATTGGAGGATGATGCTGCAGACTCGAGGGGGGTTATCCCTTGTGCAACGAGCTTGCCTATGGAGAGACAATTTCAGCAGGAGTACACTACTAGCATGTTTAGGGATGTTCAAACTGAGTTCGTGAAGAAGGCTGATTGCAGAGTCTCTGTAGTTGCTGAAGAGGGCCCATCGATATGCGTGAAGGTGGAAGAGAAGAAATTAGTCAATGATACTATTCTCTGTGTTCCATACGATGTCCACTTTGACCGTTCCACACAGGAGGTTCGTTGTGAGTGCAATCTTTTTGAGAGTTCAAGTGTGTTGTACTGTTACTGTCTTGCAGTTTTTCATTCGTATAAAGTGTATAAAGTACCTACCTGTTATGTTCTCCCTTGATGGAGCAAGAACATAAAGCGCAAGCATACGTATGTCAAGAGTAGTCACGATGTCAGTCAGTCGGATGAGAGTCATGTTGCATTCAGGGGATTATATGCACACTTCTACAATGTTGCTCAAGAGTTTGTTGGTGACGACGACGAAACAGCATTACTGCATGCTGCTCTGGAAGAAACAAGGGCCAAGCTGGCTACGCACCGTGCCAAGAAGAGGTCTGAAAGCGTGGCGGAGACCCACACCAGCATTGGCTCACAGAGTTTGAACATTGTCGGTGTAGTCGACATCCAAGGCCGATTAAAGGTCACAACAAAGGGCCGGCCAAAGAGTAAGAGGCTCGGCGCTGCCCTGGAGAAGTCCTTCAAGAAATCTGCTCGGAGGAAAAACAAGAATGCCTCCCCAGTACATGTTTGTATCAATCTCGACCTTGCATGTTTATTTGGTATAGTACTATGCAAGAAGTTAATTGTTGTCATTTTCGGTTGTGTTTAGCAGGTGGTTCGTCCGGAGGCATCTCAAGATGTAAACTTCGGTGCTGTTGTCGGTCGGAATGATCCCCAACAAGTTGGTGGTTTCATGTCTTTGTTAAGCTCTTTCAACAAAAGTTAGAATAAGTTGGACATGGGTGTGCTTGTGTTTATTTTTAATCTCCATGTTTATAGGGTTCAGATTGGTATCCATTTATTATCAAGATTAGATGAAGAGGGTAGTCTTATGTTATAAATAAATAGTTTTAAGGTTTGTAGGTAGCTGTTGCAAGAGTCTATACTTATTAATTTCCATGAACCATTTTTCTTTGGCCATAATGAACCACTTTACTTTATTAATTTCAATTAACTGAATGCATAATGATTATAGATGATGTTTATTCTTTAACTTACGAGTTAGGTTATTAAATTTGTACTAAATTGATTCATGCTATACTATATAGTCACTCGGTACGTAGTTGTTCATTTTAGATAGTGACTACATGGTTCTTTTTTTTCGCATACTTGGGATGTTCATTTCAGTACGTGATCGGATGTTCGCTTTACTATGAACATGGATGGTTATTGTTGGGTGCTTACTTATGTATAATGATTGCTGGTTATGTTTTATCTGACTATCACAGTTTCACAATGTTATTTTACATGGTCATTTGGTACGCAGTTGGTCGTTTTAAAAGGTAATTACGTTGTTATTTTTACCGAGTTACATTGGATGTTCGTTATTGTATGATTTTGGATGTTTAGTTCTTAGTATTTGTGGATGGTTATTCATTGTGTATTTCAACATATACTATCTGTAGCATGCATTCCAAAAGAATCACTGGATCTTGTGTCAACACCAGTGATCATGATGTCATAACTTAACATATTGAAGTCAAATCTGAAATACAAAAGAGACATACCTGTGATAAGACATAACAAACCGGATGTTCGGTTCAATAAGAATCTAGATGGTTACTTTTCCTAAACAAAATGGATGGTCAGTTTGTCACACTCGTAAGTGTGTCATGCTTGAACAACTTTACACCAACAGATTCACAGAAGTTTATTTAAAAAAATAATCTACTAGAAATAAGTCCTTGAAATGTATCAGAAATAAATCCCCAAGAATCTAAGCAGAAAGTAAGGTAAATATCATATGATAATTAAATTCACAGCAGTTAAACCTAAGTATGCTACTTCTTCCTCCCTTTGATTATCCTCCCCTTTGGTAATCCTTCCGCACGTTCTATCAATGTCCTCATGTTAGGTGCAGTGAATGGTGATCTAACTTCCTTTCTCTTGTTCCGTAGTTGATTGCGCCGTACAAGTTCAACCTTGTCCTTCAATAATGCAAGAACCTAGTCAACCAATGCATTATGTGGCCCACAGACAATGTCTAGCATCAACTCCATCCTTTATGATCTGAGTGAATCCTGTAAATAGATTTGCCAGGCGAGTTAGGAGTAAGAACTGTTACAGTGATATATGTTCAAATTGACGCGTGATATATGCCCAAAAGTTTATTGTAGTCACCTCGTCCCATTCATCAAGAGCACAGTCTTCAGCCCAACTTTCCATGAACTTAATAACGTAGATGCCACAATAAAAACTACAGGCAAATAACACACTTATGCAATCAGGATGACAAGAAATTTTAATAGGGTATGCCCCATGACGGAAAGAAAAATAAAAAGCCTCAAAAGCTGAGTTGTAATTTCATCTCACTTGTTCGGTTAATTTGGAACCCTGGCGTAAGAACAAGATGGGCCATCTGTAGTCCAGACGAATGCAGGAATTACAATTCTCGCCATGTCCTCAAACAGTCTTCCCTGGAAATCAAGGAACGAAATAGTCGAACAACATGCTATAGAATTAGATATTATAACTGTATATCGGATAAAAGGAATATATTAGCTTACCACATATGCATCGAGATTATCCCGTTCATCATCTTGTGGTACAGAATGCAAACTGTCGATTATCACTAGGCGATTCGCATTCACCTCAAATGCATATACCCACCAATGGCCCCTCCAACAATTAGGAATTAACCACTGCAGCAAAGAGTACACAAGATTGAATATGTCTCTTAAAAAAACAAGTCAACTCCCTCGACCATGAAAGAACCAAAACATCCTCAAATCAGATGACAGTCACGACATAATTCTTAAAAAAAATTACTGTTCCTGAAGACATAGGATGCCTAAAGCAACTATTTACTAGGCCTAGGAGACCCACCCAATCCATTATAAACGTATCCAATAGCAAAGAAGAGTAGATTCAATCAACGCAATAACATGGCACACCTGAAGAGTAAAATATGCAGATAAAAACAACCATATTAATAGTATGAAATAATAACCATCCGTTTCAAATTAAATATGGAATAAATATTGGATTCCGAATCCCACTTTAGGCAACATATGCAAATATTTTTACCTAAAAAATGGAAACGCATAAACCAGGACCTGATTCAAACAGGATATAAATATTGTAAAACAAAACAGTAGTCTCTAAGAGCCAAACGGACCATCCTTGTCCATGTTAAATAACACATACAGCATGAAGGGAGATCTTTACAAGTTTATTTTGAATATAATAAGAGAGAGTGGTGCTACTTTTGGTAACAAAATAATCACATGCAACTCATGCAACATAACCAGGAAAAACAAACCAAGGATGTTCAAAATTTTACGAGTTGTCTAATATATCGTAAGTGCAGAGTATTTAAAAAAGATTACAACTGACCCATTTTCTCTTTGCAGCTTCGACTTTGTCAAAAAACCTATTATCCTCACCAAAGCTTGGACCAAGCTCCACATACATTGGACTTGCACTGTCAATGAATGATGCCAGATTATCATTTCATGTGACTGATTCCTGCAAACCCACAACTAGTAAGAATCCTTACAAAATCTGACACATATTATAATTAGTAGAGTGTAATTACCAATATCCCTGAACAAACGCAATAGAAATCTCGCTTGAATCTAGATGATTCGATGTTGTTGAAGGAGTAGCACATCCATTGAATGACCTGCACAATATATTGAGCAAGTATAAACTAAATATCGATAGAAAGGTAGGGAATTAAAACACATGATTAAGTTCAGATACTTACCGTGCTGTTGACCCAACTGCGGGCTTTCAAGGTACATAAGTCCTTCCTTTGTAATACCAGATGTTCTCGACCTTCATAGGATACCAAATGTTGCTCTTTGTTCAAGGACGAGTTAAGTATCCATGCTCTAATTTGTTTCTCCTTAGTCTCCCCCTTCTTTATATTTCTAAGCCTTGGATGAATTGAATGGATCGGGGACGGGGTTGGAGTCTTTTCAACCTGAGTTAAACCGAGTGAAAACTTAGGTCTCCTGGTGCGTGGCAGAAGTTAGGCCAATTAAGAGATTATAATATAATATAACAACATTGCGAGTATAGCTCTTAACCAGCTAAAATCTGCCTCACCAATTTAGAAGAGTGTCACAAAAATTTAGAATAAAAATACTGGGAGTATGAGTCCCAGGTCGTCTCCCAACGAGTTGCAAGAAAGGATGCTATTTTATTAATTAGGAATTTCCAAGAGAGTTTAAGTTTGGATAACGAGTAATTAAATAATTGTAAATTAAAGCAATAAAAACTAAGAATGATTATTAATATTCTAGATAAAAATCCTTGACTGGGGGAATGATTAATTGGAAGTTCTATCCTTGTTGGGGTCTCTTAAGTGTAGTATTAAAAAGGTTGTTGTTTTCACTTAGTTAACCCTTACTAAATAAAGAAAAGTCAAGTGATTGAGCTAACTCTTATTCGCAAATCCTAGTCCTCTCCCTTGGGAAGGTCTAGCGTTAGTAAATACAGAACTGGCCAACAACTTCTAATTTTAACCATCACTTAAGCCTTCCAACTCAAGTGTCTCCTTTTAATCAACCCCCATATCAAGTATGGAGTCTACTCCATTGACATGAATATAATGCTCGTCGAAATATAAAAAGAAGACATAATAAATTGAATAAAATAAAGCCTTGAAAATTAATTAAAAATAAAGTAATCATTTTCACTAACAATCCATGAAAATAATCCAATTACCACCTTAAACAAGAATTAAGAATATGGAATAAATAAAAGAGTAAGTAGGGAAACAAACTAGAATAATATCTTCAATGGAGGTAATGACTCTTCAATATCCAAAAGCAAAAGCAATAAACTGGGAATGTAAAGAGAACCTAGAGGAAGAGTAATCCTCTCTAAATTCAGATCTAAAAACCTAAAACTATCCTAATGAGAATGTATCAATGTGTCTAAAGTTGTTGCTTAAGGTCTGTGCATGTTCCCTGGCTTTATTCTGTGTTTATGGGCCGAAAACTAGGTCAAAATGCGGCCCGAAATTGCCCCCAGCGTTTTCTGTTAATTCTACAGATCGCGTAGGTCACGCGTACGCGTCGTCCACGCGTGCGCGTCATTCAGCGATTTTTCTTGTCACGCGTACGCGTCGTCCACGCGTTCGCGTCATTTGTGCAGACTCCAATCCATGCGTACGCGCAGGCATGCGCACGCGTCGCTGCAATTTTCTCCATTCCGCATGCTCGCGTGAGCCATGCGTGCGCGTCGGTGTTCGCTGGTCATCATCTTTGTTTCTTGTGTTCCTTCCATTTTTGCAAGCTTCCTCTCCATTCTCTAAGCCATTCCTGCCCTATAAAGCCTAAAACACTTAACACCCGGATCACGGCATCGAATGGTATAAAGGAGAATTAAAATATACTAACTAAAGATATCTAGGAAGCAAGTTTTCAACCATAGAACAATACTAGGAAGGAAAATGTAGAATCATGCAATTAGTATGAATAAGTGGGTGAAGACTTGATGAAACCACTCAATTAAACACAAGATAAACCATAAAATAGTGGTTTATCATCTCCCTAGACTCAGTGTATGGTAGCATGACTTGTTTGGCATCACCGTTTGCAGGGGCTGCATGCTTATGGCCTTTGTTTGCCGCCTTTGTTCAACATTATCCAGCACTTGTTCAAATTCAGGACAATGTACGATGGAGATGTCAAATTTGCTGCAAACGAATGCAATATGACGTTAGCTAAAACGACCAGTTACGCTTACCATGACTGCTAATCACAACACGGGGAAAAAATAAAGAGGAAAAAGAAATAGCAAAGTAAGCCACAAACAACTTACCTGTCAAAATCGTACTCAGTAAGCTGGACAAGTGTCACAGACGGCATATATGGAGATGCTTCCTTGTGGTCAGGGTGTTCTTCTTGAGCACCTTTATGATCGTCCGTGACCACGAGATCTGCTTGATTGACATCCTATGGTGGCGGCTGTTGTTGGAATAATCGTTGCCTTCTAACAAGCGGCACGTTATCTTCATCATCAGAGTCCGGGACTACAAAAGGTGTCCCCTTGCTTTTTGGGACACTCTCTCTTGGAAGTGCTTTTTTAATGCCACTTCCAGATCGGCTTCTACGAATAGGCAACTTTCTCCTCGTACCAGGCCTGCATTTTTGACGTGTATACATTTAGCGGATTAAGAGATATAAGCGACACAGCAGGATATGAAAAACAACATATATAAAACACTTTATCATGCTTGAGAGGAGAGGAATAATTTTTATAACCACAGTTGGGGCTATATTCCTAGATATCGTCATATGCTTGATAAATACTCAAACCAGTCGCATACTTACTAAAATAAACATCCATGATAATAACACAAGTAATTTTAATTAACCGAGCTCACCTTCTGCGCATCCATATCTCTATGCTGAGATTTGGTCATCCTCCGAGCAGATGGTGCTTGTTCGGAGTCCTTGTGCGGCCTTTTACACCTTGCTTTTTCGTTTTCTACTTTACTACTAGCTGCTTTCTTCTTTTTTTTTCCCCTTCCTTGCCTTGTCCATGATGCATCTCTGTGTGTTCAATGTGGGACAACAAAGTTAGCAAAAATCAACTTGAACCTCCGATGGCATTTGTATTCAATTTGACTATAAAAATGAAATTATTAGGGATTGTACATGTGAAATAACATGGTCGGCCTTCTTATCAAGTTCATTAGCGGTCTATTTATCAATCCAAGGCTCAGGTGCTTAATATGCATGTAGTAGAAATTTAGGTAAATTATTTGCGATACCAGCAACACAAACATGCACCCGCCGCATATTTCTGGTTCTCGTTTTGGAATTTTCTTATTGTAACTCACAACCACTTTAATATCTGATACGACCAGTGGAATCTTCTTGGGTTCGAGACATCCAAAATCAGAGGGAGGTGCCATGGGAAAATAGTCTGCTGGCTTGTGGGGCAAAGAAACATCTTCAAAACCACGAGGTTAAAGTATCATCTAAAAGCCATCCTTTGTTGCTCGGTCTCCATTGGACAGGCAAAGACAAAGTCCCGCAGTTGTGTTGTTGTTTTCTTCTGGAATTGTCTCTTAAGTGCCAGATGGGATGCATTTTTCTTCTGCAATTCTGGGATTGGGTCCCCTACATTAACGAAACATTGTACAACAATCAATTAGTGTCAACAAAGGCAAACCAAAAAACACGCACAGTAATTATTCAATCTTACATAACTTCTACTAACCTCTAGAAGGTATGCCGAATACACTACCGATCAGTTCGGTAGTAACACGGATGTCCCCCTGTGTCGACCCTGAGAGTGTTTAATTCCACGTCAGAGGCCCTCGCAAGTTGGAGCATGATGCTCTGCTTCACATGCCATAGTGGTACCTACCACAGGAAATCAAATCCAATAGCCTCAACCTCAACCAACTTAGCATCCTCATTATGTAATTTCAAGTGGGAAAATAAGTTGTTGATGTAGCAAGGTGAGCATCATGTCTCGACTAATTTCTGTTGAGCAAAAATAAAGAAAGAATGACGTCACAACATATAACCAAACATGTTCTTTCAATCATGTAAATAATGTGATACCTTTTTACCCATCTGATTTTGTGTTCAGACGGTATGAAAATGGGTTGTTGGAGCGCCGTGAAAATTTACTCACGCAGTAGGCCCCTTGAATTCTAATGCAAGATTCTATTGAGTTTATAATTAACCAACGAAAATTATAATAACATGAGCAAAAAACCTTGTAATAATTCCAGCTGATAAAACTCAAAAAATTATAAGGCAGAGGAAGAGAAAGGAAGTACACAGCAATAATTTAGGTAGTTGATGAGCGGATATTTTATACGCTTTTTGGCATCATTTTCATATAGTTTTTAGTGTGTTTTATTTAGTTTTCATTAAGTTTTTATAGGTTTTAGTGTTAAATTCACATTTTGGGATTCTACTATGAGTTTTTATGTTTTTGTACAATTTCAGGTATTTTCTGGCCGAAATTGAGGAGCTGGAGCAGAAGTCTGATTCAGAGACAGAGAAAGCACTGCAGATGCTGTCTGGATCTGACCTACCTGCACTTGGAAGAGCTTTTCTTGAGCTACAAAAGTCCAAATGGAGCGCTCTTAACGGCTATGGAAAGCTTACTTCCAAATCTTTCCAGCAATATATAATTGTCCATACTTTGCTTCGGATTAGAAGGCCCAAAACTGGCGTCTAACGCCAGCTTCCTGCCCCCTTCCTAGCGTCCAGCGCCCAAGAGCAGAGCATGGCGTCCAAACTCCTAGAGAGGATCCCCTAGCCAACGTTTCATGTCCTAGGAGCCTCATAGCACGTGGATCTCATCAAAACACAGCCCAAACACTCACAAAGTGGGACCAGAAGTGGATTTTAGCACTAAATAGACTGTTTTACCCTTACTAGTCATCTATTTAGTATTTAAAGTGTATTTTACATAATTATTAGACATCACGCACATTATTCATGTAATACCCTACCATACAGAGTCTTATGCTTAAGTTATAAGACAGAGATGGTAAGGCATTACGACCTCAAAATTTAAAATTTAATATACGTAGTAGTGGAAACAATATTTATAACTAGGAGCCTTTGAAGAAAAAGGGGTAAAACAGAATCGTAAATTGAAAAGCGCAACACTCTGATTGATAACGTAACGTAACGAATAAGGGATAAGCTAACGCAATAATATATATATATATATATATATATATATATATATATATATATATATATATATATATATATATATATATATATATACAAAGGAGTGCAAAAAAAAAAACACGAATGTCAAAACTCAAGACCCGGTTGCGAAGATAACCGGTCCGAGCATAAAGTATATACATATATATATAAAGCAAGGAACCCAAAGGAAACCCAAAGGGACAAAAAATACAGAAACCTGTTCTCCAAGACAACCTCTAAGAGGAGTCAACACAGTATGTATTATTTAGTGGAGATAAAAAGTATCTAAGCAAAAACATAAAACCAAAATAAAGTCCCGAGAACCAATGATCTTCGCTAATCCAGAAGTCTCCAGCATGCTTCAGCGAGAAGCCTTACGTCCTGCATCTGAAAAACCACAAAATCTGCATGGGTGAGAACCGGAGGTTCTCAGTATGCTAACAGTGCCCACATATCTAACATGTAATATCCTGGGAAAGCTGAAGGTAATCCTAGAACTTCTAACAGATAATTCAAAGCTTATTGATGAGCGGATAATTTATACGCTTTTTGGCATTATTTTTACATAGTTTTTAATATGATTTAGTTAGTTTTTAGTATATTTTTATTAGTTTTTAAATAAAATTCACATTTCTGGACTTTACTATGAGTTTGTGTATTTTTCTGTGATTTTAGATATTTTCTGGCTGAAATTGAGGGACTTGAGCAAAAATCAGATTCAGAGGTTGAAAAAGGACTGCAGATGCTGTTGGATTTTGACCTCCCTACACTCAAAGTGGATTTTCTGGAGCTACAGAACTCCAAATGGCGCGCTCTCAATTGCATTGGAAAGTAGACATCCAGGGCTTTTCAGCAATATATAATAGTCCATACTTTGCCTGAGTTTAGATGACGCAAACTGGCATTCAACGCCAATTCCATGTTGCAAAGTGGAGTTAAACGCCAGAAACAGGTTATAAACTAGCGTTCAACTCCAAGAAAGATCTCTCCACGTGAAAGCTTCAATGCTCAGCCCAAGAACACACCAGGTAGGCCCCAGAAGTGGATTTCTGCATCATTTACTCATTTCTGTAAACCCTAGTAACTAGTTTAGTATAAATAGGACTTTTTACTATTGTATTTACATCTTCGGATCTATCTTGGGACGTTTAGTTCTTAGATCATGGGGGCTGGCCTCTCGGCCATGTCTAGACCTTGTTCTTATGTATTTTCAATGGTAGAATTTCTACACACCATAGATTAAGGTGTGGAGCTCTGTTGTTCCTCATGAATTAATGCAAAGTACTATTATTTTTCTATTCAATTCAAGCTTATTCCTGTTCTAAGATATTCATTTGCACCCAAGAACATGATGAATGTGATGATTATGTGATGCTCATTACTATTCTCACCTATGAACGCGTGCCTGACAACCACTTCCGTTCTACATGAAGATGAGATAGAATGAGTATCTCTTAGATATCTAATACAGGGGACCGAGTCCGAGATATTAGAGTCTTCGTGGTATAAGTTAGAACCCATGGATGGCCATTCCCGAGATCTGGAAAGTCTAAACCTTGTCTGTGGTATTCCGAGTAGGATCTGGGAAGGGATAGTTGTGACGAGTTTCAAACTCGCGAGTGCTGGGCGTAGTGACAGACGCAAAAGGATAGTAAATCCTATTCTAGTATGATCGAGAACCGACAGATGATTAGCCATGCAGTGACAGCGCATTGGACCATTTTCACAGAGAGGATGGGATGTAGCCATTGACAATGGTGATGCCCTACATACAGCTTGCCATGGAAGGGAGTAAGAATGATTGGATGAAGACAGCAGGAAAGCAGAGGTTCAGGAGGAACAAAAGCATCTCTATACGCTTATCTGAAATTCTCACCAAGGAATTACATAAGTATCTCTATCCTAGTTTATATTTTAATTATGTTTTTATTGTCAATTCACCATAACCATTTAAATCCGCCTGACTGAGATTTACAAGGTGACCATAGCTTGCTTCAAGCCGACAATCTCCGTGGGATCGACCCTTACTCACGTAAGGTTTATTACTTGGACGACTCAGTGCACTTGCTGGTTAGTTGTGCGAAGTTGTGACAAAGTGTGATTCACGTCTGAGAGCACCAAGTCTTTGGTGCCATTGTTGATGATCGCAATTTCGTGCACCAAGTTTTTGGCACCGTTGTCGGGGATTTTTCGAGTTTGGACAAATGACGGTTCATCTTGTTGCTCAGATTAGGTAATTTTGTTTCAATTTAAACTTTTTTGTTTTTATTATTCTTATTTTCGAAAAAAATGAAAAAAAAATTTATAAAAAAATTAAATTATTCTATGTTCTTTAGAATTTTTAAGAATGAATTCTAGAGTTTCAAGAGATATGTTGAATCCTGGCTGGCTGTTAAGCCATGTCTAATCTTTTGGACCGATGTTTCACTTATTCTCAAGAGAAGAGCTTCTTTGTCTTTCTTAGCAAATTAGCTGTTGAATGTAATGTTCTGCTGAAGCTTGGCTGGCCATTGGCCATGTCTAGTGTTTTGGACCGGAGCTTTCAATGAAAGCTTGGCTGGCTAGTAAGCCATGTCTAATTCCTGGACTGGAGCTTTAGACTAACATTGCAAGATTCCTGGAATTCCTATTAAAAATTTTGAAATCTTTATTTTGCTTTTTCCAAATAATTTTCGAAAAATACCAAAAAATTTAATAAAATCATAAAACTAAAAAAAAAATTGTTTTTCTTGTTTGAGTCTAGTGTCAATTTTTAAGTTTGGTGTCAATTGCATATTTTTAATTTTCCTAAAAATTTTTTTTTCGAAAATTCATGCATAATGTTCTTCATGATCTTCAAGTTGTTCTTGATAAGTCTTCTTGTTTGATCTTTAAAATTTCTTATTTTGTGTCTTTTCTTGTTTTTTATATGCATTCTTGAATTCTTAGTGTCCAAATATTAAAAATTTCTAAGTTTGGTGTCTTGCATGTTTTCTTTTATTGAAAATTTTTCAAAAATACATACTTGATGTTCATCATGATCTTCAAAGTGTTCTTGGTGTTCATCTTTGCATTCAAAGTGTTCTTGCATGTTTCCTTTGTTTTGATCCAAAATTTTTATGTCTTGAGTCTTTTTGATGTTTTTCTCTTTCCTTATTAAAATTCAAAAATAAAAATAAAAATATATTTTTCTTATTTTACTCCTAATTTTCGAAAATTGCATTGAATTAGTCAAAGATTTTCAAAATCATATCTTTTTTTTAGTCAAGCAAAATTTTCAATTTAAAAATTCTATCTTTTTCAAAAAAAATCAAATCTTTTTCATTTTTCATTTATAAATTTCGAAAATTTCAAATTGATTTTCAAAATCTTTCTCTTATTTTTATTTCATATTTTCGAAATTAATACTAACAATTAATGTGATTGATTCAAAATTTTTAAGTTTGTTACTTGCCTAATAAGAAAGGTTCAATCTTTAAACTCTAGAATCATATCTTTTTAGTTTCTTATTAGTCAAGTAATCAACTTTGATTTCAAAAATCAAATCTTTTTAAATTTCTTTTTCAAATCTTTTTCAAATTAAGTTTCAATCACATCTTTTTCAAAATCAATTTCAAAATCTTTTCTAACTTCTTATCTTTTCAAATTTGATTTTCAAATCTTTTTCAATTAACTACTTGACTTTTTGTTTGATTTTAAAAGTTTACTATTTCAGTCATATCTTTTTCAAAACTACCTAACTAACTCTCTCTTTCTAATTTTCAAAAATCCCTTCCCTCTTTTTTTTTTAAATTCTTTTTTAATTAACTAATTGTTTTAAACTTTAATTTAATTTAATTTAATTTTTCTTTTTAATTTTTGAATTATAACTTTGATTTTAAATTAAAAACAAAAATATTTTTATTTTATTTTATTTAATTTTCGAATTCTCTCATCTCTCATCTCCTTCATTTTAATTATTCATCTACTAACACTTCTCTTCCACCCGAAATTCGAACACCATCTTCCTCTCTGTGTTTGAGTTTTTCTCTTCCCCTTCTTTTATTCTTCTCTTCTACTCACATAAAGGAACCTCTCTACTGTGGCAAAGAGGATCCCTATTATTTTCTGTTCTCTTCTTTTTCATATGAGCAGGAACAAGGATAAGAACATTCTTGTTGAAGCTGATCCTAAACCTGAAAGGACTCTGAAGAGGAAGCTAAAGCACAACTCTCTAGAGAAAATCTGACAGAAATTTTCGAAAAAGAAGGAGACATGGACGAAAATGATAACAATGCAAGGAAGATGCTTGGTGACTTTACTGCACCAAATTCCAATTTACATGGAAGAAGCATCTCAATCCCTGCCATTGGAGCAAACAATTTTGAGCTGAAACCTCAGTTAGTTTCTCTGATGCAACAGAACTGCAAGTTTCATGGACTTCCATCAGAAGATCCTTTTTCAGTTCTTAACTGAAATTCTTGCAAATCTGTGATACTGTTAAGACCAATGGGGTTGATCCCGAGGTCTACAGGCTCATGCTTTTCCCGTTTGCTGTAAGAGACAGAGCTAGAATATGGTTGGACTCTCAACCTAAGGATAGCCTGAACTCTTGGGATAAGCTGGTCACGGCTTTCTTAGCCAAGTTCTTTCCTCCTCAAAAGCTTAGTAAGCTTAGACTGGATGTTCAAACCTTCAAACAGAAAGAAGGTGAGTCCCTCTATGAAGCTTGAGAGAGATACAAGAAACTGACCAAAAAGTGTCCTTCTGACATGCTTTCAGAATGGACCATCCTGGATATATTCTATGATGGTCTGTCTGAATTATCTAAAATATCATTGGACCATTCTACAGGTGGATCCATTCACCTAAAGAAAACACCTGCAGAAGCTCAAGAACTCATTGACATGGTTGCAAATAACCAATTCATGTACACTTTTGAAAGGAATCCTGTGAGTAATGGGATGCCTATGAGGAAAGGAGTTCTTGAAATTGATACTCTGAATGCCATATTGGCTTAGAATAAAATATTGACTCAACAAGTCAATATGATCTCAGAGTCTGAATGGATTGAAGGAATCATCTAACAGCACTAAAGAGGCATCTTCTGAAGAAGAAACTTATGATCCTGAGAACCCTGCAATAGCAGAGGTGAATTACATGGGTGAACCCTATGGAAACACCTATAATCCCTCATGGAAAAATCATCCAAATTTCTCATGGAAGGATCAACAAAAGCCTCAATAAGGCTTTAATAATGGTGGACGAAACAGGTTTAGCAATAGCAAACCTTTTCCATCATCCACTCAGCAACAGACAGAGAATTCTGAGCAGAACCCATCAAGCTTAGCAAATATAGTCTCTGATCTATCTAAGGCCACTGTGAGTTTCATGAATGAAACAAGGTCCTCCATTAGAAATTTGGAGGCACAAGTGGGCCAGCTGAGTAAAAGGGTCACTAAAACTCCTCCTAGTACTCTCCCAAGCAATACAGAAGAAAATCCAAAGAGAGAGTGCAAGGCCATTGACTTGATCATCATGGCTGAACCTACAAGGGAGGGGGAGGACGTGAATCCTAGTGAGGAAGACCTCCTGGGACGCTCAGTGACCAATAAGGAGTTTCCCTTTGAGGAACCAAAGGAATCTGAGGCTCATCTAGAGACCATAGAGATTCCATTGAACCCCCTTCTGTCCTTCATGAGCTCTGATGAGTATTCTTCTTCTGAAGAGAATGAAGATGTCACTGAAGAGCAAGTTGCTAAGTACCTTGGTGCAATCATGAAGCTGAATGCCAAATTATTTGGTAATGAGACTTGGGAAGATGAACCTTCCTTGCTCACCAATGAACTAAATGCATTGGATAGGCAGAAATTACCTCAAAAGAAACAGGATCCTGGCAAATTCTTAATACCCTGTACCATAGGCACCATGACCTTTGAGAAGGCTCTGTGTGACCTGGGGTCAGGAATAAACTTAATGCCGCTCTCTGTAATGGAGAAACTTAGGATCTTTGAGGTGCAAGCTGCCAGAATCTCATTAGAGATGGCAGACAACTCAAGAAAACAGGCTTATGGACTAGTAGAGGACGTGCTAGTAAAGGTTGAAGGCCTTTACATCCCTGCTAATTTCATAATCCTAGACACTGGGAAGGATGAGGATGATTCCATCATCCTTGGAAGACCCTTCCTAACCACAGCAAGAGCTGTGATTGATGTGGACAGAGGAAAGTTGGTCCTCCAACTGAATGAGGACAACCTTGTATTTAAAACTCAAGGATCTCCTTCTGTAACCATGGAGAGGAAGCATGAAAAGCTTCTCTCACTGCAGAGTCAACCAAAGCTCCCACAGTCAAACTCTAAGTTTGGTGTTGGGAAGCCACAACCAAACTCTAAGTTTGGTGTTGAACCCCCACATTCAAACTCTAAGTTTGGTGTTGGGAGGTTCCAACCTTGCTCTGATTATCTGTGAGGCTCCATGAGAGCTCACTGTCAATCTATTGACATTAAAGAAGCGCTTGTTGGGAGGCAACCCAATGTTATTTAATTATATCTCTTTTATTTTTTCTTTTGTTATTTCGTGTCTTATTAGGTTGATGATCATGTGGAGTCACAAAAACTACTGAAAAATCAAAAATAGAATGAATAACAGCATTAAAAATAGCACACCCTGGAGGAGGAGCATTCTGGCATTTAAACGCCAGAAACAAGCATCTGTCTGGCGTTTAACGCCAGAAACAAGCACCAAGCTGGCGCTTAAACGTCAGAAATAAGCACCTAGCTTGCGTTTAACGCCAGAAACAAGCATCTACCTGGCGTTAAACGCCAGAAACAGGCTACATTTGGGCGTTTAACGCCAGAAACAAGCAGCAGTCTGGAGTTAAATGCCAGGATTGCACAGCAAGGGCGTTTTACACGCCTAATTGGAGCAGGGATGTTAAGTCCTTGACCCCACTGGATCTGTGGACCCCACAGATCCCCACCACCTTCTTCTCTCCTTTTCACACCTTCTTCATATCTCTCTTCCCCAAATACCCTTCACCAATCACCTCAATCACTCTTCCCCATCACCTCTTCACCATTCACATCCATCCACTCTTCCACATAAACCCCACCTACCTACAAAATTCAAAATCTTTTCCCTCCCAAACCCAACCCTAATGGCCGAACCCTAACCCTCCCCACACTCCTATATAAACCCCTCATTCCTTCTTCATTTTCACACAACACAACCCTCTCTTCTTTCCCTTGGCCGAATACACCCCTCTCTCCCTCTCCTCCATTTCTCTTCTTCTTCTCCTTCTTTCTTTCTTCTTTTTCTCGGGGACGAGCAAACATTCTAAGTTTGGTGTGCTAAAAGCATAGCTTTTTGTTTTTTCATAACCATTAATGGCACCTAAGGCCAGAGAAACCTCAAGAAAGAGGAAATGGAAGGCAATTGCTTCCACCTCTGAGCCATGGGAGATGGAGAGATTCATCTCAAAGGTCCATCAAGACCACTTCTATGAAGTTGTGGCCAAGAAAAAAGTGATCCCTGAGATTCCTTTCAAGCTCAAAAAGAATGAGTATCCGGAGATCCGACTTGAGATCCAAAGAAAAGGTTGGGAACTTCTCACCAACCCCATTCAACAAGTCGGGATCTTAATGGTTTAAGAGTTCTATGCAAATGCATGGATCACTAAGAACCATGATCAAAGTGTGAACCCGAATCCAAAGCATTGGCTTACCATGGTTCGGGGGAAATACTTAGATTTCAGTCCGGAAAATGTAAGGCTGGCGTTCAACTTGCCAATGATGGAAGAAAACGCACGCCCCTACACTAGAAGGGTCAACTTTGATCAAAGGTTGGACCAAGTCCTCATGGACATATGTGTAGAAGGAGCTCAATGGAAAGTTGACTCAAGAGGCAAGCCGGTTCAATTGAGAAGACTGGACCTTAAGCCTGTAGCTAGAGGATGGTTGGAGTTTATTCAATGCTCAATCATTCCTACTAGCAACCGGTCTGAAGTTACTATAGATCGGGCCATCATGATCCATAGTATCATGATTGGGGAGGAAGTGGAAGTTCATGAGATTATACCTTAAGAACTCTATAAGGTGGCTGACAAGTCTTCCACTTTGGCAAGGTTAGCCTTTCCTCACCTCATTTGCCACCTCTGCAATTCGGCTGGAATTGACATAGAGGGAGACATCCTCATTGAAGAGGATAAGCCCATTACTAAAAAAAGGATGGAGCAAACAAGAGATCATGGACCTCAACAAGAGCATGAGGAATTCCCTCACCATGAAATCCCCGAGATGCCTCAAGGGATGCACTTCCCTCCACAAAACTATTGGGAGCAAATCAACACCTCCCTAAGAGAATTAAGTTCCAACATGGGACAACTAAGGATGGAGTACCAAGAGCACTCCATCATCCTCCATGAGATTAGAGAAGATCAAAGAGCTATGAGGGAGGAGCAACAAAGACAAGGAAGAGACATAGAGGAGCTCAAAAGTACCATTGGTTCTTCAAGAAGAGGAAGACACCACCCTCACTAAGGTGGACCCGTTCCTTAATCTCCTTGTTCTTATTTTCCTGTTTTTCGTTTATTATGCTTCATGTTTATTTATGTTTGTGTCTTTACTATATGATCATTAGTGTCTAAGTGTCTATGCCTTAAAGTTATGAATGTCCTATGAATCCATCACCTCTCTTAAATGAAAAATGTTCTAAAAACAAAAGAACAAGAAGTACAGGGTTTCGAATTCATCCTTGAAACTAGTTTAATTATTTTGATGTGGTGACAATACTTTTTGTTTTCTGAATGAATGCTTGAACAGTGCATATGTCTTTTGAAATTGTTGTTTATGAATGTTAAATATGTTGGCTCTTGAAGAATGATGAAAAAGGAGACATATTATCTGATAATCTGAAAAATCATAAAAATGATTCTTGAAGCAAGAAAAAGCAGTGAAGAACAAAGCTTGCAAAAAAAAAAAGAAAAATGGCGAAAAAAAAGAGAAAGAGAAAGAAAAAGCAAGCAGAAAAAGCCAAAAGCTCTTAAAACAAAAAGGCAAGAGCAAAAAGCCAATAGACCTTAAAACCAAAAGGCAAGGGTAATAAAAAGGATCCAAGGCTTTGAGCATCAGTGGATAGGAGGGTCTAAAGGAATAAAATCCTGGCCTAAGCGGCTAAACCAAGCTGTCCCTAACCATGTGCTTGTGGCGTGAAGGTGTCAAGTGAAAACTTGAGACTGAGCGGTTAAAGTCAAGGTCCAAAGCAAAAAAAAGAAGAGTGTGCTTAAGAACCCTGTATACCTCTAATTGGGGACTTTAGCAAAGCTGAGTCACAATCTGAAAAGGTTCACCCAATTATGTGTCTGTGGCATTTATGTATCCGGTGGTAATACTGGAAAACAAAGTGCTTAGGGCCACGACCAAGACTCATAAAGTAGCTGTGTTCAAGAATCAACATACTGAACTAGGAGAATCAATAACACTATCTAAATTCTAAGTTCCTATAGATGCCAATCATTCTGAACTTCAAGGGATAAAGTGAGATGCCAAAACTATTCAAGAGGCAAAAAGCTACTAGTCCCGCTCATCTGATTGGAGCTAAGTTTCATTGATATTTTAGAATTTATAGTATATTTTCTTCTTTTTATCCTATTTGATTTTCAGTTGCTTGGGGACAAGCAACAAATTAAGTTTGGTGTTGTGATGAGCGGATAATTTATACGCTTTTTGGCATTGTTTTTACATAGTTTTTAATATGATTTAGTTAGTTTTTAGTATATTTTTATTAGTTTTTAAATAAAATTCATATTTCTGGACTTTACTATGAGTTTGTGTGTTTTTCTGTGATTTCAGGTATTTTCTGGATGAAATTGAGGGACTTGAGCAAAAATCAGATTCAGAAGTTGAAAAAAGACTACAGATGCTGTTGGATTCTGACCTCCCTGCACAGAACTCTAAATGGCGCGCTCGCAATTGCGTTGGAAAGTAGACATCCAGGGCTTTCTAGCAATATATAATAGTCCATACTTTGCCCGAGTTTAGACGACGCAAACTGGCGTTCAACGCCAGTTTCATGTTGCAAAGTGGAGTTAAACGCCAGAAACAGGTTATAAACTGGCGTTCAACTCCAAGAAAGACCTCTCCACGTGAAAGCTTCAATGCTCAGCCCAAGAACACACCAAGTGAGCCCTAGAAGTGGATTTCTGCATCATTTACTCATTTCTGTAAACCCTAGTAACTAGTTTAGTATAAATAAGACTTTTTACTATTGTATTTACATCTTCGGATCTATCTTGGGACGTTTAGTTCTTAGATCATGGGGGCTGGCCTCTCGGCCATGCCTAGACCTTGTTCTTATGTATTTTCAACGGTAGAGTTTCTACACACCATAGATTAAGGTGTGGAGCTCTGCTGTTCCTCATGAATTAATGCAAAGTACTATTGTTTTTCTATTCAATTCAAGCTTATTCATGTTCTAAGATATTCATTCGCACCCAAGAACATGATGAATGTGATGATTATGTGACGCTCATCACCATTCTCACCTATGAACGCGTGCCTGACAACTACTTCCATTCTACATGAAGATGAGATAGAATGAGTATCTCTTAGATATCTAATACAGGGGACCGAGTCCGAGATATTAGAGTCTTCGTGGTATAAGTTAGAACCCATGGATGGCCATTCCCGAGATCCGAAAAGTCTAAACCTTGTCTGTGGTATTCCGAGTAGGATCTGGGAAGGGATGGCTGTGACGAGCTTCAAACTCGCGAGTGCTGGGCGTAGTGACAGACGCAAAAGGATAGTAAATCCTATTCTAGTATGATCGAGAACCGACAGATGATTAGCCATGCAGTGACAGCGCATTGGACCATTTTCACAGAGAGGATGGGATGTAGCCATTGACAATGGTGATGCCCTATATACAGCTTGCCATGGAAGGGAGTAAGAATGATTGGATGAAGACAGCAGGAAAGCAGAGGCTCAGGAGGAACAAAAGCATCTCTATACGCTTATCTGAAATTCTCACCAAGGAATTACATAAGTATCTCTATCCTAGTTTATATTTTAATTATGTTTTTATTGTCAATTCACCATAACCATTTAAATCCGCCTGACTGAGATTTACAAGGTGACCATAGCTTGCTTCAAGCCGACAATCTCCGTGGGATCGACCCTTACTCACGTAAGGTTTATTACTTGGACGACTCAGTGCACTTGCTGGTTAGTTGTGCGAAGTTGTGACAAAGTGTGATTCACGTCTGAGAGCACCAAGTCTTTGGTGCCATTGTTGATGATCGTAATTTCGTGCACCACTTATAAACAGACTAAACCATAAATGGCAACTGACTAAAGATCTTCAGTCTATCTATTACTTCTCTTTCCAAATCCTTCAGACCTCCCAACTACCAGCAGTAATATAATATGGCAAACACAATTATATTAGACAAGGAGATATACAAATAGGAAACAGATATGGCATTAAGACAATTAGCAAGTAATATGCAATCAATTAGGAAATTCCAAACAATTCACATAATATGCATATGATGTATGCCTGTCCTAACGGCTGATGAGTCTCATCTGTTGGTTATAAAGCCAACCCGACAAGTCCTGGTAGCTAACCATTGAACTGTCCCGCTGTCGTGCATCCCCAACTCGAGTTATACTCAACAAAATTCATAATTCACATCCAACACCCTCACTGGTGTATATTCACGGGGGCGAGCTCATCCGGAACTTTCACAGTGTCCGGCCACACTTACGACATAGGATCAGCAGAGTATCGAGTCTCCACCTGGAGCACGTGGTGGCTAGCCACTGCTTTCTCCCAAGGAAACCCGTATCTCAGATAGTGGAAGTGCAACATTCACATTTCATTCAATAAGCATATATGCAATCATACTCAGCCATAATTCAATAATGGCTCCACCATAACTCGGCAATAACTCAGCCATCCGGCTCATAATTCAATCCATAACCAGCTAATTTATTAACAAATACATCCCTTCGGCTCATGGCACACAAAGCACTTCCACCACCATCCTCAGTATCTCATACAATCATCTTTGATCATCATTGATCATTAATCCTCCCCTTTATTCATTCACAAGTTACTACATTCCCTAGCTTCTTTCTCATTACTAGGCATATCATAATAATTTAAGACATAAGGGGTGAGATCAGAGGCTTAGAAGTATGAAATTTGGTTTTGAAAACTCAAAAATCAACCTTAGGGTGAAAAAAAGGTCACGCGTGCGCGTTGCCCACACGCACGCGTGGAAAGCCAAAAGTCCTACCGATGAGTATGCGTCGCCCACATGCACGTGTGGATGGGAGAAAAGCCAAGTGATGCCTGCGCGTCAGCCACGCGTACGCGTGGGTGTGTTTTGTGCGCCACGCACAAAACCAGTGCAATTGTCGCACAACTCCCGTGAATTTGGCTGGACAATTGGATCAGCACATCGGCGTGTACGGGTCATCCAGGCGCACGCGTGGGTAGTGAATATTTGAAAACGACGCCTGCACGTCGGCCAATTTCCCCAATCTTCCGACGGGCATAACTTCTCCGTTTCAAATCATTTTTCACTCATTTTTTGAACGGCATAAACATCCCAGATCCAATTTCATTTCTAAACAAGTTTAGCAAAAATCGGAGATCCGGAGTCCATGTTATGCTCCGTCAAAGTATGTCCAAAAACCACATTTTCATACAAAACCACAAAGTGCCATTTTCAAAACAAACCAATTCCAACCCCTTTTTAAAATCAACCAAAACATGCCAAAATCAACCTCAAGTCTCCTCAACTTATACATTAACATTTTTATCAAATTCACAACCACCATCCCACCATTTTAACCTATTTCAATCAAATACTCAATTTCAAACACATTTTCATGTCATATATTCTTTCCCATCCCAATTTCCAACAACACCATTTCCAATCAACCATCATTACATATAATCAATATCATACTCAACATCTACATGGTTTCACCCAAAATTCAACCTCAATCAATCATCAAGCATATATCACAACATGCATATCTCTCATGCATCCTACCATCAAGGCATCAATATTTATGATCACATATATGACCACACAATATATCTCAACCATTCAACAACATCAACAATTCAATTCCTATCTTAGGGCCTCTAGCCTAAGTTTTCACACCACATTACATTTTAGATACAGGAAACCGAGACCATACCTTAGCCGATTTCCCCGCTCAACCTGGAGCACTTCCAAATCACTTTTCTACAAGCTCTCAAGGTCTCAACACCTCTAAGAACAGATTTTTAGCACACCAAAGCCCTTTTCCAAGCTTTCTAAAATCTCAATCAAGCTTCAATATTCACATACACACTACCTAAGCCACAATTATCATACCCAAACACAACTCAATACCCAAACATCATAAACCAACAAATTTCACTAGGGTTGAGAATCTTACCACATCCAAGGATCAAGGAGACAAGATTAATCTTCTTCTTCAAGCTAGTTGGATCCTACAACATCAAAGAGCCCAAAATCTCAACACTTTTCACCCAAAAATTCGAATTTAAGGCTGAGAAAACTGGACCAAAATCGTGGGTTAGCTCAAAAACAAAGTAATGAGTTTTGTAGAGCTCGTCGCAGTGAACGCGTAGCCACAAACGGTGCGGCAATCGGAGCTTCGGATCAAAAGTTATGGTAGTTTGAAGATCAAACAAGGGTAGAACTTTGGAAGAGTGTTCTTCCCCTTTCCATTTCTTTTTTCACCGTGCTCGAGTATTTAGAGAGGAGAGAGAGTGCTGTTTTTAGGGTTTTAGGTTTAGTTTGGTTGGGTCAAGGACCCAATATAGGTCCGGTTGGCCCGGTTTGGCCCGTTTGGTCCAATCTTGGGCCGACTTCTATAAAATTGGTATCAAAATTCTCGTTTCAATATCCTCTATCATATTAAGCCATAAAAATAACCTTTTTGGCTTTCTAGAATAAATTCTCATTTATGGGTTAATTAGTCATTAATTAACTGGGTTTTACAATTCAGCCCTATTTTCGTTTTCCTTTGTATTTTACTTTTAGTATGAGTTTCTAAACCTCATAGGTTGAGGGGAGGAGCCCTGTTGAGCCCTATAAATTAATAAAAGTATTACTATTTCTTCTTCGATCCGTGTTTGATTTACTTCTAAGATGTATATTCGCTCTTCAACATGATAAATAGGATGATCGAACAATCAGTTCTGTTCATCATATTAAGATGAACGTGCCTGACAAACACCCGCGTCTACTTGGGTTCGTGTGAATATGTGACTGGAAAGCACGAGCCAACAGCTATGTTTATACATCTCTCAGACGGTTAATCCACGACTTTATTGGGGACTTCTTGAGACACCAGTTCAGCCAATTTCCGGGGATATTAGGGTCTCCGTGGTATAAGCTAGAATCCCAAGAAGCAGCATTCTCTAATTCGGAAGATTCGACCTTATCTGTGACATTTTGAGTAGGGTCGCCAGAAGAATGACTTGCTAGCGGTTCACCCTTTGTCAGATTGGATGACCACGGCCAATGGCGTTCAATCTGTAGCAGAGGAGATCAATGACCATGGCCCATGGCGTTGATCACATACAGCCTGCCATAGAAGAAGATCATTCACAAGCAGAGAAGACAGTAGTACCAGAGTTAATTCAGAAAGACAAAGCAACTCCAATCCTTAACCCTATTCCTATCAGTATTTTCTACCTCTTTTGCTTTATTCCTATTACTGCTTTTAATCCTAATACAATTCCATATCCAACAATCCTCGTGGGATCGACCTTGACTCGCTCAAGTATTACTTGGACGACCCAGTGCACTTGCTGGTACAATAGTACAAAAGTGTGGGGATTCGTGTTACCAAGTTTTTGGCGCCGTTGTCAGGGATTGTCTTGCTCCCTAGATCAGGTAATTTATTTCTTGATCATTTTTAATTGAATTTTTATTTTATTTGAGTATTTTATTTTTATTTTCTTCTTCTCTATTTTTTTTGAAAAAATAAAAAAGCTTTTTAAAATTATTTTTTATTTTCTTTGTTTAATTTTTGTTCTTGATCTGAGTCTTGTTGCTTGTGTCACAGGTAATTTTCTAAATTTTTTAGTCCATTTTCTAAAAATATTTCAAAATTAGTGTCTTTTTGTTTGAAGCTTGTTTTAATTTTTAAGTTTGGTGTTTGAGTCTCTTATTTTGTTCTTAGTTAAATTTTTGTGTTCTTTGAGTCTTTGTTTTTATTTTTTTTACAGCAATTTTTGATTTTTTGGTATCTTTCTTTCAAAAACTTTTCAAAAATAATTTTTCTTTGGTCAAATCTTGTGCCAAATCTTTAAGTTTGGTGTCATTTTGTGTTTTTCTTTATATTTTTTGAAAATTTATGTTTTGGTTTTTCAAAAATTTCAAGTTTGGTGTTCTTTGTATGTTCTTGTGTTCTTTGAGTTTTTGAGTCTTGTTCTTTGGGATTCTTGTCAGTCTTCAAAATATTCTTGTGTCTTCTTTATGTTTTGATCTTAAAATTTTTAAGTTTGGTGTTCCTTTGTGTTCCCTCCAAAATTTTTGAAAATAAGGAGCATTAGATCTAAAAATTTTAAGTCATGTGTCTTTTACTGATTTTTCTCTCTCCTCATTAATTCAAACATAAAAAAAAAATATCATTTCTTATTTTTTTATTATTTTTCGAAAATTTTACAAAAAAAATTCAGATTTTAATTTTAAATCTTTTTTTATCTTATCTTATCTTAATTTTAAAATTCAAAAAATTAAAAAATCATATCTTATTCAAAATCTTATCTTATCTTATTTCAAATTTAAAATCTCAACTTTCAAAATTCAAAATTCAAAATTTAAATTTCAAAATTCAATTTTTAAAATCCAAAATTTAAATTTCAAATCTCAATTTTCAAAATTCAATTCTTTTTCAAAATTTAAAAATTCAAATTTCAAAATTTAAAATACAAATTTCAAAATTAAAATTTAATTTTCAAATTTCAAATTCTAATTTCAATTCTTATCTTATTTTATTTCAAATCTTTTCATAATTAATTACATATCTTCTCTGTCTTCTTTTTCAAAACTTCGTAACTAACTTCTTCTCTCTCTCTTCTATTTTTGAAATTTAGTAATTAAATTTTAATTTCTTTTTAATTAAATTATTTTTTAATTTTGGTTTAAATAAATAAATAAAATAAAAACAAAAATATTTTAATTCTTATTCATCTCTTCTACTTCTCTTTCTTCTTCTATTCCTATCTCTTCTTCCTCCTCTTCTACCTTTCTTCACTATGAACCCAAATGGGAATGAAGGGTTCAGAAGAACTCTGGGATCTTATACAAATCCCAATGCTGACTTCTATGGAAGAAGTATTTGCATACCTCAAATCAGAGCAAGTAGCTTTGAGCTAAACCCTCAACTCATTACTATAGTGCAGCAAAACTGCCAGTTTTCTGGACTTCCACAGGAAGAGTCTACAAAATTCTTAGCAGATTTCTTAAAAATTGCTGACATTGTACACCATGAGGGAGTAGACAAAGATGTCTACAGATTATTGCTCTTTTCTTTTGCTGTATAAGATCAAGCAAAGAGGTAGTTGGATAACCAGCCCAGATCTAGTTTGAAAACTTGGACACAGTTAGTGGACAAGTTTTTAAATCTTTACTTTCCTCCAAGGAAGATGACCCAGTTGAGAGTGGACATCCAAGGCTTCAAACAAGGAGATAGTGAATCTCTTTATGATGCCTGGGGAAGGTATAAGAGGATGCTAAAGAAATGTCCCACTGAAATATTTTTAGAATGGGTACAATTGGACATCTTCTATTATGGACTTTCAGACATGGCTAGAATGTCTTTGGACCACTCTGCAGGTGGTTCCATATACATGAGAAAGACCATTGGAGAGCCTCAAGAGCTTATTGAAACAATTGCCACTAATCAGCATATGTACTCATCTCCTGAGGCCTCTATAAAAGGAGAGGTTAAGGCAGTATCTACTGAACCTAACTCTCCAGAATAGGATGGCCCATTGACTCAGCAATTGCAAGCCCTTGCCCAGCAACTACGGGAACTGCAAGAGGCTTTGTGAGAAACTCAGGCTTCTAACAGAAATATAGAAGCCCAGTTAAGTCAAACAAGACAGCAGTTATCTAAGCAGATAACAGATGAATGTCAGGCTATTCAACTAAGGAGTGAAAAAACCTTAAGCACCCAACCTCAGCACAATAAGAACGAAAAGCCCATTGAGGATAACCAGGTCTCTGCACAAGATGACTCTGGGCGTTCAAACACCCAGAGAGGTATCCCTCTTCATGTTGAACGCCAGGAAAGAGCAGAGATTGGGCGTTCAAACACCCAAGGGGTTAGCAGCATGGGAGTTAAACGCCCAAGCAAAGGAGGTCAGCCACTCACTGATAACAACCCTCCCAAGAAAGCTATTAACCCCCATTCCAGCACACATGGCATTCGGCCTCCATCAACCAAGGTTGATGAGTATAAGGCTAAGATGTGATTTCCTCAAAAACTCTGTCAAGAGAAAAGGGATAAACAATTTGTCCGTTTTGCGGAGTATCTCAGAACATTAGAGATGAAGATCTCTTTTGCAGAGGCTCTTGAACAGATGCCTTCTTATGCTAAGTTCATGAAGGACATTTTGAGTCATAAGAAGGATTGGAGGAAAGTAGAGACAGTAGCTCTTACTAAGGAGTGCAACGCATTCGTTCAGAGGAACCTTCCTTACAAACTGCAGAGACACCCTAACACTCTTCTCAGAGCCACAGAAGTGAATCCAAGAGAAGAGTGTCTGGCCCTCATTAGTACCGAGGAGTCCAGACCTCAGGAGCATGCTATTGAGGGACTTAAGGCAATCACGGACCAGAAGGATCCTGAGAATGCCATTGAGCATGCCCCTACAGAGGAGAAGGAACCTCGAGTTGAATCTTCTCTGGGTGTGCAAGAGGAGCCTGTGATTACCACAGAGCATCCCTTTGCAGAGGTAAAAGAGCCTCAAAAGCTACCCTTCCTAGGTGTGTAGAAAGAACTGGCAGATGAGCAGTTGGCTCATTTCCCAATAGCCCTTAAGGAGCTGCAAGTCAATATCTCTTCTACGGAGGTATTGGAAAAGAAGAATCTCTACACAGCCTATCTAAAAGGTATTCTTTTTGAAAAGAAGGACCTAAGGGGAGATGGAATAGAGGCACTTACTGAAAAGTACAGTATCCTAATTTAGAATGAGCTGCCTAGGAAGATACCAGATCTAGGGAGCTTTCAGATCCTAACAACTACTGGAAAGATCATTTTTGACAAAGCCCTATATGATTTTGGCTTAAGTTTAAATCTGATACCTTCCACTGAGGCAGAGGCCGAGTCTGGAGAGACTGGGAAGGCATTGAACGCCAGTGAGGAAGCCCCCACTGGGCGTAATGGCAGTGAGCCTAGCTCTGAACGCCAGTGAGGAACCCCTCACTGGGCATTCAACGCCCATCCTGGTAGCAGAGCTGGCGTTGAACACCAGCCAGGGAGCACTGGCTGGGCGTTCAACGCCCAACCATCCAGGGAAGCTGGCATTGAACGCCAGCAAGGATACCCTTGCTGGGCGTTCAATTCCCAAAATGCTAAAGGGACTGGCGTTTAACGCCAGTAAGGGTGCACAGCATGGGCGTTCAACACCCAATAAGCTAACAGAGCTGGCGTTGAACGCCAGTAAAAGCACACCTTCGGAGTGCTCAATACCCACTCAAGAAACCCCTACCCAAGAACCAAAGGAAGCCAAGGCTCATATAGAGACCATAGAGGTTCCTTTGCATGCACCTCTACAGTGCATGAGTTCTGATGGACACTCATCTTCGGATGAGGATGAAGACACTAGGGAAGAGCAAGTTGCTCGGTACCTAGGAGCTCTTATGAAGCTGAATGCCAAACTGTTTGGTACAAAGCCTTTGGAGGAAGAACCTCCATTGCTTTCCAAAGAACTCAATGCTTTGGTTCAGCAGAAGCTACCTCAGAAGCTTCCAGATCCTAGACGCTTTCTGATTCCTTGCACCATAGGCACCATGACATTTGAGAAGGCTCTGTGTGACCTAGGGTCAAATATAGTAATGGAGAAGCTGGGAATCCAAGAGGAAACAAGGATTACCTTGCATAAGGACTGGATGGTATTCAAGGTTCTTGACCCTCCATTACCCCCTGACAAGGGAGGCACTTGCATAAAGGATTTAGCATCCAAGCCTCCTCCCTTGGATGGAACTAATTCAATCCCTCCTAAGACCAAACATAAGTGTGGTGTGGGATGTACACTATCCACAAAGGAGGAAGACCCCAAAAGGAAGATACCTAGGGGTTGGAACAATAAAAATATCCCTACTGAGGGATTTTCACCATGGAAGATGGTGGTATTCACTTATCTTATCATGGTATTTACCATGGAAGAGGGAAGTGACAAAAAGGGACACCAGCATACTGCTGCAAGCCCAACCCTGCCTCAGGCAGTGAACAAAATCCTGTCTCTTGAGCGTATTACGCTATTCCATGAGAGCACATGAAGGAAGCTCCCAGTAAGGAGTATGGACTTATTCCTCTATGACTATCTTCCTCCTTGAAAGGAGTTGTCCGTCAAGCTAATGACATTAAAGAAGCACTTGTTGGGAGGCAACCCGGCCTTAATTATTTATTTATTTCCTTTTATTTTGTTTTGTTTTTCTTTTAGGGTCATGATCATATGCAGCAGTTAGAACAGAGACAGAATTCACAGTAGTGAAAACAGAACATTTTGGATGGAGTGTTAAAGTTGAACGCCAGCCAGGGTATCCCTGCTGGGCGTTCAACACCCCTAATGGGCAGCATTGCTGGCGTTGGACGCCAGCCAGGGAGCAGCCCCTGGGCGTTCAAATGCCAGTGCAAGAGAGCAGGGAATCTAGAATTCCTAACCACTCAGGACTAGTAGATCCCGCAGAAGCTCCACCTACCCCACCTTTTTCTACCATACTCTTCCCCATTTGCTCAAGGATAAGCAAAACTCTTAGGTTTGGTGTTGCAAAAGCTTTGTTTTTTGACTTCTACCACTCCTAAGTATGGCACCAAAGAATGGTGAAACCTCAAGGAAGAGGAAGAGAAAGGCATTTCCCCCACAAAAGAGGATAGAGCAAACTAGAAAGCATGTACATGAGCTTGTGTAGCCACCTCAACAAAGACAAAGGAGTGACATTGAAGAGATCAAGCATCATATTGGATCCTCAAGGAGGAGCACTAGCCACCACCATTAAAGGTGGATTTATTCTCTTTATCTCCTTTCCTGTTGTATTTTTCTGTTTCCCATTATGTTTTATCTGTTCTCTTGTTCTTGTTGCAAGATCATTTGCATTTATGCCTTAAAGATGTAAAATGTTCCATATATCTCTCACCTTGCTTAAAAGAATTTTTTTTGAAAAGAACTGAGAGATGCATGAATTTCAAGTTTAAAATAAGAATAGTTTAATTATGTTGATGTAGTGGCATTGCTTTTGTTTTCTGAATGTATGATTAAACAGTGCATATTTGAAGTTGGAATTCTAGAAGGTTGGCTCTTGAAAGAATAAGAAAAAAGGAAAAGTATTATTGATAATCTGAAAAATCCAAAAATTGATTCTTGAAGCAAGAAAAAGCATCAAAAAGAAAAAGAAAAAGCATGTTGCAAAAGAAAAAAAATTATATGCATGCGAAAAAAAAGAAAAAATGGCGAAAAGAAAAAAAAACAGAAAAATCCATTACTGCCCAAAAAATGCAAGAAAAGGAGGGCAGATTGAAAAAAGCCAATAACCCTTTAAACCAAAAGGCAAGGGTAAAAGGACCCAAGACTTTGAGCATTAATGGATAGGAGGGCTCAAAGGAATAAAATCCCGGCCTAAGCGGCTCAACCAAGCTGTCCCTAATCATGTGCTTGTGGCGTGAAGGTGTCAAGTGAAAAGCTTGAGACTGAGCAGTTAAAGTCGTGGTCCAAAACAAAAAGAGTGTGCTTAAGAACTATGGACACCTCTATCTGGGGATCTAGCAAAAAGGTTCACCCAGTTAAAGTGTTTGTGGCATTTATGTATCCAGTGGTAATACTAGAAAACAAAGTGCTTAGGGTCACGGCCAAGACACTAAAAGTTGTGTTCAAGAATAAAAAAGAACTTAACTAAGAGAATCAATAATATCATCTGGATTCTAAGTTCCTAAATATGCCAACCATTCTACGTTTCAATGGATAGTGAGATGCCAAAACTATTCAGAAGCAAAAAACTACTAAGTCCCGCTCATCTAATTGTAACTAAGCTTCATTGGAAACTTAGAAATTTATTTGTATCTTAATTTTTTTTATCCTACTGTGTTTTTAGTTGCTTGGGGACAAGCAACAGTTTAAGTTTGGTGTTGTGATGAGCGGATATCTTATACAATTTTTGGCATCATTTTCATATAGTTTTTATTGTGTTTTATTTAGTTTTTATTAAGTTTTCATAGGTTTTAGTGTTAAATTCACATTTTTGGATTCTACTATGAGTTTTTGTATTTTTGTACAATTTCAGGTATTTTCTGGCTGAAATTGAGGAGCTGGAGCAGAAGTCTGATTCAGAGACAGAGAAAGCATTGCAAATACTGTCCGGATCTGACCTACCTGCACTCGAAAGAGCTTTTCATGAGCTACAAAAGTCCAAATGGAGTGCTTTCAACGGCTATGGAAATCGAACTTTCAGAGCTTTCTATCAATATATAATAGTTCATACTTTTCTTCGGATTAGAAGGCCCAAAACTGGCGTGCAACGCCAGCTTCCTGCCCCCTTCCTAGCGTCTAGCGCCCAAGAGCAGAGCCTGGTGTCCAAATGCCCAAAGAGGACCCCCTAGTCAGCGTTTCACACCCTAGCAGCCTTATAGCACGTGGATCTCATCAAAGCTCAGCCCAAAGACTCAGAAAGTGGGCTCCAGAAGTGGATTTTAGCACTAAATAGACTGTTTTACCCTTACTAGTCATCTGTTTAGTATTTAAAGTGTATTTTATATAATCATCAGACACCACACACATTATTCAGCCCTATTTTTGTTTTTCTTTGTATTTTACTTTCAATATGAGTTTCTAAACCTCCTAGATTGAGGGGAGGAGCCTTGCTGAGCCTTATAAATTAATAAAAGTATTACTATTTCTTTTTCGATCTGTGTTTGATTTACTTCTAAGATGTATATCTGCTCTTCAACATGGTGAATAGGATGATCGAACAATCAGCTCTGTTCATCATATTAAGATGAACATTCCTGACAAACACCCGCGTCTACTTGGGTTCGTGTGAATACGTGACTGGAAAGCACAAGCCAACAGCTATATTTATACATCTCTCAGACGGTTAATCCACGACTTCGTTGGGGACTTCTCGAGACACCAGTTCAGCCGATTTCCGAGGAGATTAGGGTCTTTGTGTTATAGGCTAGAATCCCAAGAAGCAGTATTCTCTGATCCGGAAGATTCGACCTTGTCTCTGGCGTTTTGAGTAGGATCGCTAGGAGAATGACTTGCTAGCGCTTCACCTTTCGTCAGATTGGATGACCACGGCCAATGGTGTTCAATCTGTAGCAGAGGAGATCAATGACCATGGCCCATGGCGTTGATCACATACAGCCTGCCATAGAAGAAGATCATTCACAAGTAGAGAAGACAGTAGTACCAGAGTTAATTCAGAAAGATAAAGCAACTCCAATCCTTAACCCTATTCCTATAAGTATTTTCTACCTCCTTTGCTTTATTCCTATTACTGCTTTTAATCCTAATACAATTCCATATCCAACAACCTTCTGATCTGCCTGACTAAGACCTGTAAGATAACCATAGCTTGCTTCAAACCACAATCCTCGTGGGATCGATCCTGACTCGCTCAGGTATTACTTGGACGACCCAATGCACTTGCTGGTACAATAGTATGAAAGTGTGGGGATTCGTGCTACCAGTGGTCTGAGAGTCCGCCTCGGCCAATTATAAACATAACAATCCAGCAGGTAAATCAAATTCACACAAAGCAAAAATATGGCACACCTAAATAGCAAAGTAATCAGTGCAATTCAACCATCCAGATATTTATTGAATTAACCATATGTTCCACATCGATCTAGGTATGCATATCCGAGTTCGGATTACGGTCTACGCACCATGTACATAGTTTCTTACTAAAATACAAGACAACCCTCAAACATCACAATAGTCACACAAAATACCGACATATTAAACTTCCCATATATGAAAATCAACCATCCAAATATAGACAAAAACTAATCATATTTACTACTCATATAACATTGTTCTTTTGAGTATTTAATAAATCATACATCAAACTAGCAAGATATATACGTCATTAAAATTCGAGAATATAGATCAGCAGTTTTTTGGCAAGAATAGTAATTTTTAATGTAAAAAGCAACCTTTATTGGAAGATTAGTGATTAGAGAATTGAAAGGATTTGATCCACACTTCCATGACCTATTGAAACAGAAGATAGCCACTTGAAGAAAAAACAACAAAAAGGCATAGCGAACCGGTGACTTTTGTAGATTCATATGTCTTCAACTTATCTTGTTGATATGGTCACAATAAAAGTAAAGTCAGTCGTATGTGTAAAAATAAACATCTAACTTGAACTTTTCCAAACTAAATACACGGTTAATATAATTAGCATCATGTATGCATTGTCTTACTTACAAAAACAAGAGACCGATCAAACAGTTCAAACAAGCTGATAGTGTACTAGGATCAAAATAGCATTCACCATCATCAAAATCGACCATCCAAAGGTTTGGTAAACTAACCAACATATTCACACTTTAATTTATCATGTGCACATCAAGATATCCGCAAAGTAAAAATAAATCACACTTCATAAATCACGGAAACAAGGTTATATTGAACAATGATCAAATAGTAAATTAAGATCTGTTTTCCAATTTATTATCTTATGCAATACGAAGCTCGACTTGATGGGAAACTATACAATTACACTTCCTCAGGGAATATAGAATAATTCTCAGAAACTAAGATTAATTTCTAAATAGGAAAAGAAAATAAAAAACAAAATCCCTGCAAAAAAAAATAATAACCCGTTAAGCAAATAGGTGCTTGTCAATGGAAAACAACCATCCAATAACCTGCTAAAGTAACCATCTACACAGTGTCAACTAGATATCAACAATGGTCCACATAGCGAGAGAAAATAAAAGGGCATATTTGAACCAAGCTTTTGCAATTATTTCTGCGAAAAAATTAAATCAAAAGCAACCATCTGCATTTTAATCAACAAGTTTTGACACAATAATCATGCAGCAAAGTGAGGTTTTCACTGTCAGAAATTCAACAACTCAGCAATATAAACAGTATACAGCATTAGAAACAGCAGAAATAGGAATCATCAGAAAACGACATCAAGCCACTAACCGGTAAACGTCGATGATGGTAGGTTTGAACCATCCAATGGTCACACAGGAGGAGGTCCCAGGCCGCCGGTTGACGTAGAACGATGAGCGCAAAAAACGTTGGTTGATGTAGGTCGCGTCGGCGGAGATTAGGGCTCCAGATCGCATGGGGACGGAGCGGCCGGGAGTTCAGTCGCGACGTAGCTCACGGGTTGCTTCAAGCAAGGACGGCGGCGCGCGGCGGAAGCTCTGTGTCAGGCGGCACCTTGGATGGGGATGCTCAGCCATCACAGTGCTCAGCAATTGCTGCCAGCAACGGAGGACGTGTGCGAGGGAGGTTGGCCCCTGAAGTTCTGTGCGGCAGGGACGCAGTTCGAAGGTCACGCGGCGACTGCTGGGGACGGGATGTTCAGCTTCGACAATGTGATTTTGGGTGGTAGCGTGGCCTTCCGTTCAGAATAGAGGAATTAGGAAAAAATTGAAAATAGGGGTTAAAATAAAACTGAACAGGCATTCAGGTTAATTAGGGTAAAAAGGGGTTAATCATAATTTTTAATTCATATTGGGCCTAACAAACAGCCCATTGTAGCCATTGTATAGGTACCTCATTTACTCCCTAGCAGAACTCTTATAATTATAAATAGGTATGTAAGCAACCGACAAATATTGCTTTTGTGGGACCCATAATCTACTGCAAAGCAGAAATTCAGTATCCCCTTGCTTTCTCACTCACCGCGTGTCATCCTTGCAACATGCATATCTGTCCTCAGCACCTACTGAAGGTAGAAGGCTAAATGTTTTTAACTCGAAATGTTTTAAGGATTATTGCAACCATGTACACAGACTCTCTTTACTTTCCTTCATGACAATACTGAGAAGATGAAACCACAATGGCAAACATGAAAATTTAGGTTAGGTTGTGAGATATTAATAGTAATTAAAGGTTGTGAAATGCCAGGGAAAGGTAGTACTTGTACTTTAAAAGTTAAAATCTTGATCTTGTTTTATCATGTTTTTATTACTATACCAATGCCTGCACTACCTTGTTTTTTAACTTTCAGATAACCCTTCTTTTTTTCACTTTATTAACTTCCAATACAATTAACTTAATCCAATCTTACTAAAGTCCCGTAAAAGTAGTATCTGTGTTCTAATGTGTTAATGGCAATGCGATCATGTTCTTCCTTTATGTTCAAGTGTTAATAGGGAATAAATTTCATAGACATGGTATAAATTCCATCCTTCGAGATACATTTAGAGTAAATTCAGCTGAAGAAACAAAATCATTCTATCGAAATATATAAAAGTTAATAAAAAAATTAATCATTGAATTTGATCCTCCAAATATTTTAGATTTTTCGTTATTATTCTTCCCAATAGTGGTCCAGTGTTAATTTGTTAAATCATGCAAGAATGGAAATGGAGTTTTCTTTCTTGTTTTAATTTAGATTAAGGCTCATAAATAAATGAATTAACCGAGCATAATTTTCATTATCAACTTTCTTTTCTTTTCCTACGCCTACAGGTTGAAGAAGGGTCAGGCGTAGAATCTAGGCCGAAACATTTGAGAAAAGCTACTGTGGCTAACTGGAAATATTGACAAGGGTGTAAAAACAATTCAGGTGATGATGAATCCTCATTGTCATCTGTATTTTCTTCTTCGCTTTTCAAGCTTGAACATGATACACTGTCATCCTTTATATCTAGGTTCTCTCCGCCCTGCTAAAATACATTATATGTACAAGTAATTATTATATGTCCAAAAAAAAAAATTATATATGTACATCTGTGTGAGTTAGAGTTGACTATAGTTTGACAGGATTTCTTAGGACTTAAATGATCTTCTCCTTGCATTTAACTATGATTTAAGAGTTAGTTAAAGAGTTTAGGGTATATGCGATATATGGCTAAGTGATAACTGATATGTCATGATGTAGGATAATAATAACATACAGTCATACACACAACAAGCGGAAAGGAAAACTACATAACATTAAATGCTAAGATATCAATGCATTTAATTTATATTTATTAGGGCTTAGCTAATATGTGTGTTTAGGATACATAATAAATTTGCTCTTAGTAAAATATTTTTATTAAAAATATAAAAAATTCAAATTTTTAACGTAGTTATTTTGTTTTCATTAAATAAAAACATTTAAAATTTTTAACTAATAGTAAACTTTATCATGTGTCTTATAACAGAGATGTTAACTAAACTCTATTCATTATTTGATAACTAAACTCGTTACAACCATATCCAGGAGCGCTGCAATGTTTTGCATTACAAAATTCTCACTTTCGCCACAGTAATGAATTGCAAATTTGCAACAATATCAAAAGGGATGGTCTTTAGTTTTAACAGAAATGTCTTATAAAAAAAATTAGTTAAAAACTGCTTAAACTTCTTATTTTTAGTTTATTTAATATATTTTGTAATAAATAAAAGTTAAATAAAACAAATATGAGCTGTTTTGATCATAATTGTCAGAATTAAAATAGTGATCAAATCGGTCTAAGTTACTGATTTATTGGTTACTGGTAGGTCACTGATGAAATCGGCTAATTTGATTTTACGTAAATAAAAAATATAAAATAATAAAAATTTAAAATTAAAATTTGAAATACACATCTTCACTAATATTTTAAGAATAATTAAAACCTCAACAACTTATAATCAACAAATTATAATCTAATTATATTAGATACTTATATAAAATTTTAGTAATTTTTATAATATATTTTTTTAATTTTTCATGATAAAATTTTTTAATTTTATTTTAATATTAAAATAAATATTTTAATATTAGTATATACTATATGTATTTATTAAAAAAATAATATTAATAAATATCATATAATCACAAAAAGATATATTTGATATTTTTATTTATATATATAATAATAATTATATTTATATTAGTAATTATACATAATAAAAAATACAATTAATTTAAATATAAATTAAAATAAAATTAAAATAATATCTAACAAAATTATTGTATTAATAATTATACATAACAAAATTAAAAAAATTAAAAAATAATTTTTTTTTTAAATCAATCCAAACTTATCCTTAGTATTTAATAAAAAAGGAGTTCCACTGGTTTTTACTCAAGATATCACTCTCATGTTTATTTTTGAATAATACTATGCATTCAAGTTTTTTTATAAATTAAGTTTAACAAAATTAAATAATAAAATTAAGTAGAACTTGATTAACAAAAATATTTCAATGTGTAACATTATTCTTAATTTAAATTTAAATGCTAAATTTAAAAAAGTGACGAACATCCAATTAAGGATTAAATCTCTGTAAGAGTTCTTCAGCTGTAATCATAACATCTTCTGTTCTGAGGGATATGTATTTTTTAGTACATGTGTGGCAATGAGAATCGGACTTAAAAATCTATATATAATGTTTAAACTCCTCAAAACTAGTCACTTTTAATCTTTTATTGATTGGAATGTAAAAGTATAATTGTCCAATTTAAAAAACAAAATTCTCTATTTGAGGCCAAGTACTGGATCTCTTGCTTGTTTAGGAGAGAAAAGGAACAAATTAACAAAAGAATAAAATTTAAAAAAAAAAACAAAAAACAAAGATTGAAGAAGAAAAATGATGAGGTGTGTAACCTGCATATGGCGTAGATTGGAGGTAACTACGATGGTGGACGTTTCATCGTCCTCGGCGACCTGCTTGTCGTTTTGAATCTGGTGAATATCATGGACATGGAACCTAGTGGTAGAAGTAGAAGCGGTGGCCGGTGCGGCGGTGGCACCGCCATCCTCATCATTGGTGTGATCTAGAGTGAAGCAAAATAGAACGAAAAGGAGAAGAAAAGAAACTAAGAATTGAATCCAAATCAACCATGGAATTCCACATCCCTCTACCATCCCTAAACCTAACATGTCAATAATCTGCTGCGATTAGATTGAATTAGATCATAACAATATTAATGATTGTTAATTTGTTATGAGAAGAAATAATTATTGGACAGTTAATTAAGTAAACGTTACTTACCGGAGTAGTTAAATCTAATAAGAACACAAAAAATTGGGAGAGGGTATGATGGTGACCACGCACCGTTAAAGGAACGTGGCTGCAAGTTGCGGAACCCAGTTATTTACAGCACACGCCAACTTGATGGAGAAAGAAGCAATGAATTAAGTAATCGTTGCCTCGGCTCCATTAGTTGTGTGCTTGCTTCTCCTTAAAAACTTTTAGATTAATCGACTTACTAACAAGCAACGAATTTAGTTTCAATATCAAATTGTAACTAAGTTGTAATAACCAATTATTTTAAATTATCTTTTACTTTTTAAAAGATTCCACTTAATATAGATGTATATAAGATTAAACTATTTTATTAAAAAAAACAAATAATAAAAACAACTATTTGTACTCATATTTTATTTTTTAAAAAATAAATAATAAAAATAACTATTTGTACCCATAAATTTTACAAACGTTAACAAAAATATCTATTAAAAAAAGAAATTAATGTTGTATCCATTAAATATGAATCCTGTATGACAAAAATATTCAAATCCTAATTTTTTTTTATTTTTTAGTAAAATTTCTAAATTACTCCATCCTTTATTTTTAACCTCAACTCCACTACCATCTTTTTTTTTCTCAAATATTTCATTTTTACATCTCTCCATTGTCAACACCTTAATCACCTTCTCCTCTTCTCTGCCACTCTACCATTGCCACCACCACCGCCAGACGGCATTAACATCATCACGATAATCATCGTCGACATCATCACTACTAATCCTCTTTTTATAATCCTCTCCTCCTCTGTAATCGTTATCACCATACCTACATCTGATTCAAGTATCAAACCAAACCGTGAATGCAAAACCATAGCAAAAAGTATCACTCAAAAACAAAATTTGAAATGCTACCTTCTTCTGGGACTGCGACTGTGCTTAGATCTGGGAGCAGATTCGACAATCTTATCTTTGTGGATGCGCTTGGCGGTTGTACGAAAGGTGATGTTGAGAACAAGAAGGGAATATGTGTCGCTAATGTCTGACGGAATTGACTTTCCGAAGTAAGATATGGTTGATGTCTTTGTAGATTGCAGCAACAACAATAGTGTCGAAGTAGAGGTAATCTGTGCACGGACTTGAGACGGCGCTGGGCCGCCATGGGACTTTAGGTGGGTGTTGTCAGAGGTGGCGTGGGAACAGGCAGATTGTCTGAAGGCCTTGTCGTCATCTTCGTCATCGTCGGCGTGGAAAATGTGGAGTAGCTGAGAATAGAAAATGTGGTTAAGGTGGTGGTAATGGAGGGATGTGAAAGTTTGAGATTTGGAGAAGAAGATATAATTGTGGGGTTAAAAGTTAAACATAAAGGATAGAGATAATTTGGAAATTTTATTAAAAAGTCAATAAAAATTTAGGGTTTGGATACTTTTTTCGTACGAAACCCATCTTTGATAGGTACATTAGTTTCTTTTTTTTAACGGGTACTTTTATCAGTATTCGTAAAATTAATAGATACAAATGATTGTTTTTCCAAACAAATATGCTACTGACTTGAAATAAATATTTAAATGAATACTGCGTATAATTAATAATTAAATTAATTATAGTAGAATAATCAAATCTATATGAATAGTCAAACTTATTTATAATAGTATAATAGAAATTTTTATGAGATATCAAATACATATAAAAATAAAAAATATTTTTATATTAAAATCAACTACCAAATACAGTCACTAATATATTTATATATAAAAACATATGTTATTCAATTTATATTATATATAAAACAATTCCTAATATTTATTTTGATTAGACAATACAATTTTCTCTGTTAATCATTAACGGTAATTACTGATGTGTAATGTTAACTTATATACGTGGCTATTAAGTATCCATATATGCGATCTAGACAAATCAATTCCTAAGATGAAGTATAAAGCAATAATCTACGGAGAGTTAAAAAAAAACTCCAAATAGCCACTGAAAAATTTTAAAATAGTCCCTTTGAATTATTTATATATAATTATTTCTAATTAATAAATTTTAATTTTTAAAATATATATATATAATCTATGTATTTTTAAATAAATTATAAATTAACTTTGAAAAAATATTACTTCTCAAAAAATTAAAATAAATAAATTTATATTTATTTGTAAGTATCATATTTTAAAAACTCTAATATAGAGGTGAATATTGGAGACATCCTACGACTTTGAAATTGCGTAGGTGATGGTAGAAAATCCATCAAGAAATTACATAGATGGAGCAGTGTAGGGCTGCTCTTGATAGTTTTCATTTTCAATTGAGAAAGCGACAGACCCAAAGAGCACTACAGTAGCGCCTTGCGAGGTCGTAGAGTCGGTAACCCTCGTTTGCCTAAGATCGAAAATGCTGTGTCTTTGGGTAAAGAGAGATATAGAAAGTGTTAAGTAATTTCATTGTTGATACTCGAGATCATTGATGTTGCATTTGATCAATAGAACAGGAAGAGAAGTAAAACCCAACAGGAGCATGATAATAAAATATTTTCATATCTTATTAAAGGGAGTCATTGCGTCCAAAGAAGTCAAACTCGCGGTGAGCAAGACACTGAATACTCACCTACTTGTATTCGCGTTTTTAGAAGATACAGATAGTACTTTTCTCTGTTTTGGCCTTCAAATCCAGTCTACTGAAAAAATGGCTAAAAGTAGTCTGGCCGAAAAGCGAATTCGGGATTTTAAGTATCTTGGATGCATCATACAAGACAATGGAGAGATTGAACATGATGTAAATTATAGGATCCAAGAAAGTTGGTCAAAATGGCGGAGTGCATCTGGTTTTATATATGACAAAAAAGTGCCTTTAAAACTTAAAGGTAAATTCTATCGCACTGCTATAAGACCGACTATGCTTTATGGTACAGAGTGTTGGGCGAACAAAGAGGAGCATGAACATAAGCTAAGTGTAGCAGAAATGAAGATGTTGAGATGGATGAGCGGCCATACGTGATTGGATAAAATAAGGAATGAAGATATAAGGGAGAGAGTTGGAGTAGCACCCATTGTCGAAAAGATAGTAGAATCGCGTCTCAGGTAGTTTGGACACATGAGAAGAAGACCGATAGAGCACCCAGTCAAGAAGGTGAATGAGATGGAGGATAGATAAGGGGTGAAAAGCAGAGAAAGACCTAAGAAGACCATCTATGAGGTGGTCAAACGAGATCTACACATAAATAATCTCGTTGTAGACATGATACATGACAGAACTCAATGGCGTTGTTTTATTCATGTAGCCGACCCCACCTAGTGGACAAGATTTTGTTGTTGTTTTTGCTGTTGTTGTAAGTATCATATTTTATGATCATTCTCTAATATTGAAGAGAATGAGCTAGTATTAATTAAAAATATAAAAAAAATATTTAATATAAAATTTTTTACATAAAATAATTAGAAATATTGGTGTGAATTCTTGTGAGGGCAATATTTTAGAACTTACTTGCAATGCAAACTGTTAGAATATAATTAGGATCAATTAGTATTATTTAGTATATCTGAATATTTATTATAGGAGATTACGTCTTTATTATTATGATTTTCTTAGTACCTATAAATACACTTTTATCTTGTATCATTCCAAACAACTTGAATAGACAACTTGAATACAACTCAATAATACACAAATCCTTTCTCCAGTTTAGTCTCTTGTTTCTAACATGGTATTAGAGCCATGGTATCCTCCTTGAAGAGGATAGGTTGTTTTCCTTGTGGTGAAATCACCGTAGTTTTTGCATTTTTTTTTTCTATGCCATTCTTCTTTCTCTTTTGTCACTCCTTTGATGCTTTTTCACCTCACCGACTAGCCTATTTTCTCTGTCTTGTGTTTTTTCGAGTCGAATGATCAAACACCATTGTCATCCGCTGCTTACCTATTCTCATGAAGAAATCATATAGTTTTCGCTCTCTTTCGGCATTTCCGTTTGCATTCTCTCGTGGCAATTCCATCTGCGTTCTCTCGTGGCAGTTTAGTCTGCGTTTTCTCATGGCAGTTCTGTCTGCGTTTTCTCATGGCAGTTCTGTCTGCGTTTCGTCTGTGTTTTCTTGTGGCAGTTTCGACCGCACTTCCTTCAGATAGCGGTAGTTCCGTCTGCGCTTCCTTCAGACAAGCAGCAGTTCCGTCTGCGCTTCCTTCAGACTAACGGTAGTTCCATCTGCGCTTCCTTCAAACAAGCGGCAGTTCCATCTGCACTTCTTTCTGGCAGTTCCGTCTGCACCCGTTTTTTCAGTTTATGTAGTTTCTTTTTTCTCTTTATTTCCTTGTTTTAAATAAGTTTCAAACTCAAGTTGTCACTTGAGTTTGAGGGGGAATGTTAGAATATAATTAGGATTAATTAGGATCAATTAGTATTATTTAGTATATCTGAATATTTATTATAGGAGATTACGTCTTTATTATTACGATTCTCTTAGTACCTATATAAATACCCTTTTATATTGTATCATTCTACACAACTTAAATACACTCAATAATACACAAATTCCTTCTCCACTCTAGTCTCTTGTTTTAGAATATAATTAGGATCAATTAGTATTATTTAGTATATCTGAACATTTATTATAGGAGATTGCGTCTTTATTATTACGATTCTCTTAGTACCTATAAATACCCTTTTATATTGTATCATTCCAAACAACTTGAATAGACAACTTGAATATACAATTTGAATACAACTCAATAATACACAAATCCTTTCTACAGTTTAGTCTCTTGTTTCTAACACAAACTAAGTTATCTATGGAGTTAAATTTATAAGTTTTGGTCAACACAAAGTCAATGTTGATGATTTACAAAATTTTATTGTGAACTTAATTTCTAATACTTTGCAACACTTGAAGAAGAAATGTCTCGACAAATTCAAATGTTTTGTTCATATTTCTTAAAAAAATTTGGATTCATTAGTTGTAATATTGTAGACTTGCAATTAAAGTTATTTGTGCTACCACAATTAGCAATTATATCAAAAAAATATATTTTTTCACTTAAAAATATTTTTCAAAATTTATTTGGTGTCAATATTTTAATAGTTTAGGCATATAAATAATAGACTTCATAAATTAGCATTGACCTCTTAGATTAGTTATTATTATTATTATTATTATTATTATTATTATTATTATTATTATTATTATTATTATTATTATTATTATCTGGATTTAAGAACAACTCCAATGAGATTAATTTTTTTGGGTATCATTTTTTATCTGTACAGTAAATGAACTTATTTAAAATTAAAACTTATATTGGAAACTATCTTTAAAATTAAAACTTCATCACTTTGAAGAAAGAAGAGTGAAATATTGTCACTTGTTTAAACTCATTAAATGAATACTAATGGTATTATTATTATAACGTTGTTTCATTGTAACATTATAATATTATTTTATTGTAACAAAATCTCAGTTAAAATTTACTTAAATAAGTTAGATGCACACTCTACTTTTTTTTTTATTATCTTCTTATAAATTTAGTAGAAAAATAGATGAAAATCAATTTAAAATAAGTTTTTTTGGAATTATTAATAAAATTTTAATTTTTTTCCCAATCCAAATGCATACAATTATCAATCTTTACATTCATAAAATTCTAATTTTCTATTGCATTTTTTTTTAAAATCCAATAAGCCAAAATTCAAATACTCAGTTTTCTTCTTAATTTCAAGTCCATCTAATTTATAAGTTTTATTTTTCTCAAACAATCAAAGTTCAGGATCACTTCCATTTTCTACCCCATTTAATCCAATGATAAAAAATACGAGTATCATATCTAATTCATGTGTAATACTTTTTTTTTTAATATGCAATGTGTTTTTTTAACGTTATTATGCTTAATTAGGTAATTTTTAAAGTTTATTTTTATTGGTGTGTAATATCTTTTAAATATAGTATATAATTATTAAATTTTATAATTCTATATTTTAAATTTTAGTTTAATTTTTAAAATTTAATTAAATTTATTTAAAATAATTAAAAATAACTTAAAGTTTAAATTAAAATGAAACTAAACATTGGAGTGACAAATTTTATATTATGTTTCAAATAAAATCTTATGATATATAGTTTCATAAATACTAATGTGACATCTTGTGAGACCCAAAATAAAATAAAATTAATACCGAGTATTAGAGATACTCTAAGTATCATACATTAATAATTCAATAATGTTATTTGTTATGTTATTTTAGTGTTAATAAATAAAATTTTTATCATATATTTTGTTATTTTTGTATTATCTATTCATTATATTTTCTTTAGTAATCTTTTATTGTTCTAATTGATAAAAATATTATAAGATGTTGATTTTTTAAAAGATTAAGAACATTTGAAAGGACTTCTTTAAATTTTTTTAGAAACTGTTTTAAAATTTTTTGGACATTATTTTATATTTTATTCTAGAAATTGATTTGTCCAACTCATATACATGAATATTTAATGGCTACTTGTGTGAGTTAACATTTCATATCAACTGTAACGATCAGGTCCGGATCACTCCTAGTCATCAGGTGTCACTTTTCAGTAATCCTATAAACTCTATACTAAATAATATTTACTATATGTGAGCCTTTCGTACTACCAGAATCGCGTATGTTATCTTATTTGTATCATATCATTTTTCTTAATAAACCCGTTAGCAACAACTAAAGACATCATCAGAGATATATAATATAAAATAAATACCAATAAACAGCGAAATCAAATAGCAACGAGATTATAGAAAAATTTTCACATCTATATACATCCCAAGTTAGTTCATACAAACTTGACATACTTATATACACACACACACACAACTGACAACTTCTCAGATACTTGATTCATATAGAAAATTTTTAAGTTGGTACTCGGACTAATAAAAGAAAATATCAAGTCTTATCTTTCAAAATGCTACAAAAGTGAGGGAAAGCAGAGTCTAAGGAATGAAGACCATCTATCCTACAATTCTCCATTGTCGAGGCACAAGTCTGCCGACATCATCTCAGGGCTAGTCTCGAGCACCTCTCACAATATCTCCTATAGAGTCTTGAAACACATGCTCTTCTGGTACCTCTATGAATAGAATTTCAGTGACGGGACCAAGTCTGGATCTTCCATCTGTGGGAAAAACGAGAAGGAAGGGGTGAGAACCTATATAGTTCCCAGTAAGGTGACATCGCAAAAACACATCTCTCTCGTAAAACCTAGAATTTTGGTGCTATCAATATTTATTTTCGGTTTACTTTGTTCTAGGTACTATATTAAACTTTTTCTCTCATTTCCGTACTTGCGAGGTTTGACATAACTCTTCCTTAGCATCTTTTTTTGGGGTTCATGCCATTCCTATGCTATTTTCTACGACTATTATTCCTAATTTTACTATCTTATTCTAAGTTTTGGAGAAATTTAAATCATATAATTTTAAAAATACAGACAAGAATTAGAGAATGAAATTTTAGTGAGAAGCAGATAGCACATAGCAGAAACAATGAACCATAAATAATCACAATCAAATGCACAAGCAATTTATGATGCATGCCTATCCCTAGTGTAGGCCTTGAACTCATGCGTCGGTTGTCTACTCGCAACCCGACGTTATCCGGGGCTACGCCCGAATATGATTTCTCCACTGTGTCAGTCAGGCACATTGGTATCATCATGAGCGAACCCATGTCAGTCAGGATACCTCGACATTACGGGTTTATCCGTATCAGTTAGGCCGAATCATAATCATAATAATTTTTCTAACATCTCTAGTGTGCATCACAGTGAGAAACAGACTATCAGTCATGTGGACGTTTCCACATTAGCAATCTCTGGTTAATATCTTGGGGCTTTTCTTATTCTTTGCATTACTCTCTTGGAGACTTTTGCCCCCAGCTCTTTTACCTTATAAAATATTCATATATGTTGTGAAAAGCTCAAACACAAAATATTTAATTATACAAAATAATTCTACGAGCTTAAAGCTTTAATATAAAATTAGTTTTGAGGCAATCCGATCAAAATTGAATTTTATAAAAAAATTTGAAATTATGTCATCACTTTGAGAGCATTAAAAAAAATAGCAGAGAGCCGTAATTTTAGCAAATTTATGAAAAATCTAATTCTATCCAAATGTCTTTTAAATTTGGTGACCTCAAATGAGACTCACCTAGCTTTCAAACAAAGTAAATTTCAGTTCAATACCATATCACACCAAAAAGTTATACAACTTGAAATATGGCCTTATTTTAGAGGAAGCTGGTTGAAAAGAACAGTGAGCTAGTCATCTTCTCACCTATATAACTATTTTTATAAACATGGCATAAAGCTGAAATTTAAACGAGGTATTATAGAGATATAAAGCTTTAAATTGCCACTAGTTTCTGTTGAGAATAAGTAGTATGACCACAATCCAATCAATTATGTGTCAACTAATTTGTTATTATTATTATATTAAAATGTTAATATAATAAGGTCCTTGATTAAATTTAGAGATTTATCATTGTGATAGTAATCATAATATTGAGAGATGAATCTTTTATAATTTAATCTAAATTGTTCTTGGTCATAGGATTATTAAAAAGGACATTATAATATGAAAAGATTAATATATATATATATATATATATATATATATATATAATGGTCTTCATTAGATGAAAATTAATAGCTCTCATTTATTAAATTATATATATAGATGGTGCATATAGAGATATGACCATTCACGCGTACGCCTCGCATGGAAAATTTCTAAAACTTCATTTCTTCATGAATTCTCCACTTTTACATGCTTTTTCTTCATTCCTTCAATCCAATCTTTGCCTTATAAACCTGGGATTACTCAACAAACATATCAAAGCATCGATTGGAATTAAAGTGAATTAAATTTATCAAATTAAGAGCCTAAAAAGCATGTTTTTACTCTTAAGCACAATTTAGGGAGAATTTACAAACCATGCTATTTCATTGAATAAATGTAGAAAAAGTTGATAAAATCTACCAAATTCAATACAAGATAAACCATAAAATTGTGGTTTATCAACCATTGAATTGACTCAATTTGAAAATTTCTAATGGTTATAATTACTGCATATTTGTCAATAGGATATTCTCAAAATAAACATGGTAATAGAGTTTTCTTTGACCTGCAACTGTCATAGTAATTAACAATGTATCTATTATACTTTGATTCTGGACACCTAATATCCTACGATACTAGTTGAATGGATATTGGGTATGATTTAAGTACTTATAGACTTAATGATTAGTCAATAAGGAATCCGTCAACTCTTGGTAAAGAGTTTGAGCTCTATGATTATAATGACTGAAATGAATAAAACCTTGGCAAAGGAGATTGAATGAATGAAGAAATGAATTTCTTAAGTCATTCACAGTTCATTATATAATGGTAACAAATTAGAGTTTTGACAACTGAACTATACTCTAAGGGTTAACCAAGAGCTGGAAAGATAGAAGGAATTATACTTTGTTATTCTCAGGTTCTCAGTAAAAAATATACTACTTCATACTATCGGATCATTAGGGAGTGTTGCTAGACGCCAACCTTGATTAGTAAATTTAGTATGACTAATTTACTACCCGCTTAATATTGAACCTATGGAGTCACACACTAACGAATGTTCTAATCTTTGCAGTAGAATTATTTAATTATTATTTTGATTTGATCAAATAAATAGTTATATTAATTCAAAAGGAATATTATTATATTTTTTGCTAGCACCAAGAATATAATAATAGTATGATAATTGAGAATATTAAATGAGATTTGAGAATAATTAGTTATTCTATTTCTAAATTTGAATTCTAAATTTAGATGAGATCCTAACTGATTTTGTTTCAAATTGAGTTATGATATGATTCATAAATTTGAAAGATTCAAGTTTAGAATAGTAAGATATGATTCAAATTTGAATTGAGATTCAAATTTAAAATTAATAACAAATCTTATACTATATATATGTATACCAAGAGTAGAGAAAATAGATGAGAATAAAATACAAGAGTTTTATTCCTTTACCTCTACACACATAAACGTATGTGAGCCTAATTCTTGGAGAAGAATTTTATGGCGTACAAAGAGTCGCAAGAGGTTTCTCAATTTAGATCAGATGTCCATTGGTTAAGTAGTTGACAACAAAGGTTGGTCTCAGTGTGGATACGCATAGCGCCTTCATACCATCGAACGAGAAAATAATTTTTACTAGCATACACGGCTATTTAGATATGATCTATATATTGTTTATTCGAATAAAATTTAAGCACAACATAGATCTTTAGGATTACTTTCTTTTCTTACATTGCGTGTTATGAACATGTGGTAATCCTTCAGTGGTGTCAAAGCTTTGCCTTTTTGCGTTTAAATATTTATTCCTATATTTCTAAAAGTTTGTGAATTAATAAGATTAATTCAAATTTTTTTAAGCATGTGATGCAGTTATTTCTATTGAGATAGTTTTCTAATAAATTAATAGTTAATTTATTTTTATTATTTAATTGTGATTAAATTCTCATTCTTTTAATATAATAGTTATATTTATAATCAAATATTTTGTTTGGTTCTATTTATCTATTAAATTTTATCGTGATTTTGGTTACAATAGAACAGGGGCGGAGCTAGATGAAATATTAGAGGGGGGCCAAAAATATTTACACAATAAAATAAGATTAAAATAAAATTTTAAGGGAGGGGATAAACTGAAATTTATATATAATTTACATGTAAAAAATTAAAATTAGGGGGGTCCATTGCCCCCCTTTTTATGTATGTAGCCCCGCCCCTGCAATAGAAGGAATAAGATGCAAAATATCTTTTGTTTGTTTCTTTTATATATATATATATATATATATATATATATATATATATATAAAGATCAAATTTGATTTGATAATTTTCTAATGCTAAACGTTAGTCTATAAAAAAAAATCAAAGTTTGATTTGATTGATGTGTTTTGAACACAATAATTTTAGAAATTAATTTTTCTAATGTTCTTGATTATAAAGAGCAGCCTGACAACCAGAAGTTTTATTTTCAAGATAATAATTAGTATATACATTTGATGTATTAGGGATTTAATTTTATATTTTTGCCTAAACAATTACTGATAAAAATTCTTTAACAATAGAGATAAATCTTAAAAGTTAGGAAATTGCCTAAAAAATAAATTTATCTCTTGTTTACAAGGAGCAACCTGACAACCAGGAGATTTGTACTCAAAGAATTTATTTATGTATATGATGATGTATAAGGAGAATTAATTTTATACTTGAACCTAGACAACCTAGGGGTATAAAATATAATTCAGTTAAATAATTGTCTGACAACTAAATAATTATTTGGGATTATAATTGCATGGAATATAATTTAATCATGTTTATTTAGAATAGGTATGAGTAACAACTTGACAATTAAGGTACTCATTCATGATTCTAAATAATTTTAACAGAAATATAGATTTCTTAATTTACTTTCAGATTTGAAATTTTTAAATATGTCCATATTTTGTGAGGCATGCTTGAAAGTAGTATATTAAAAACAATTTGAGAATTGTAATTTCAAAGGTTTATCATTGAGATGATAATCCTACTGAAATAATATCCTCCGGTAAAATTGGTTATAGAACGGTTGAAACTTGTGAAGTATTTGGAATATTATTTTATCGCAATATAGGTTATTTTGACAACCATGAGTTTCAATTTCAAAGGCATCTACCCACTATTTATTACTGAACATCTTGAGAAGATGTTTGATACCTAAAGCAAGATAGTACGACTATCAAAGATTTTATTTAAATTAGTGGTAGTATTGGATGATATATTTTGAATTAAACAATTTTAGAAGTTAGAATGCCATTAGGCAAATGGCTTTAGCGAGAATTATTCTTTCAAACATTTTTGGAGATTTATTTTATTACAAAAAATTCATAATTGTCCTTAATATGATTAAGATTTGTGATCTTTTTGGAAAAGCTTAATATGAGTATTGAGAATGTGAATTAAAATTGCTCTTAAAGGTTGGTTTGACCAATAATAAAGATACTGAATATTTTTATTATAAGAGCTTAAAGTGAAATCTTTAATATCTAATTGATATTCTATTAAATAGAGAATCAGATTCTCTCAATCCACAAATACTAGTACTCTATGTACTCCATCATGTTTAAAGAAACATGGAATTTGATTTAGCTGAGGATCACTATTTGTTAAATATTTGGACTACGTTTTAAGAAATATTGCTAAATTAATAAATTTCTCACTAAATCAGTTTTTTACCTATATGAGATATAGAAAGGGCATAAGCCAAAACTCAAGAACATTAGAGTTTGGAGATATCTTATATGTGTTAAGAGATTGCACAACAATAAGATTGATATTAGATCCAATAAATGAGATTTATTGGTTATCCTAAAGAAATAATGAGTATTACTTCTATCACCCTTCTTAAGACAAAGTATTTGTGATAAGAGGTTGAACTCTTTTTTAGAAAAGAAATTCCTATAAAACCTGGTCAAATTGTAGTTAATTAAATAATAAAATAAATATGAGCGAACATGGTTAGAAAAATTAGCAATCAAAAATTGATTATTTAAATATGATATTTGGACTCAGTGAATTTTTTTAAGTCGAAAAACATAGTTTTCCGTTTAAAAACGCGCACTAAAAATTTGACCAGCAGTACCGGCTGAAATCTATTCGGTACTACAACTGAGAAAATTGATTATAAGCGAATAAGGTTAAAAGATTAGAATTTATAATTAGGGAAGATAGAAATATTTAAAATACGATTTAAAAACTCTAATCTTAAAGGTTGTGTCCAAAGTTGGACCAACGGGCTAAACCGGATGAACTGGGCCCATATTGGGCCCAAGCCCAACATATATATTCATCATTAATGAGCTTTCAGCTCATTTTTTCAAAGAGAAAGAGAGAGCTCGGTTAGAGAAGAGAGTGAGCAAGGGTTTGGTGGCACTATTCATCACCAACTTCAAACCACCATAACTTGGGCTACGGAGCTCCAATCGACGAGCCGTTTACGGCCACGCATCACTCTTTTCCTCCTCTTAAATTATATCTAGGTATTATGATAAGTTTCTCAATGAAATCTGACTAGTTTTGTTTTTCCTCTTGTATTTCAAATTTGGTTTGTGTTTTGAAGAAATCTTATGATTTTGGTTGTTTAGGAGTGCTCTAATATGAGTTATCGATGGGTTTCATCAACCAATTCTATGGGTTAAGGTAAAAAGTTTTCAAACCCTAGTAATTTATCAATTTCATGAACTCTAGGTTGATTATACGTGTGAAAATTGAGTATGTTAGAGTATTGGGTGATTTTGGTGTACAATTGGGAGATTGATATTGCTTGTGGGGCTTTAGTGAGGCTTGGAGTTAAGGGTTGGTAGAGACTTCCAAGAAGTAGCTCAATTATTTTAGCTCCAAGAGGTACGGTTCAAGTTTCATTTAAGTGCCGTGTAATATGATGTGAATTCCTAGGTTAGATGCCCCTAGAATTAAGCTTGAATGATATGTTTAGATGGATTGATGTGTGTAGATGATGCATGAAGGAAATTGATACTGTACTTGTGAAATTGATATTGGTGTTGAATAATTATTGTGTGTTTATAAGTTATGCTGAATTGATGAAATACTGGGCCGAAGGCCGTGAATTTGGGTCGGAGGCCGGAAAGAGGTAAGAAGGTAAGTAAAGGTTGATGATTGATAATGAATTGTGAACGTTGATAATGTGATGAAAAGTGTGTTGTATGATGTTGGTTGTGATGGAGATAGGGTAATATATATGGAGTATATGTAATTGAGTAATTGGGTGAGGAAATTGTTGAATGAGGTATAATTTGGTATGTCTTGAAAATTAGATTTTTGGCCGAACTTCAGCAAGCCATAACTTGGCTTCCGGATCCCCAAATTATTTCAAACTTATTTTATATGAAAATTGGGTCCGTGAAGTTTACGCCTAGGGGGTAGAAACAGGCTAGGCTAGGTCAGGCTTTAATCTTAACAGGCCAGGCTTGTAATAGAGTATATTGGCCTAAGCTTGGCCTGTAGCCTGGTATAGACTTTTTAATGAGTATTAATCTTGGCCTGTTGTTAAATCTAGCCTGGCCTGAAACCTGTCAATAGGCCTTTTTTTTTAATAAATAATTAAATTTTAAGATATAATTTAGAATTATTTTATTTAATTGACTTTTGATATTCCAACATAAAAAATTAAAGATATTAAGAAAATAAAAATACACATATATAATTAAAGAGATAAACAACTTAGTGGATAAAAGTATTTTAATATTATAGAAGACCCAAGTTCAAATCCTTCCAATTGTATTTTTATTAGTATAATAAAACTCTACATATATCTTTGTAGGCTCAGGCCGGCCTGACAGGCCCAACAAGCTATTTCAAAAGTCTAGGCCAGGCCTTTTAATGAACATAGGCTTTTTTAATAGCCTGGGCTTGGGTCTATTTTCATTTAGGCCAGGCCAGCCAGGCCAAACACAGGCCAGATTGCAGTCCCCTAGCAGGCCGCCTAGCCTTTTTCCATCCCAATTTATGCCGTTCGAAGAACGATTGAAAAATATTTTAAAACGAGAAAGTTATGCACGTCAGAAGTTTGGTATATAAAACTGAAATTTTGCGGACTTAGCCATTTCTGATCAAACTACAGTGTATGCGTACGCATACCCCTCATTTGCGAAGGGTTGTTTCTGTCTAGCGTACATGCGTACGCGGACAAGGCTATGCGTACGTGAGATGGGCTAAACTGCACTCCCAGGCGTACGCGTGGCCTACGCGTACGCGTGACCCCTGTTTTTAGCAAAATGGATTTTATGTTTTAAAACCAAATTTTGAACTTCTAAACTTCTATTTCCACTCTCTAAGACCCTAGAATTGAGTTGTAATGGTAATGAAGGAGGTTAAATTAGGAAGGGATAGTGACTTAGAGGTGAAGAGAGGTTTTGGAGTGGGGGATTTAAATTGAAAAGTGTTGGTAAAGCGAGTAACTAAGTAATCAGGTGTTGACAATGTTGGATGAGAAGTGAATGATGATAATGATGATGATAAATGATGAACTTGATATTTGAATTTAGTTATGAATTGATGAAATGTGAGTGTACGAGAGAGGGTATAAGGGTGGTAATGATAAATAGTGAATGTGATTATGAGATATGATTGAGGAATGATCGATGATCAGAATGTGTATGTTTTCTCTCTGTTGTACGGTGTATCGGACACTATATCCCATAAGTGTGACAGGCACTATATCCCGAGAGCGTGGCATGGCGGGCACTATATCCCAAGAGTGTGGGACCACCTTACCCTAGAAAGTGTGTCGGACACTATATCCCATGAGTGTGACGGGCACTATATCCAAAAAGCGTGGCATGGGGGGCGCTATATCCCAAGAGTGTGGAAGCACTTTGTCCCAGAGAATACGACGAACACTATATTCCATGAGTATGATGAGCATTCTATCTCGAGAGTGTGACGGGCACCATATCTCAAGAGTGTGGAGGCATGTCAGAGAGACAATATCTAGGTTAGCTACTGGGTGTGTCGGGTTCTGGTGATTTAAACGACACGTGAGCTCACGGCCAGTAGGACAAACATACATCATCTACATATGTTTCAATTGTTTCGGTTTGCTTAATTGCTTTGGTTTGTCTAATTGTACATGTTTCATGATTATTTGCTAATTGTCTTACTTGTGCATTACTTGTATGTATTGTTTGTGTTTGTGTGTGTTTGTATAAAGTTTGGTTCTTGGATTATTCGGTTGGGAAGGTAGTGAAAGTATAAAGTATATTGGGCTAGAATTAGAATCCCCTATGATAGTTGCCACGTTATGGATTAGTGAGGACTTAGAATGGATATGACGAGATAAGAAGTTTAAGATGCTTAGTGAATTTATATTATAGTGCATTATATTTATTTGGCACTTTTACCGTACTGGGAACCCATGGGTCGGGGGTTCTCATTCCGTATATATCTCTTGTTTTTCAGATGCGGGTTCAGGTGCACAGTAGTGAGCTGTGGTTTATCTAAAAGACGGTGAAGACCTTTGGAATTCTCTTATTTACATTTTCTTAGATTCTCTCCACTTTTATTTTGAAAACTTATACTATGTATTTAATCCTTTGAAACTTGCCTATAGAGGCTGTGTTGTATTTTGGGAGAGATAGGAATTTCTGTTGTCAAACTGGTTTTCATTTTATAACCCTAGCCAGCCTAAACTTCGCAGGTCGCGACTAGCGGCTATTTGCATATATTATACAATTATATTATTCTTTATCTCATTCTGCTTTACTGTTTTATCCCTACCTTCGCTTTCTGATCGCTCCTTATTTATATGTTATCGATACATGAGAGTTCTCGTTTTTGCGATTTTATTTTTACTCCTTTTCAGGCTTTTTAATATTTTCCTTCAACATATATATAATTACGTATTATAATCCACCTTGAGAGTCGTACCACCTTAATATCATTGACTTATGACTCGAGCATAAGGATCTGTATATTAGGGTATTACATTATGGTATCAGAGCAGTTCGTTATCGTGATCCTGAGGGATAGAACTGCTTATGCTTCAATGTATACTCTGAGGCTGTGCCTGTGCTAGTTAGGGTATCTAGTTGATACGTCTAGCATAAAGTTCATGAGTGTATCTTTGATAATTTGAAGCACTTAACTTGAGATATTGAGGTTGATCACCTTGATATCGCTTGTTTGGTGTGGACAGGACCTGAATGACGTCTCATGGACATGAGTGAGGTTTTCGGGGAGGAATTTCTAAGAATGAACCGATGAGGGAATGCCGAGATAGGAATCTAGGCAGCAGTATATGTGAGATTGGTTTGTTGATTTTTCACTATTGAGTGAAATAATTGGAGGCAGATAGTTGATTGGAAGAATTTGTTTAATTAGGCTTGAACTGATTTGATCTTACAAATTAGAGTAGATGAGGCTTATATATGGCGTTGGTATAGTTTGTGAATTTGTACAATTGTGTAGAAATTAAAAAATGACTAATTATTAGAAGACGGATGTTATAGGTTTTGAATGATTAGAATGTAAATTGGGATAACATTGGGTAGATGGTGGATTGTTAAGTGTTGAGGTAGGTATAGTATAAATTAGGCTTGAACTTGGTCGAGTTTGTCATTGGTTGGCATGTGATTGTAGTTATGATGAGGGGGATTCGTCAGTTGCTTAGTATGTAAGGTTATGGCGCTACACTTAAGGAAGAATAAGTTGAGTGGGAGACTTTTGTGATTTGTTGATTGAGATCCTAGGTAATGTGTTCATGAAGATTAAGAATTTTGAGGAGATTTCGATTTAAACATAGAGATGAGCTAGGGACCTAAGCTACGATTGAATTCTTAGTGGATGAAAATCAGAGTGATGGAGCAAAAACTTGCAGGAGCATTAACATAGTATGGTTGTAATAAGGATTAGTAGGGTATGATTAGAAATGCTTTATGATTTGAGTACTTGAAAGGTTAGTGAACTAATGCAGATAATGATTCTAGATAAGTGAGATAAATAGTGGCGATGAGCTTTGATAGGTTCTGGAATGGATGTGAAAATGATCGTTGATGTGTAATTGGATTTGTACTTAAATTGTGATGGATAAATTATTGGTCTTTGAATGGTGAATTTGGAAAACATTGAATTAAAACATTGAAATTGTATTGAAGTCAATTTGAGGGAACCTGTGAAGGGTGGTGAGCTTCGATTTTAGCGTAGAGAGTTTTATGAAGGGTGAGATGAACTTGACATTGGTTAGTTATTGGGAGAAATCTAGAAGAAGTTAAAAGTGAAATAGATGAATATGGCTTAGACTGGAATTTGATCAAGATTATGACCTTGTGCATGAGGGTAAAGGACGTGATTTGGTATTGAAAATAATATTGGAGAAAGGTAGAATGAATGATATGAGGAAGGTTGAACTTGAGGGAACCCATATGAAGACAGAAGAGCAAATTTTGAGGGCAAAATTTTAAATAAGGTGGGTGTAAGAACCACGACTAATTAAATGTTTAATTAAATAATTAATATTGCCCAAATTAGGTTCCGAAAATTTAGGATGAGAATTAGAAAATATAAATATGATTTTTGGACTCATTAGATTTTTCTGAGTCAAAAAATATATTTTCTGCGAACCGGCAGCCGAACCAGTCGAACCGGTTTAAGTCAATCCGGTACTGAGCGAGAATAATTAAAAACAGTAGAAAACCTCAGGAAAATATTTAGAGTAAAAAATCGGGCATTAATTTTAAATGTTTGGCCCAAAATTAGGCCAAACGGGCTAAAAACGCTAACGGGTTGGACCGGGCTCAAGTTGGGCCCAAGACCAACATATATAACCCACCATTAATGAACCAATCAGCCATAAACACAACACCACATAACTGAGAAGAGAAGAGAGAAGAGGGTTTCCATTTCACTATTTATCATCATCTTTCCAAGCTCATAACTTGAGCTACAGAGCTCCGATCGCTGCACCGTTTGTAGCCACGCAATCACTACAAAGAGCTCTACAAAACTCACCTAAGAAACTGGTAAGTAAATTACAAAATCCCTCTCAGCCTTTCCTTCAAAAATTCAAAAATCTAGTGTTTGGAGTTTTTGAGATTTTGGTGTTTTGATGTGTTTAGGATCAATCTAGCTTGAGGAATCCATTGAGTTTTGCTTCCAAAACTGTTGGGTAAGGTGAGTTATTCTTAACCCTTGTGAAATCATAATTATGATGAACCATAGGTTGTTTAGTTATAAATTGTGTGTATATAGCTTGATTATTGTGAGTTTGGGAGCCTTTGGATTTGAGTTGGTGGCTTGTTGGTGAATTGAAGCTTGTTGGAGTTCAATTTTGGGTCTTAGTCATATTGGGAATCGACCAAGGTATGGTTTCGGTTTCCTTTATGTAATATATAATATTTCTGGACACTTAGGCTAGTGACCCATAGGATAGGCTTGGATTGATATGGTTGTTGAATTTAGTTGATTGATGATGTATGATGAATTGATGTTATTGATGTTGTTAAATAATGTTGTTGATGTATGATGTATGATGAATTTTGATGAGTAATATTGTTGATTATTGATATGGAGTATGAATAAGGTTGATGTTGAAGATTGATAGTGATAGAATGATGATTGATGAATGTGTTAGTGGAGAAATGATTAGTGTTATATATTTGATATTTCAGGTTGAGAATAATGAAATGTGAATGAAAATTTGGTATGAATGGTGAATTGTGACACAAAAGGTGAGTTAGGAGGTAAATTGGAGTTTGGTATGGTTTTGGTTTGATTTTGGTTGAGAATTTTGAAAATTGAGAACCTTGTGAAATTTTGGTTAAAATAGACTTTTGGTGAACTTTGACGAATCATAACTTGAGCCTCAGTTTTCAAAAATTGTTGAAAATTGCTTTAAATTAAATTTCATTGAAAAACCTTTAAACGGATATAAATTTTGTAGGAAATGGATTTTTGTAAAGGAAGTTATGATCATTCAAAGTTTGGTGTCAAAATCTGAATTCTGTGCATGCTGCAGAATTTGTGATTTTTAGTTTGTGTGCGCACGCACACCCCTGTGAGGTTTTGAACCTGTGCGCACACACGCACAGGGGAAGGCTTGCTGTTGAGAGCACTAGCACGACCTGTGCGTACACATGACCAATGAAGTTTTGCAATCTGTGCGCACGCACACCTTTGTGTGCACGCACACGTTGGAAGGTGCATTCTGTTGATTGCGTTTGCACGCCTTGTGCGAGCAAACAGAATTGGAAAATTTTATACTTCTGTGTACGCACACCTCTATGCGTACGCACACATCTTGAAAATCTCCTGGGCGTGCACATGCACACCCTTGTGCGTCTGCACATGCCCTGTTTTTCAACTAAAATCTTGTTTTTAACTGTTTTCACCTTCCCAACAAGCTTGTAAACTTCTGTAACACCTATTTAAGACTTTTTGGCTTGTTTTTGGATGTTAAAACATAGAGAAGGTCTTGGGTGGAATTATTTGGGTATTACCTTGAAAAGTTAGAGAACGGAGGCTTAGGTTTCTGGTGTACTGAGGATGAGTCTGGTTGAGAGAGAAGGAAGAGTAGTGAATTTGGTGATTTCTGACAATGAATTGAGAAACTGATGAACTAATGAGTTCAGAATAAAAATTATGAATTGACAGTGGTTGAGATGAGTCGAGGACTTGGAGTTGCAATGATGAATCATTGATATACTGAAATAATGAATTTTTGAAAATCCATTGCTGTAATTTTTTTAAATTGAGATTGTTGAGATGCTATGCCCCTGGCAGGGACGGTGGTTGGATCCCGCCTGTCGAGGTAGCAGCGACGGCATAAGGGCGGTGGTTCGTCCCGCTTACGTTGAGATGTGAAGTCCGTGGCAAGAGTATCCCGCTCGCATCCCTTCGGATCACTAGAGTGTGCAGGCACAAAATCCTGGACGGTGTTCCGAGCACCATATCTTGGGGGTTCCCATTATGATTCTGAAGGGCGACATCTCCATGGAGATGTGTCGGGTTGGCAGTTGAACTGACAATGTGATATCACAGCCAATAGGACAGGGATTCATCATGTGCATCTCTTATCTGTTTGCTTGCTTTGCCGACTTGTATTGTTTGCCTAATTGTATAACATGCCTAATTGCCTACTTGAATTACTTGCCATATATGCCCATACTTGTGTTTTCCTTGCATTGATATTATCTGTGTTTTCTACTGGGATTGAGGAGGTTCGGAAGGCGGTGGCGATGGGATTGAATGGAGGATAGGTTGGTGAAGGCTGTGGGACAGTGGAGGACTGTTAGACTAGAAAATCCCCTATGTTAGAGTACCCCCTTACTATGTTATGGTTTTAAGTTATGCTTTAATGTTTTAGTATGCTTTAAGATGAATTTTGTGATGGATATGAAGTTCTAGGAATGCCTCTGGCGTCCCGGTGTCTTATATCTTACATCACTGGGCACTGTTACCATACTGAAAACCTCCGGTTCTCATACCATATTCTGTTGTTGTTTTTCAGATGCAGTTTGCATCCCACCTCGGTGAATTGCTTTGATGGTGACAGAGCGGAGGATCCTGGATATATTTTGGAGTCTTTTTTATTATTTTGCTTATATCTCTCACTTTTGTATTTACTTTTGCCTAGAGGCTTACTTTGAGAGAAAATCTTGTATAAGATATTTTAACTTTCAGAATTCTGTATTGTCTGTATATAGCTAGCCGGCTTAAATTCCGCGAGCCGTGGCTAGATCTTTATACTATCACACTCTTATATTTTATTATATTATATCTATTTCTTGTGCGTTAAGTTTGTAGTTTCGTGTGTACGTTTTGCGCTTTTCAAATCCTGTTTTTGAGCTGTATCCTTCATCGGGCTTCTAGAATATATTACTTCTTTCTATATATTATGTATAAACTTTAGAATTGTCGTAACCTTTGATTAACCTTTGCTTTACGACGCGAGGTAAGGCTTAGGGTAATTAGGGTGTTACAGTGGGTAGGATGTAAAATCTGGTCAAACCGTAGTTAATTAAATAATAAAATAAATATGAGTGAACATGGTTAGAAAATTTAGAAATTGGAATTTTATAATTTAAATGTGATATTTGAACTCAGTGGATTTTTCTGAGTCAAAAAACATAGTTTTCTGCGTAAAATTGCACACAGGAAATTTGACTGGCAGTACCGGCTGAGATCTGTCCGGTACTGCAGCTGAGAAAATTGATTATAAGTGAATAAGTTTAAGAAATTAGAATTTATAATAAATATTTAAAATACGATTTAAAAACTCTAATATTAAAGGTTTTGGCGCAAAATAGGGCTAACGGGCTAAACCGGGTGAACTGGTCCCATATTGGGCCCTATATATATATATATATATATATATATATATATTCTCCATTAATGACCTTTCAGCTCATTTTCTTCAAAGAGAAAGAGAGAGCTCGGTTAGAGAAGAGAGTGAGCAAGGGTTTGGTGGCACTATTCATTACCAACTTCAAACCACCATAACTTGGGCTACGGAGCTCTAATCGACGAGCCATTTGCAACCATGCGTCGCTCTTCTCCTCCTCTTCAATTCTATTTAGGTATTGTGGTAATTTTCTCCAAGAACTCTGCCCAGTTTTATTTTTCCTCTTGTATTTTGAATTTGGTTTGGATTTTGAGGAAATCTTGTGGTTTTAGTTGTTTAGGACTGCTCTAGTTTGAGCTATTGATAGGTTTTATCAACCAACTCTATGGGTTAAGGTAAGAACTTCCCAAACCCTAGTGATTTATCAATTTAATGAACCCTAAGTTGATTATAAGTGTGAAAATTGATTATGTTAGAGTATTGGGTAATTTTGGTGCACAATTGGGAGATTGATATTGCTTGTGGGACTTTGGTGAAGCTTGGAGCTAAGGGTTGGTGGAGACTTCCAAAAAGAAGCTCAATTCTTTTGGCTCCAAGAGGGACGGTTTAAGTTTTATTTAAGTACCGTGTAATATGATGTGAATTTTTAGGTTAGATGCCCCTAGGATTAAGTTTGAATGATATGTTTGGATGGATTGATATGTGTAGAGGATGCATGAAGGAAATTGATACTGTACTTATGAAATTTATATTGGTGTTGAATAATTATTGTGTGTTTATAAGTTATGCTTAATTGATGAAATATTAGGCAGGAGGCCGGAAAGAGTTAAGAACGGTAAGTGAAGGTTAATGATTGATGATTTTGATGATGATTGATAATGAATTGTGAATGTTGATAATGTGATGAAAAGTGTGTTGTATGATGTTGGTTGTGATGGAGATAGAGTAATATATGGAGTATATGTAATTGAGTAATTAGGTGAGAAAATTGTTTATTGAGGTATGATTTGGTATGCCTTGATGTTGTTTGTGAGCCTGGAATGTTAGAAATGAGTTATGGTTTTTGGTCAAACAAAGGTTTATGAACTTTTGTGAAAATTGGATTTTCGGTCAAACTTCAGTGAGCCATAACTTGGCTTTTGGACCCCCAAAATTGTTTCAAACTTATTTCATATAAAAATTAGGTCCGTGAAGTTTACGCCATTCGAAGAATGGATGAAAATCATTTTAAAACGAGAAAGTTATGCACATCAGAAGTTCTGTATGTAAAACTGAAATTCTGCAGACTTAGCCATTTCTGATCAAACTGCAGTTTATGCGTACGCATACCCCTCATTCGTGAAGGCTCGTTTCTGTCCAGCGTTCATGCGTTTGTGGACAAGGCTATACGTACGCGAGATGGGCTAAACTGCACTCCTACGCGTACGCATGACCCCTGTTTTCAGCAAAGTGGATTTTATGTTTTAAAACCAAATTTTGAACTTCTAAACTTCTATTTCCACTTTCTAAGACCCTAGAATTGAGTTGTAATGGTAATGAAGGAGGTTAAATTAAGAAGGGATGGTGACTTAGAGGTGAAGAGAGGTTTTGGAGTGGGGGATTTAAATTGAAAAGTGTCGGTAAAGCGAGTAACTAAGTAATCAGATGTTGACAATGTTGAATGAGAAGTGAATGATGATGATGATGATACGTGATGAACTTGAGATTTGAATTGACTTATGAATTGATGAAATGTGCGTGTACGAGAGAGGGTATACGGGTGGTAATAATGAATAGTGAATGTGATTATGAGACATGATTGAGGAATGATTGATGATGAGAATGTGTATGTTTTCTCTCTGTTGTAAAGTGTGTCGGACACTATATCCCATGAGTGTGATGGGCACTATATCCCGAGAGCGTGGCAAGGTGGGCGCTATATCCCAAGAGTGTGGAAGTACTTTGTCCCATAAAATGTGACGGACACTATATCCCATGAGTGTGACGGGCACTATATCCCGAGAGTGTGACGGGCACTATATCCCAAGAGTGTGGAGGCATGTCAGAGAAACAATATCCGGGTTAGTTACCGGGTATGTCGGGTTCTGGCGATTTAACCGACACGTGAGCTCACAGCCAGTAGGACAGGCATACATCATCTGCATATATTTGAATTGTTTGGGTTTGCTTAATTGCTTTGGTTTGCCTAATTGTACATATTTCATGATTATTTGCTAATTGTCTTACTTGTGCATTACTTGTATGTATTGTTTGTGTTTGTGTGTGTTTGTATAAAGTTTGGTTCTCGGATTATTTGGTTGGGAAGGTAGTGAAAGTATGAAGGGTATTGGGTTAGAATTCAAATCCCCTATGATAGTTGCTACGTTATGGATTAGTGAGAATTTAGGATGAATATGATGAGATAAGAAGTTTAAGATGCTTAGTGAATTTATATTATAGTGCATTGTATTTATTTGGCACTTTTATCGTACTGGGAACCCATGGGTCAGGAGTTCTCATTCCGTATATATCTCTTATTTTTCAGATGCAGGTCCAGGTGCACAACAGTGAGCTGCGGTTTTTCTAAAAGACGGCGAAGACCTTTGAAATTCTCTAATTTACATTTTCTTAGATTCTCTCTGCTTTTGTTTTGAAAACTTATGCTATGTATTTAATCTTTTAAAACTAGCCTATAGAGGCTGTGATGTATTTTGGGAGAGATAGGAATTTCTGTTGTCAAACTGGTTTTCATTATGTAACCCTAGTTGGCCTAAACTTTGCAGGTCGCGACTAGCGGCTATTTGCATATATTATACAATTATATCATGTCTTTATCTCATTCTGCTTTACTATTTTATCCTTACCTTTGCTTTCTGATCGCTCCTTATTTATATGTTATCGATACATGAGAGTTCTCGTTTTCGCAATTTTATTTTTACTCCTTTTCAGACTTTTCATTTAATATTTTCCTTCAACATATATATAATTACGTATTATAATCCACTTTGAGAGTGGTACCACCTTAATATCATTGACTTATGACTCGAGCATAAGGATATGTATATTAAGGTGTTACAATTCCTTCCTAAAGGAAGATAAGATAAACAAATAGAACTCCATAAAGTTCAAGACAATCTAGAGTTTTGATTTGTGCAATGTCAAGAGAAACTTTGTATTTACAAAAAAAAAAAGTGGGAGTACAATTACTTTTATTAGAATTGTTTACCACTCAATAGAGGATATACTTTCTCTTGAAAGTATGAAAAGTTTGATCGTCAAACTAATTTTTTTGAAAAGTAGCCTGTTTGTATAATGATACAATTTTATAAAGATAGATCTAATGGTTACTTAGATTTTTTATAATCATGTTCAATAATGATTGTTCTTCAAATAATATTATGCACTATTGTAGTGGAAGATTTTATGTTTTGAGAAAACGTGATATTTATTATGCACTAGGCGTATTTTGCAAAAGGTCAAGTAGATATGCTCAAGAGCTAAGGTGCTTAAGGTCAAAAGAGTTTTGATAAACACAAATGTGCATTGAAAAATTATACACATGATTGATTGGCTCTAGTACAAGTAGAAGATTATTGAGATAATAGTATGCCGAAGATCCAATCTATCATGATTGGCTCTCGTGCAAGTGGGAGATTGTTGGGAATAAGTAGTATGACCATAATCCAATCAATCATGTGTCAAATTGTAACACCCTAACTTTTAGCACGTCATGATCGTGCCAAAAGTAAGGCGTTACGGACCTGATTTCCTTTATTATAAATTTACTATTGAGCCTTTACGTCGATATCGTGTTTCAATTTTTAAGAAAATTTCAGAAAAAGATTTTAGTAATTAAATTCACATAACAAAAGATCTTCAAATAATAATAATCACATAATTATTAATAATAATAGATGCTATATAATTAGATTCAATGTAAAACTCAAATACAATACCTATCCCTCTGGATAAAATAAAAGCTAAAGCAATAAGAACGAGGGAACTCTATAAAAACAATAGGAATCACAAGTAAATCTACTAATCGTCTACAGCTTCTTACTGAATCTCCGAATCTGAGTCTCTGAAAGGGTGGAAGATTTGGGGTGAGAACAAATCACACGTTCTCAGTAGGAAATGGGAATACCGTAAAAGTAATGGAATAAAATGCAAATAATTAATTTTACTCAATAAAAATATATTTTTATCAAACCCTTTGAAAATACTCTTGGTTCTACTTTAGATAATTAATTACCTCCTTTTAAAATCTCTTAACTCAAAACAAAACTTAAATATAAAATTAGTCACACTTTTTGTCTCTCAGCCACATATTAATCCCCAGTCAAATGTCAACTCGTAATCACTTAAATACACTCACAAACAAGTAGTGCAAGCAAGAGATTCAATTCAAAGTACAAGCAAGTCACAACAAGACAAACAATACAATCACAAAGTAATAAGACAAGCAAGCGCAATCAAATGCAAATGTGCAAACAACATGATGCATGTCTATCCCTAACGCAGGCCATGAGCTCATGTGTCGGTTGCCTACCCGCTCCCGACATTACCCGGGCACGAGTCCCAGATATGGCTTTCCAGATGCATCAGTGTGCTTATAAGTCGTACGGCTAGGCCGCATCAGTGTGACTTTCCAAATCAATAAGCGTACATCTGGAGAACAATTCTCAGTGTGTGGGCGTCCCCACTTTACATTTGGCACTAAGGCCCAAACAATGTCACATCTGCTCTCCTGTGGCAGACACTTCATTAATTAATATATTCTTTAAATCCTTGTTCTCTGCTCTCCTGTGGCAGAGATTCCTTTTCTTAATAAACCGAGCTCAAATCTTTACTTAAAACAAAATCTCTCCTTAAAAGATTGGGTTTAAAACATTATATTTTTCTTAATAAATCAAACTTTAAAATAGAGTAAATCTTTTCTTAACTAAATATATTTTAAATAATTTAATTTTCTAAAACCAAATCTTTTAAAATAACTTTTCAAATAAAACCTCAGATTTTATAAAATTTCGGCGGCATTTTCTCTAAAATTTGGTCTAAACCACCCTTACGGGTTCCCTATTTCTCAACAATTCGCCAGCCTTTTTCTCAACAATTCTCAAATCAGCAAAATTCTTAATAATCAGAAAACAGTCACATTCACAGCAATAATCCATACTCAATAACATTACTATTATTAATATATATTATATATAGATATATTTGCAATTATTCAATTAATTTTGTAGGCATTCTAAATTAAAAACGTTTATCTTTAAAAATAAATCACCTACCTCCGTATGAGATCGAAATCAACGAAAGCTCCGGAAAAATTTTCTGACCGAGCTGCTGAAGAGAAAAGCGTCAGAAATCATCTGTGCCTCCTAGAACTCTAGTTGGCCGAACTCAAGGGGAAGAGAAGTTACATCACTGTCAACTTCTACCGGACAAAAATAACGCCAATGTATAGAGAAAGAAGATACGAACACTTTTACCGAATTGAATTTTTAATTGGAATTACGAATCAAAAGAAATCAAAACCATGAATTTCACGGTGCCATAGTTTCTCTCATTCTCTCTCACGGTTTTCTTTCTCTCTCGGTGCTTTCTTTCTTTTTCTTTCCCGTAACAAGTATGAATGAATGAAAAAGATGAGTGTTATGATTAATGGGAGTTTGTGGTATAAATTTTATTAGGTGGCATGCTCAATTAATGAAAGCAAGTATGTGTCATGTTTATACACATACATATATATGCACTAATCCACGTTTCCTAATCTTCTTTTCCTTTGGTTATATATATACACATGCATAGTAAACAATATACACACACATGCATAGTAAGCCACATTCTATTTCTTTCTTCGTTCTCTCAATGGCTTCGGCCAATCTTTTCTTCTTTTTTTTTTTAAAAAACTTTAATAATAATAATAATAATAATAATAATAATAATAATAATAATAATAATAACTAAATTAAATTTTATTTTATTAAATTAATTTTCGAAAACTTGGGCCTTACACAAATAATTTGTTATTATTTTTATATTAAAATGTTAATATAATAAAGTTCTTGATTAAATTTAGAAATTTATCATTGTGATAGTGATTATAATATTGAGAGATGAATCTTGGATTAAATTATAAAAGATTCATCTCTTAATATTACGATCATTATCACAATGATAAATCTCTAAATTCAATCAAGGACTTTATTATATTAACATTTTAATATAATAACAATAACAAATTATTTTACAGATGATTGATTAGATTGTGGTCATACTACTTATTCCCAACAATCTCCCACTTGCACGAGAGCCAATAATAATAAATTGGATCTTGGATATACTATTATCTCAATAGTTTCAACTTAATTGCATAACAGAATTAGAAGTTAATTAGGTTGGAAGTTGGTGCTTCTGCAATAAGAGAATAGAATTTTCTGCAGAAACCATCAATTTTCAAAAATTTATTTATCCCAATCTACTTATCAGCAAGTTCTAAAATTTTTATGGAATATTCAAAACACACTAAAGTTTCATAAAAAAATAATTTTATCCAAAATTGTGGTCTGGACTGCTCCCAAAAATTATTACAAGTCACTATTGATTATGCATAAATTTTGCATTGAGCAATTTTTACAACTTTATATACCAAATCTTATATATAAGCCTATAACTCTTCTAAAATCATAATTCTATCTCCAATCAATCATTCTTACTTGTCTATTAAGTCATCACAATCCCAAGAACAATATTTCATCATTCACACATTTGGTGAAATTCCAAAATTTCGGTTCAAACAACCAAAATTCCAAATAACATAATCATCAATACTCATCATTTAATTCATTATCAGTCATCACAATCAACCATCATTAACAACAACTATCATCAACAATAATCATAACACATATAGCTACTTAACCCTTACCTCTTGTGTTGCTTAAGCCATTGAATTTGTTCCTAACCCCCTCTTTAACTTTCTTGAAGTTTCTTTTCGGTTATGGTCTCCCTCTTTGACCCAAATTTGGCCAGCTTGAAAGGAGTTCTTAGAGGATGGTTGGTATAAATTTCATTGCTAAATTTTGAAGAAGAAAAGGTTGGTGAAGATGGTGAGGTAGCTGATAGTTTTTCTTGAAGGAAAGGACTTGACAGAGGCTAGTACTTGCTGATTCTCCTTCCTCTAATACTTTGGCCAGCTCATCTATTCCACCCCTTGTATTTTTCTTGCTCAACTTGGTCATATTTTTGGATGCTTGTAGCTGGAATTTGAACAGAGTTGATATGAATGTGAGAAGAATGAATGGAACTGATGTGGTATTCTTGAATTTAGAGGAGGAACGTGATGAGCATTCAAGTGTTTTGATGAGTTCTCCCTCACTCACTCTCTTCAGCCACTCTCTCCAGCTCTCTTTTTTCTTTTGTTAGCATATGAGGCTATTTAAGTGCAATAGATAGTAGATTAAAGAACTAATTTGGTGGCATTTGTTAACTTGCATGTAAGCTTGCATTAATTACATTCTCATGAATCATCAAATTTGGCTTGCATGTATGAAGAGGTTCGGACAGCACATGGGAGAAAAGAATGAGGTGGTGCTAACCTTGATTACCTCCCTTGGTTTGGTTAATCATGGTTCATAGTAGATTAGTAATTCGGTTGATTTGGTACGGTTCAAGCTCGATTTAATTAAGTTCGGTGGGTTGGTTTATTATATAGTTTTATGAGTCTTGGGTGAAGATAGTTTCTCGTTGGTTCAGCCGGATTACTAAAAAAAAGGAAGGATACGGTTTAATAATTAAACCATAATATTACTGTTTCAAACTCTATCGGTTTGAACAACCGGCAATTGAGATATTAGTCGCAGAGAGTGTCTCAGTTTTAGATCAAGCTTAGAATGTTCTACTAAGCTAATTCAGTATAAAAAAAACTAGTAATAAAGGTTTCATAGATGAATTTAACTTGACAGTCAAATTCGTCGTTATCGATAGAATTTTCAGCTCAGGACACGCTTTTATTTCTCACGGTATATCTATTCTTTTCACTTATCCGGTCTAAATTTGCCTTATTATTTTATAATGAAGTGATTCTCAAATATTTATTAAATTTTTTATCACAGAATTTTTTAGAATAACTCTGTGGATAATCAAAGTGTTACATCAGCCATCACCGATAATAACTAATAAAAAGAGACTGTATTATTTTACGAAAATAAACACTAAAAATTTTATATATTTTAAAAATTTAAAAAGTAAAATGTCTAATTTTAAAAATCACATCATTTGATTTGAATAATTAATTTTAATTTAATTAATAATATAGGAGCAAAAGCTTTAAACTACACGCTGGCCTGAAAACAACGTCGTTTGAGATCGATATTGAAAAATGGGATCAAATTGTAGAGTTGATAGTAGCTAGTTACGTTTATTTAAAATATTTAAATCAAAATACAACTTTAACTTGTTCTAACTTCTAACGAGGTAAGCCTCAAAATGGTCCCTGAAGTTACCCTCGAGACTCACAGTGATCCTTGAAGTTAAAAATTACTCATATTCATCCCTGAAGTTGCACTCTGGGACTCAGACTCGTCCTTCAGGCCAATTTCGTCCAGCTGGCGCAACCGGAAAGCTGAGTTGGACTCGTTGGTGACACGCTGTCAGCACAACAACTAGCTGACGTGGCGACATAAACTGTTTTAATTCAATTTAGTCCCTAAATTGAGGTTAAAAATCCTAATCCCCAATTGAGTCTCTTCTCTTCTCTTTTCCATCGCATCAGAGGTGACTCTCTTCTGTTACTGCTCCTACAGTTTCTTCTCCATCTTCAAAAACTACAACATAGGAGTACAAGGAAGTGGCTTCGGGTCCTTGTTACCCTTCACCAGTTCTAGATGCCTAAATTGACGAATGCATTGTGGCAAGCTAGCAGTAACCGAAAGCAAGTTTCCAACACCCTTTTCACTCACAATGTTACCTCCAGAACCAGTGTAACGCAATGTTGGATATATCACCCTCTGGCATATTATATGATCCAAGAACTGGATCCCCCTTGAAATATGCTCAATCTCTAGCTTTAAATTATCTAACCTTAATACAAAAGTACTCTCACAAAACTCAATAATTTTCTTCCTAACTTCCACTGCATCCTCCCTAGGCCCTCTAATTTCAATTAAGAAGTGACCCCCATATCTTATGTAATCCATCTTCCTAGTCTTCTCCTTTCCACTGGCTGGAACAAACTCTAGCCATGCAGGGTTATGACAAACATCATCAATTGAATACCGCCATATTGAATCAAACTTACAAGGCCTAAAAAACTCAATAATCATCCCTTCCATCATGTGATCCAATTCATTAAGGCAGACATTAGTAATCAATGGACTTAAAATTCCACAATAACCCTAATCAGGTACCTTAGCAGCCTCCTCTAACGCGAAACCGAAGAAAGTCCTCAACCAATATGGGTCCGACTTCGGCTCATTCTCATTGAGAATCCTCTTCTTAGTAGCCCTCCTCTTCTTAACCTTCCTCAACTCTTCCTTCTCCTCATCATCATTCCTAGACACACACTTTAAAGGATGCTCTTTAAGTGCAGATTTTATCAAGATGACCACAAACAATAGCATTTCGGAGAGAGAGAAGGTTTTGGAGGTGGTGGGAGTGGATGGCATTGCGGGGAGGGAAGGTGCCAATGGAGTGGGCACAAGAGCGCTGGTATGAGGGTTTTCTTTCAGTTGGGTCCTCTTTCAGCAAAGAGTGAGGGTTTTCGAACGGTGGTGGTGGCTTTTTGGAGTTTGGGTGGAAAGAGTGGAGAAGGAGAGTGTGCTGGGCAGGGATTGGCGGCATGACCAAAGGTGTTTGATGAATTTCCGCAATGACATTATTGCGCCTATTGTTGAATTTACATCTGCTACCTAAAAATGAAAATGAAGGATATAAATTACTTATACAAACTATCACATATCTTGTAAATCAATAGTCAAAACCACCAAAAAAAATGTCATCACAAAGAAAATAAAAATTTATAAGATAATAAAGCCATTGCAGAAGTTTCCATGATTATAAGCTCAAAAAACAAGTACCTATGCACTTCATTTGCCCTGCCAAGAAATCTGAAACCTGATAGCCATGAGGTATAAATTACTTCAAGTTTCCAATAAAAGAAGGGAAAGAAAGTAAGACACTAGTTACAATTCATGATAACACAACTCACAAAAGTAATGGGAAAATAACCAAAACACCCTATAGTTTAAAATAACCTAAAAAATAATTGCATGTGAGGTGCCTTAGCAGATATATCTCCAGACATAAGATATTTGCAAAAATATTAATAGTATTAAACCGCTTGATGCACCCAAAGTAAGACTGTAAGAATATAAGAATTTATATCATACTCTACACAATTTTATTAGATAAGATTAGCATAAAATACTTAAAAGTAAGGTGCCCATGTGAATTCCATATTATTACAACCACTACTGATTCCTGAAAAAATGTTTGCAAAGATGTAAGTCTGGAGTTTATCACAGGATTGCCAAATCCACATGGTTTCACAGTGGTGCTAGCAGTAGTTGATCAACTCTCCAAATATGCACACGTTCTACTGCTTAAAGGTGATTACAATGCTATGTTAACTGCTGAGTTGTTTTTCATTAACATTGTCAAGCTCCGTGGCATGCCAGGAACCATTTTGTCAGACTAGGATAAGTGTTCATTAGTGCTTTTGCCAGGAACCGTGTGGTTTTTGAAGATGGAGAAGACATCGTAGGAAAAGCAACAGAAGAGAGTCACCTCTGGTGCGATGGAAAAGAGAGGAGAAGAGATTCAATTGGGGATTAGGTTTTTAACCTCAATTTAGGGACCAAATTGAATCAAAATAGTTTATGTCGCCACGTCAGCTAGCCGTTGTGCTGACAGCATGTCACCAACGAGTCCAACTCAGCTTTCCGATTGCGCCAGCTGGACAAAATTGGCCGGAAGGACGAGTCTGAGTCCCGGAGTGCAACTTCAGGGATGAATATGAGTAATTTTTAACTTCAGGGATCACTGTGAGGCTCGAAGGTAACTTGAGGGACCACTTTGAGACTTACCTCAACTTCTAACTCCCCATATTATTGTGCACGCTGGATCGAGTTAATAAGTTGGATCAGGTTAATTAAGTCAAATACTAACATACAAATCCAAATAGCATTAAACGTCTTTACTAACCCACCCGATTGAAATTTGTTCGTTACTCCAATGTCAAGCCAGCATTACTTGTTAAAGAAGCGTTCACATGTGATGATATTTAGGTGTGTTTATATAAGTGTGTTCGAAAAAAAAATTAGTTTTTATTAAAACACGATTAAACACTGCAGACACACGTGTCGGATGAATATCAATTTCGTATTCAAAATGTGTCCGACACGCAAATACAAAAACTTAGCAAAATGCCTATACTTCATAGCTTATTAATTATTTAAACGGTCATTATTTTTTCATAGAATGTTTTGCTAAGACACTACAAAAAAAAAGGGTTTAAAACGGCATTTATATTACGGCGGTTCTTCAAAACCGCCGTAATATCCGGATATTAAGGCATTTATTAATGCCGCCATAATTGATTTATATTTGGTGGCGGTTCTATTAATTATGGCGGTTTTAAACCCCCATTAACACCTATGTATAAAATGCAAAACTTTGCAATCCCTAGTTTTAGAACCTGTAACACTATGCATATGGCGGCCTCTTCCTTCTCTCTTTCGTTCTCCTCTCCGTCGAATCCCATTTTAATCATTTCAGAATCCATTTTTGTCTATGTTGCTTTGTCCACTACACTTTTACCCTCCATCGCTGCTGCATCTTCAACAGAATCGAAGGTTCCAAGCCACACACGCGCCTTCTTCCTCACGCCATGGAACCGCTTTCGCCGACGTTGTTTCCCTATTGTCGATGCCCCTAGCCTGTGCGACGATCTCCGATCCTCTTGTTCTCTAACGACACTCTTCTCCAGTGACATCTCCTATGGTGACGTCTTCTCCAACTTCCTCTCCTTGCCGTCCTAGATCTGTGTCTTTTCCGCCATCAGCGTCTCCCTTTCGTTCTGAATATTGAAGGTCAGCTTGCTACTTTTTTACATTCTAGGGTTCAAAAGTACAAATTATTTCTCTGCTTTTTGCTTCTGTGAAATTGGATATGCTGATAAGGTATTGAAATTGGAATTAATTAATTCCTATCATAGGTAAATTTTTAATTAGTTACGTCTTTCAATTTTTCTATATCCAGATATTTTGGAATTAAAGATATCTATAGCAGAAAATAAAGACATGTATGAATTATAGCATGAGAGTAAGTAATGGAACGAAGACGTTGCAGCTTCTCGTGTAGTAGTGCTGCTCTCTTTTGCTCTCTAGAAACCATGGGAAGGTGTGTTGTTTCTGTTTCTTCTGTTTTGCTATATATATCAACTTCTGCAGATTTATATCTGAAGCTATTTATATATAATTAGAGAGATAGGAAATTCCTATAAGGAAGACCTCTCATCAAACAACACTATTTACTATTTATTTATTATTGTTGTGTTTTCTTTTCCTCAGAAACTATCAAAGTTTCTGCTGTGGTCTGAGCGATCGCCATTCTCAACCTCAATGCTGTCCAAGGAGGGTAGAATATGCTATCCAAGTTGGTGCCACAAGAAGAACAAGTCAGAGGCTAGCGTGTTAGTTCAGCATGTAGCAATTGTCTGGTTTCCATGTTGAGAATAGACTCAAGGAAGAGGTATAAAGCATCTGGTGAAATTTGACACGTTTTTGTTGTTAGATTTAGTCATAGTTTGTACACATAATGGCAGTATAGAAGAAAAATAGTTTTGTTCCTTTGTGCTATTTGTTGAAATATTTTTAGTATTTAGGGAACCAGATTTTATATTTCAGATGTTTTGCTTATGTGATAGGCTTAAATATTTGTTTAGAAATCAACCTTAACTTGAGTAGTTAATAATTGTGCATTCAATCTAAGTTATAAATCCACAACTACTTTATTCTTATAAATTGTAATTTGAGAATAATATATTTTCTTTATTTATAAATCCTGTGGTTTGCTTCATTATCCTGTGACCAATTTTTGTGGTTGCCAATTTGATGACAGGTTCTGAAGTGGGAAGATGCAGAAATCGGAGAGCCAAAAGAAGGCGAGGTGCGCACGAGGAACAAAGCCATTGGCCTTAATTTTATCGATGTCTACTTTCAGAAAGTTTATAAAGCCCTCTCATTTCCTTTCACCCCAGGTTTTTGGAGTTTATTTACCTCTTATCAATTGATCTGTCATGAAACACTTATGCCAATGCCAAAAAAAAAAAAAAGAAAATGAAAAGAACCTATGATGGTACTGGACATGAATTTTGTTACTTCATTCTTAATAGTAATCTTTAAGAACCTTCATGTTAAATTCAATAAAAAATTGATGGATTGCTTAATTGGAGCCTTAGCTTTTTAGCTTTTATCCCTCATTGAGAGGTGACTTAAAATGTGCACAGAAAATGTGAAATTTTGCACTTGTATCATTTTGCTTAATTCAACTCACCTCACCTATGAATCATGGGTTGCCAATTTATAGTCTTAAACTCCATTGTAAAGCTATCTTCTTTTCAGGAGGAGGGGAAAGCACCGTATTTGTATATGGAAGTGGATTTTAAGGAGGTAGAAACTTGAATTCCTTTCAAAGTTTAGTTGCCGATGCTCTTCTTCTTTTGAGTTGGATTGGTCGGCAAATTCTGATCAATATTGTTTGGTTTGACCATATATTTATACACACAAATATATCATGAAGGAAATAAAGAATTATAAATAGATTTTGAATCTTTAAGTTTATTAATGCAGCCGGAAGTGTAGAAAGTGTGACTTAATACTTTTTGGGTAATATAGGTAACTAGCAAAAAGACAGCACTTATTGAGACTTCCAATCAATTGAGGAACAAAGTTGGAGAAGCAGCAGTGATATTAAGAGGTAAGAACGCTGAAGATGATGCTTTATATCTTAGGTCAATTATGTGATGTTTATAGTTTTATGTTATTGAGATGTCTGGGTTGGCACATTGTGCTAGCATGCTGAAATTGCCCCCTCTAGTTTTACAACCACTTTTGCTCGTTAGCTGTTTAATAAATTTTCTCGACTCTTTCTACCAATCTAATTATATTTTTTCTCTTTATATTATTTGACTAGTTATATATTGTTTCTAATGACATCTTTTCATTGTTATAATTTCAATTTATAACAGCCGGTTTGATAGAAATTCTCTGAGAGGAGAGGTTCCTACAAACCTTTGTAAGAGATGAGTTTGGATAATGAAGTTGGAGTGTTGGAGCAAGAAACAAAGATGTTGGAGCAAGTTTCCGGGATGAAACTCACACAAGAGACCAAGAAACTAAGGCAGGGTTGTTCTAAGTTAATTACAAAAGGAGAAAACTTTTGGCCTCCAAATCTTATTCATCATCACTTAGCTAAGCTACTTGTCTTGTATATTCATATTGTAAGTAGTAAAAACAACACTCATTAGATAGTTTAAATACATTATTAGATATTAACATAGTTTAGGAAACTGGATGGTAGATTTGACTGATTAGTGTTTATTGCAATGCTTGTATTTTGGTAAGTTTAGTAAGACAAGGTTTTGTATAGGAGTAATTACTTTTGATTTTCAATAATAAAAAATTATATATTATAATAATATTTTGTTTATGAGTTATCTAATATTTCATTTATGGATTATGATTTTTTGTTATTGTAAAATTTTAATCACAATTATTTATTTAACGCGATAAAAATGATGGTAAAAATTATTTTTTTAAACGATAAAAAATGTCACTGTTAGTGTAAAATGGCGGTTCAAAAATTCCATTTTAACCAACCAAAATGCTACTGTCAGGGTAAAAATGGCGGTTCAAAAATGCCATTTTAACCAACTAAAAGCTACTCTGTCAGGGTAATAATGGCGGTTCAAACCGCCATTTTAACCTATCCGAAAACCGCCATTTTAACCTTGGAAATAACGGTGGTTTGAACCGCCGTTTTAACCAACCAAAACGCCACTCTGTCAGGGTAATAATGGCGGTTCAACCGCCGTTTTAACCTATCCAAGAACCGCCATTTTAACCCTGGAAATAACGGCGGTTTGAACCGCCGTTTTAACCTATTCAAAAACCGCCGTAATAACCAGAATGGCGCCCAGAATTACGTCGCTTTACGAAACCGCCATTATTGGTAATAATGGCGGTTCAAACCGCCGTAAATACCTAAAAAAACCGCCGTTTTTACCATAATTTTTTGTAGTGAGATGAGTAAATATTACAATTTATACCTTAAATAATAGTGAAAATTAGTGCCAAGAACCACTAACAGATTTTAATTAATGAAAAGGACTAATTATATTAAAATTATTAAAAAAGACCAAATAGAAATTACATTAAAAAAAAGACTAACAAATAAAATTTAAAATGATAAAATTATTTTATTATTCTTTTTTCCTCTCTTTGTTCCTTGTATTGTGTATTTTCTTTTTCCATCGTTTCCATTGTTGTTGTGCTTTCTCTTCCTCTTTTTAGGCATATCTTCTTTTTCGTTTCTTTCGACTTCATCTTCTTGTACATAGATACTTTTGTCATATTTAGATGACTCTGTTCTGTCGCGTCTTTGCCAATGCTGGTATCTTTCGATGAGTTTCTCTCCGTCCTTAAGCTCTCCATGAATCTATTTTCTCAGGTGTACCATATAACTTTTGTCAAAATTACTAACTTCATTTTTATTTTATGAGGTTTGATGG